>NC_034601.1:13298275-13310601 GCF_900095145.1 Mus pahari
TTCTGAGTTCGAGGCTAGCCTGGTCTACAAAGTGAGTTCTAGGACAGCCAGAACCCTGTCTCGAAAACAAACAAACAAACAAAAAAAAAAAAAAAAAAAAAACAAAAAAAGAGAAGGTCTTCCTGCACTCCAGCCACTGACCGGACCAAGGACTCTTGCCCGCGTGGGAAGCATCCAGCACCCCCTACCCCTTGCCCTCTCTTCCCTTTGGCCCCGGAGCTGACGGAGCCGCCCACCACCCTCATTTGTTCTCAGCTCCTCTGCGGTATCCAGCGTGGGATGTCAGGAGACTGGGAACCTGGTGACTAGGACTGCCCCTTGTCCACCACCCGCCTAGCTGGGTCAGTGGCTTCACACAGCCAGACACCTACCCGGGGCACGCATGGAAAGCATCCGGCAGTCCTCTCAAGTCTGCCCGCATAAGCTTGGTTGAATTACAGTGAAAGTTCAAGTCCCAGCCTCAGAGAAAGCAAGTGCTCACTATAAGGGCACTGATTGAAGAAATGGGATGCTGTAACGCAGGTGAAGGTTTGTGGAGGGACCCTACTGGGGCAGAGGACTGAACCCTCAGATCCTGAAGGACTTCTCTTCCCGAGGAAGCAGTGTCTCCGCCCTCAGCTGGGGATGCATCTCCACCTCTACCCCCTGCAGCATGGTCCTTTCCACCTTTGCCTGGGGAGCTAATCCTTTATCATCTTGGGAAGAGCAATGACTTTTCACTAAAGGAGGAGTCAAGAAGGTAATGCTGACATTTCCCAGGGCCCTCCAAAAGTTGCTTGCTTCACCTTAAGTGTGGTTATAGATCTAGAGGCAGTTGTTCTTCTAGGGAAGGGAGAGAGTGCATTCCATGAGGAGGTACGCTACACCACGAAAGAGCTTAATGAATTTGCTGATTCTTTCAGCAGGAATCTGGGACATATGTGTGGGAAAAGTGTGGGAATGCATAAAAAATGTTTTATCAGGGTAAGTTTATTCCTATGGGACCAGAGAGTGGTGATTCTAGGTTTATCGTGGAACCTTGCACAGTTAAAAACTGCTTTCCCTAGTCCTTCCACAGAGGGACCTATGACCTTTTTTTTTTAAGATTTATTTATTATTATATCTAAGTACACTGTAGCTGTCTTCAGATGCACCAGAAGAGGATGTCAGATCTCATTATGGGTGGTTGTGAGCCACCATGTGGTTGCTGGAATTTGAACTCAGGACTTTCGGAAGAGCAGTCGGTGCTCTTAACCACTGAGCCATCTCTCCAGCCCACCTATGGCCTTTTTAACAAGGGTGGCTCTACACTGAGGGACTTTCCAGGATCTATTGAATACTGGTTCTGAATTGACACTAATTCTGGGAGACCCCAAGAAGCATTATGATGTCCAGGTAGTTGGGGTTTATGGAGGTCAGGTTATTAATGGAGTTTTGACTGCAGTCCATGAACTTGTCATGTAGTTGTTTTCGCAGCTCCAGAATGTATAATTGGGATAGATAGACTTAGAAGTTGGCATTATTGTCACATTACTTCCCTGATCTGCAGAGTAAGAGCTACTATGGTTGGAAAGGCCAAATGGAAGCCGCTGGAGTTGCTGCTACCAGAGAAGACAGCGAATCAAAGACAGTATCATATCCCAGGAAGAATTGCAGAAATCTGTGCCACCTTCAAGGACTTGAAAGATGCTAACGCATCTTCCTGTAACTCTCCTATATGCCCAGTGCAGAAGACAGATGGATCATGGAAAATGACAGTTGAGGATTGCAAACTCAGTCAAGCAGTGACTTTGACTGCAACTGCTGTACCAGATGTTCTGTCCTTACTTAAGCAGATGGACACATCTCCTGGTACATGGTATGCAGCTATTGATCTAGCAGATGCCTTTTTCTTGGTGTTTGTCCATAGGAACCACCAGAAGCAATTTGCTTTCAGTTGACAACACTAGCAGTATACCTTTACAGTTTTACTTCAAGGATATATTAATTTTCCAGTTCTGTGCCATAATTTTATTTGAAGGATTCTTGGTCATCTGACTCTTCCACAAAATATCACAGTGGCTCACTATATTGACCATAACATTTTGCATACCAAGTAAGCAGAAGGTAGTAATTACTTTAGATTCCTGGTCATGAAGTTCCCATTATGAACTGGGCATTATCTGACCAACCAAACGATAAAAATAAGATATGCACTGCATCAATTCATTATCAACTGAAAGTGATATATATATGTGTATATATATGTGTGTGTGTGTGTGTATACATATANATATACATATACATATACATACATACATACATACATACATACATACATACATACATACATACATACATACATTGTGTGTGTGTGTGTGTGAATGATCAGGCCCCCAAACAGGTCTTGAGGACACAAGCAGGTTACATGTAAGTTGCCTAAATGCCTGTGGTTTCTGTTCCTGTTACAATGCTATCTGCTCTCACGTGGTTACCTGCAGCCTCATGAGGTGTACATATGGTCAGTTAACTGAGGATGGTTTAGGCAGGCACCACCCAGAGGTGAAGAGCTGTAGCACTTCATCCCCTTTCTGGGACAGTTCTGAGAGACACTAAAAAAGGGAAGACTTCAGTAAACAGAATTTTGGGCTGTACACTTGGTCACTTGTTTGGTTTGCAAGGAGAAGTGACCAGATGTATAGTTGATTATTCATTGACTCATGGGCTGTAGCCAAATAGACTGGATGCATTGACAGGGACTTGGAAAGAACATGATTAGAAAATTGGTGAGAAAGACATCTGGAGACAAAGTATGTAACTAAATCTCTTTTATACAGGATATTGCTACGTACCCGTCTGGTCTTAAGTCACCATGCTTCTGACTCAGTCTTCGAAGTTATAGAATCACAGGCATGTGTCACCAAGTCTCTATATATACACAATTTTTTTATTTTTCTTTTTTGAGACAGGGTCTTATGTAACTTGAACTTCCTCCTGCTTACACTTCTGGTGTGCTAGAATTACGGGCATACATGCTTTCTCTACAGTGATGTAGAATCAACCAAGGGTTTCCTGTATGCCAGGCAAACACTACTGAGTCATAACACCCTGGTCAGCAGGAGTTTTTCTATGCAGCTCTGGTTGTTTCTGTAGAGCAAATTAGTCAGTTGACTAGACTGAATCAGGGTGATTTTATTTTTTTAATTGGATATTTTATTTGTTTACATTTCAAATGTTATCCCTTTTCCCAGCGGTTTCCCCTCTGCAAACCCCCATCCCATCCCCCCTTACCCTGCTTCTATGAGGGTACTCCATGAGGGTGCTCCCCTATCCATCTACCCACTCCCTGCTTACTTATCCAGTTTGTTAGTCTATGTCTTTTTGTTTTTATTTTTAGAGATTTATTTATTTTATGTATATGAGTACATCATTGATGTCTTCAGACACACCAGAAGAGGGCTTTGGATTCCATTACAGATGGTTGTGAGCTACCACGTGGTTGCTGGGAATTGGACTCAGGTTCTGTGGAAGAGCAGTCAATACTCTTAACCACTGGGCCATCTCTCCAGTCCCAGTCTATGTCTTTTTATTGGGGAATTGAGTCCATTGATGTTAAGAGATATTAAGGAATAGTGATTGTTGCTTCCTGTTATTTTTATTGTTAGAGGTGTAATTATGTTTGTGTGGCTATCTTCTTTTGGGTTTGTTGAAAGAAGATTACCTTCTTGCTTTTTCTAGGGTGTAGTTTCCCTCCTTGTATTGGAGTTTTCCATCTATTTATCCTTTGTAGGGCTGGATTTGTGGAGAGATATTGTGTAAATTTGTTTTTGTCATAGAATATCTTGATTTCTCCATCTATGGTAATTAAGAGTTTTGCTGGGTATGGTAGCCTGGGCTGGCATTTGTGTTTTCTTAGGGTCTGTATGACATCAGCCCAGGATCTTCTAGCTTTATAGTCTCTGTTGAGAAGTCTGCTCTGCCTTTATATGTTACTTGACCTTTCCCCCTTACTGCTTTTAATATTCTTTCTTTGTTTTGTGCATTTGGTGTTTTAACTATTATGTGATGGGAGGAATTTCTTTTCTGGTCCAATCTATTTGGAGTTCTGTAGGCTTCTTGTATGCTTATGGGCATCTCTTTCTTTAGGTTAGGGAAGTTTACTATTATAATTTTGTTGAAGATATTTACTGGTCCTTTAACTTGGGAATCTTCTCTCTCTTTTATACCTATTATCTTTAGGTTTGGTCTTCTCATCATGTCCTGGATTTCCTGGATGTTTTGGGTTAGGAGCTTTTTGCATTTTGCATTTTTTGACAGTTGTGTTAATGTTTTCTATGGTATCTTCTGCACCTGAGATTCTCTCTTCTATCTTTTGTATTCTATTGGTGATGTTTGCATCTATGACTCCCGATTTCTTTCCTAGGTTTTCTAACCCCAGGGTTGTCTCCCTTTGTGATTTCTGTATTGTTTCTATTTCCATTTTTAGATCCTGCATGGTTGTGTTCAATTCCTTCACCTGTTTGGTTGTATTCTCCTGTAATTCTTCAAAGGATTTTTGTGTTTTCTCTTTAAGGGCTTTCTACCTGTTTACCCATGTTCTCCTGTATTTATTTATTTATTTATTTTTGAGACAGGGTTTCTTGGAACTCACTTTGTAGACCTGGCAGGCCTCGAACTCAGAAATCCGCCTGCCTCTGCCTCCCAAGTGCTGGGATTAAAGGTGTGCACCACCACTGCCTGCTCTCTCCTGTATTTCTTTAAGGGAGTTATTTATGTCCTTTTTTTTTTTTTTTTTTTTTTTTTTTTTTTTTTTTTTTTTTTTTTAGATTTATTTATTTATTTTATGTATACAAGTACACTGTGGTTATCTTCAGACACACCAGAAGAGGGCATTGGATCCCATTTCAGATGGGTGTGGGCCACCATGTGGTTGCTGGGAATTGAACTCAGGACCTCTGGAAGAACAGTCAGTGCTCTTAACCACCGAGCTATCTCTTTAGCCCTGTTTATGTCCTTCTTAAAGTCCTCTATCATCATCATGAGATGTGATTTTAAATTAGAATCTTGCTTTTCCAGTGTATTGGGGTATCCAGGGCTTGCTGTGGTGGGAGAACTGGGTTCTGATGATGCCAAGTAGCCGTGTTTTCTGTTGCTTACATTATTGCCCTTGCCTCTCAAAATCTGGTTATCTGTGGTGTTAGCTGGTTTTGCAGTCTCTGACTGTGACCTTTTCCTCCTATAATCCTTTGTGTCAGCACTCCTGGGAGACCAGTTCTCTCCTGGTGAGATTTGGGTATGTGGAGCTGTGGCACCGGCTCAGCTCTGGCTGTTCCTTGGTCCCTCTTCGGCCAGGAATTTGAGCAGAAGTGGTGGTCTCACTTATGCTCTCAGATGTGTCAGCACTCCTGCGAAACCAGCTCTCTCCCAGCAGGATTTGGGTATGGAGAGCTATGGCACAGAGTCGGCTCTGGCACAGATGGAAACCGGAAGCACATGGGTGATTTTATAATTCAGAATGTAATGTTCAGTTGCCTTCCGATGGGTTCGTCTTCTTGCAAGAGAGCTTGGGAATTCCATTTGCATATCTCCTTTATGTTTTGTTGAACCCAGTCACCAGAACATGAAAATCTGGATGACATAAATGTCATGGACCTTGTGTCCAGTGTTGTTCACGGGCAGCTTTTTGGTTGAATGAATGAACCACAGCAAATGAAGCCAGATTATGGGAGATGCCAGAGAGCAGAAAGGAAGGTACACATGTTGTGTATTAAATGGCCAGCAACGTGAATGTTAAAGTAGCATATTAGAGACCAGAGTCACTTGGTGCAGATGCTGGCTGGGATGGTGTAGAGGCTTGTGGCCAGTCGTTTCTTCTGGAAGTGTAACGCTTTATACAGAGTCCTGGAAGAATTTCGTTCATGGAGCTAGCGAGGTCCTCACATTCTCTGCTTACTTGGATATCCTAAGAGACCATTGGAACATGGTTATAGCCCTTCTGAGGATTTGATTGTTCTCATTTGCATTCCCAGGGCTCAGAGAAGCTCTTTCAGGTATTTTCTCTCGTGGATGATAATCTCATGACATCCCCCTCCCCCAACTATTAAAATAGGAAAGTAAAGAGTGAGCCTTGGAGGCTCACGTACTTGCATATTTATTTGATCCCCAGTTGGTTGAGTTGTTTGGTAAAGGATTAGGAAGGTCTAGCTTTTTTGGAGGACTTGTATCACTAGGGGATGGGAACTTGGGTTTTCAAAATCCCACACTATAACCAGTTAGCTCTCTCTGTGCCTCACACTTATGGACAAGGATGTGAGCTCTCAGCAACTGCTCCAGCACCATGCCCGCCTGCCTACCTGCTGCCATGCTCCCTGTCATGGACTCACTGTCTCTCACTGTCTGAAGCCATGAGTCCAAAATTAAATGTTTGCCTTTTATAAGTTGCCTTGGTCATTGTGTTTTGTAAGAAATGCAACAATAATTAAGACAGGTGTGTTCAATTTCTTGATCTGGCTTACTCACATGAGGGTATGCTGTTGGATAGCTATATTTAATCTTTGTGTAGCTTTTGGTTCCTTTTTGTTGTTTGTTTTTGCTTGTGTTTGGAGACAAGGTCTCGAGTAGTGTGGCCAGGCCTCATGCTCGCTCTGTAGTTGGTGACAGCCTTGAACTTATTCTGAACTGTGCAGTTTTACACCTGCCTCCACATGCTGGAATTGATCCATTAAATTATTAAACCAATGCATTGAAGAGAGCACTGCTGATGCAGTCTCAAGTAAGCGTGTTCCTCTGTTCCTCTTTTTTTCTCATTTTATTATTATGTATGTATGAGTTTTTTCATTGCATGTATATCTGTTCACCACATCCATGTCTGGAAAATGGCATTGGACCCCTTGGGATTAGAGTTATGATGGTTGTGAACCATCGTGTAGGTGCTAGGGATTGAATTTGGGTCCTCTGTAAGACCAACAAGTGCTCTTATCTGCTGAGCCATCTCTCCAGCTCTCATGTAAGCTACATGGTTTATCATCTCATCCCATATTTTAAGCTTTAGTGTTTTTTGTTTGTATGTTTCTTGAGTTAAAGTTTACAATCCTTTAACGTATAAAATAAGGGAAGACTAGGGATGGCTGAGCAGCTAAGAGTGCTTGCTGCTTTCTACAGAGGACGTAAATTTGATTCTCAGCACCACATGGCAGTTTACAAGAGTTGGTGACTCCAGTTCTAGAAGATCTGGTGCCTTCTTCTGGCCTCTGGGCACCAGGCATGCAGACAGTGAGCCTACATACATACATACATACATACACACACACATACATACATACATACATGCATGCATACATACATACATACGTACATACATACACACATACATGCATACATACACACATACATGCATACATACATACATACATACATGCATGCAGGAAAAATACTCATAATAAAAATAGATAAACCAGCCGGGCGTGGTGGCACACGCCTTTAATCCCAGCACTCGGGAGGCAGAGGCAGGTGGATTTCAGAGTTCGAGGCCAGCCTGGTCTACAGAGTGAGTTCCAGGACAGCCAGGAATATACAGAGAAACCCTGTCTAGAAAAAAAAAAAAAAACAAAAAACAAAAAACAAAAAACCCTGTCTCAAAAAAACAAAACAAAACAAAACAACAACAACAAAAACCAGATAAACCTAAAAATTTATATAATTATTAGTGGCTATAGGATGTCACTATGTTGCCAAGACTTCTCTGGAGCAATCCCCTGCCTCATTTGTGCCCTTCCCCCAGCCTTGAGCGGGCTAAATCAGACCTTGTTTTGCCACAGTTGCCTAGCCCACCTAAGGTGGAGTCTTCCAACTTAGGTGAAGTCTACTGTCCTGCCACATCTGCAGCTTCCTGCAAGAAGTAACTACCTTACTGAGCAGCTGAGCTTGTTTTCCTGAGGAGATCTTGGCAAAGTGGGGGGTGGGTTTCCCCCCTTTAAATTCAGACTTAAGAATTAAACATTGAGCCTTGATCAGAAACCCTGTCTTGTTCTCATTCCTCTTCATCCATCCTTCCCATCCATCCCCTGCTCTCCTTCCAGGTACCCACTTCTCTGTAGCTACTGGTGGCTACACTCATTCAGTAGACAGGATTAAAGGCACACTTTACCACAGGCAGCTTTATCTCATGCTAATGGTAAGGCACGATGGACACTTGTCCCATTTCATGTAATGATCAAACTTTGACTTGATCTGTAAGCACATCCCTCAAAGCCAAAGATAAAATCTAGGCTAGTCAGATTGACAGCAGACAAAGAGTTAAGTATGAGAACACAGGGGAAAACTGCAGCTGCAACTTGGTAGCTGTGTCTCCTGACAGTCAAAAATGCCCTTTAAGCTTAAACATCCTTACAGCTACAGTTAGGATCTCTCCACTATACCAGAAATGCAGATATCAGGGATTGTTCCCCCACATGTGCACTGACAAAGAGTTCTATCTTAAAGATCCCATGTCATCATAATGCCCCTTGCCCTGTGGCCTTGGCATGTACCCTTTGTGAGCTTTGGTGTCTTAGTTGCTTCTCTATTGCCGTGAAGCAGCACTATGATCATGGCAACTTATAAAGAAAACATTTAACTGGAACTCACAGTTCTGGAGGCTTAGCGTTCATGACCATCAGGTGGACATCATAGCAGCAGACAGGCAGGGGTGGTGCTAAGCACCACGAGCATGGGGTGTGGAGAGGAAGGCAGGGACAGGGAGAGGGAAAGAGAAAGAGAGGGAGAGGGATGAGGAAGGGGGAGGGGAAGAGGGAGAGAGAGTGTGCTAACTGGGAATAGTGTGGGTTTTTGAAATCTCAAAGCCCAGCCCCAGTGGCACACCTTAGCCACACCTCCTAATCCTTCCCAAACAGTTGCATCAGCTGGAGACTAAGCATCTGCACATATGAGCCTACGGGGACCCTTCTCATTCAAACTACCACATTCCACTCCCTGGCCCCCGTAGGCTTTTGGCCATATAATGACACAAAGTGCATTTAGCTCAACTTCAAAAGTTCCCATAGCTGGGCAGTGGTGGCGCACGCCCTTAATCCCAGCACTTAAGAGGCAGAGGCAGGCGGATTTCTGAGTTCCAGGCCAGCCAGGACTACACAGAGAAACCCTGTCTCAAAAACAAAACAAAACAAGTTCCCATAATCTTTCAGTCTCAAGACTGTTTAAAAGCCAGGTGTGGTAGTCTGCCTTTAATCCCAGAACTTGGAGACAGAGGAAGGCAGATCTATATAAGTATACAAAAAAAGTATATAAGACAAGCCTGGTATACATAGTAACTTCCAGGACAGCCAGGGCTACATAGAGAGATTGCATCTCAAAATAAAACAAAACACTCTTTCAAAATCTGAAGTCTTTCAGAGACTCAAGGCAATCTCTTAATTGTAACACCCTGTAAAATAAAATTTTAAATTGTATATTTCTAACATACAACGGCACAGAGCTGGAGTGGCTTTCTGACACACATGCCGGAGTTGGAATTCAGTGCATGTGGGCAGAGCACTGTAACTCTCACTCCATCCCGCTAATAGGGACATGTCAATGGCTCACAGAGCCTCTGGCAGCTCCCGGATGAGACTAACAAGAAGCTCTTACAGACACATCCAGCAGTTCTAGGGCAGATGACTTGTTGTTCTGGACAGACTTAAGGAGGCCGACACAGCCGTCACTGCGAATAGGATTCTTCGAAATCTAAGGAAAATGCATACAATATATCACTCGACCTTTTATGACAGTGTCCACCACCGCAGCACTCGGGAGGTAAGAGCAGGAGGACTAATAGTCCCATACTAATTACCAAGTTAAGAGACCAGTCTAGGGGCTGGAGAGATGGCTCAGTGGCTAGGAACACTGGCTTCTCTTCCAGAGAACCTGAGTTCAGTTCCCAGCATCTACATAGTGGGTTTCAACTAGTGTCAGGGGATCTGATACCTTCTTCTTGCCCCCCAAGGGAACCAGGCATACAGGCAAGCAATCCATGTAGGATTCTGGGACTCACTGTGACTTGGTGATTGTCTAGCAGGTGGCCAAAAAATGTGGACCCAAGCTAAAAATAGGTCTTGGCTCCAGTGTCACGGGAGGTGAAGTTGCTAATGAGTGAAGCTAGGAGTGGGAAGCCAAGGACCATGCAGAGCCGGGTGCACCCATCCCCCATGCTGGAGATACCCCCTGCTTCTCAGCCCCTTGCCCCACGCATGTTGGTATAGCTGAAACCTGCTCCGACTCATTTGGCTCCTTCCCTTCTGTCTCTGCCATTACTGTGTCTAGGGTCCCCTCTCACCACCAGCAAACCTGAAGAAAGGAACCTCTGGATACAAAAGGCATGTCTGAACAGTGGCCAGTAGTTCCCCCCCAACCCGCTCCCCTGGCTGATGCTGGGTTCTAGCAAGGACAGGAGTGTTACAGGGGAGAAGATGAAAGTAAACCAAGAGGCTGTGCTGGCTGCCTTCCCCACAATGCAACTTCTGAGAGTAAGGACTGCAAGGTGTTGACACAATAGCTGGAAAAGAGTGGAGCAGAGGACTTGGAGTTGGAGGTGGGAAGTGATCATAAGAAGCCAGGAGGCCCCTCCCAGAGAGCCTCATCTGGACCCAGGAGCCCATCTGCGGGTGAAAGGACTGTATGAAGAGACACAGGGCCAGTCTGTACTGGAGCCTCCCCTACCAGGCTTGAACTTACAATAAGAATCCGTAGCGTCTGATTGACTTGCAGACCCAACCCCAACTTCAGGGCTCCTGACACGGAGATTCGGTTGTTTCTGCAACAAGAGAGACATGTGTATCATAGTTAAAACATGAGGCCATGAGCTGGAGAGGTGGCTCAGTGGTTAAGAGCACTCATTGTTCTTCCAGAGGTCCTGAGTTCGATTCCCAGCAACCACACGGTGGTTCACAACCATCTGTAATGCTATCCAGTGCCCTCTTCTGGTGTGTCTGAAGACAGCTACAGTGTACTTAAATATAATAAAATAAATCTTAAAAAAAAAAAAATGAGGCCAGCCAAAGTGCCCAGTGATAGACGGATGGATGAATCAATATACTGTGTACACCTTGACAGAGTCTATTCAGCCATGAAGGAGAGAAGCACTGTGTCATTTAAAGTGAATGGATGGAGGGGAACATTATGTTAAGTGAAATAAACCAGACAGAGAATGTGGAGAGCAAGTCAAGTTTTCTGTCATACACAAACGCTAACACTAACAGCCTGGAAAATGTACTCTTAGCAGTTCTTAGAGCTTGGAAAGGACACAAAGATTAGAAAAGGAAAATCAATCAATCAATCAATGGAGACTGGATGGGGTCAGTGCACTCTGCAGGCATGTATGGAGCTATCACATCTAAGCCTGTTGACAACGTTAGACCTGAAAATATGTCCGTATTACAGCTTACCAGTTCACAAGCTCAATGCCTCAGAGCTCCTGCCTGAGTTGCTACTGCATCTGGAAGCCCAGGTTTCTGAGCACAACCCTCCACTCAGTCAACAACTGTGTCTGCTGCCCCATGTGGAGTGCTCTCCCCACAGTGGAGGTGAGGGGTTGCACCTAGGCTTCTTCAGTTCAGAAGGTCTCCCATGCATTTTGTGCCAGCTGGTCACACATGCATCACCACAATGGTGTATGCTCTGGAGCCTGCTTCTCCCTCCCCCCCAAAGTTTTGTTTCTAGAGCCAGGCCATTGGGACAGTAGGGTGCTAATCCCTGGGGATGAATAATCAGCTGTAGTGATAGATCAGCTGGGCATAGTGGCAGATGCTTCTAATTCCAGCACTTGGGAGGCAGAGGCAGAGAGGCAGAGAGGCAGAGAGGCAGGCAGAGAGGCAGGCAGAGAGGCAGAGAGGCAGAGAGGCAGAGAGGCATCTCTGTGAGTTTGAGGCTAGCCTGGTTTACACAGCAAGTTCCAGGATAGCTAAGACTACACAAAAAACCCTGCCCCCCCATAAACCCCAACCAACCAGCAAAACAAAAACAAATAAGTAAATAAGCAAACAAAAAGATTAGCATGGCTGAGCTAAGACCTGTGCTTCAGAGACAAAAGGGAAATATTCTCTCAGGGTCAGCACCAGAACCTTATCTAAATAGGCCAGGATACACCTCAAGTGGCAGAACTTGGCAGTATCAGAAGCGGGGGTCCATCTAGTACTGTTTTTTGGGGGGAGGGTTGTTTTTTGTTTTTTGTTTTTCGAGACAGGGTTTCTCTGTGTAGGCCTGGCTGTCCTGGAACTCACTCTGTAGACCAGGCTGGCCTCGAACTCAGAAATCCAGCCGCCTCTGCCTCCCAAGTGCTGGGATTAAAGGCGTGCGCCACCACTGCCTGGCTTTTTTTTTTTTTTTTTTTTTTTTTT
>NC_034601.1:13310986-13338172 GCF_900095145.1 Mus pahari
AAAAAAAAAAAAAAAAAAAAAAAAGAACCCGTGTTTCTCACCTCATATTCAGTTCTTCTAAGACATTGTTGACCCTGAGGGCATCACCTATCGCACTGGCACCAGAGTCTCCAAAGCCATTGTGAGAGATGTCTAGGACTTTCAAGAATATGTTTGCCTAAGACACAAAGAGCAAAGACATGAGCTCTCGTCTGATGGTGCAGACAGCAACAGGGCCAGGGCCACAGTGTCAGAGCCCAGGAGAGTCTGAGCAGTGGCTAAGGACAGAGAGCAGAGGTCCTGAGGCAGAGTCAGTAAGAACTCTCAGGCCAAACAACCCAAAGATCAGCAGAGGACGACAGGCCGGCTGTGGAAGTGACCAGATCCTCCCCTAAGGGAAAATGCCCAAGGCAGGCATCCTGGGTCACAGAGACAGCATGCACCGATTGACTTGGTGGTGGGGTGCTATATGAAGCCTGTGATGGGGTCAAGAGTGAGTGCTCTGGCCGGAGGTGGGTGCGGAGCAAGCCGGGCCAGAGCGAGAGGGAGAGAGCGCTCTGACTTTGCCACCTTACCGTTCGGGAACCCCAGCAGTTAGGCTCTGTAAGAGGGGAAAGTAGTGACTGTCATTTTCTAAGGCCCTTGTCCCTGGGGACAGTGAAGATGCCTTATGAAACCCTGGCAGGGCTTGATCAATACATTTTCAAGGTCTGTAAACCTGCAGGGAAGCAATGAGAGGGGTGTGGAAAAGCATCGGCATGTGCAAACCGTGATGCCACCAGATGGCACAGGTGTCCCCTACAGTTGAATGTGATATCTGGAGGAGGCAGCTGACATTTATCTGTGGACCCCTTAGGAAATGAGATGAGAGTCTACAGTGTATTATCACTAAGTGGGGACAGGAAAACAGGTCATCAAAGATGCACATGTACGTCATGCTGAAAAGGGCTGAAGTTCATTTCTGAAGAGTTACAACACCAAGAACAAAGGACAGGCAGGGCTGACGGGGCGAGCGACTCACACCTCCAGGCCTCGGGCAAACGCGGTGGCTCCCAGACCTCGCAGGTGATTCCAGCTGAGGTTAAGCTCTGCGAGTCCTGTGTTTTCTGCCACAGCAGGTCCAAGTGTCTCTCCTGAGGAGCACCAAGAGATTTTATAGCAACAAACAAACAAACAACAAACAAACAAACAACAAACAAACAACAAACAAACAGCCTAGCACTATCCCCACAACAAGTTCAAAGGTGACCTGATGCTCACCGTGTGCCAGAACTTCAGTAGCCTAGGTGGATCACAATATCCAGTGTGTACCTGGATTACCTCCAAGGAACGTGTGTGTGTGTGTGTGTGTGTGTGTGTGTGTTCAGGGTCTTGTCCTACAACTCAGCCAGGTCTAGAACTCACTCTGCACCCAGACTGGCCTTGAACTCCGGATTGTCTTATTGTAACCTCCATTGTGCTGACAATACACACAAGAGACACTATGCCCAGCAAAGAATCCACGTGTGATTGGGAAGGTATAACATTTTTTTTTAAAGATTTATTTATTTTATGTATATGAGTACACTGTTGCTGTCTTCAGACACACCAGAAGAGGGTGTCAGATCCCATTCCAGATGGTTGTGAGCCATGGTTGTGGTTGCTGGGAATTGAACTCAGGACCTCTGGAAGAGCAGTGAGTGCTCTTAACCACTGAGTCATCTCACCAGCCTGGAAGGTATGAATTTAACCTAATGAGACTGCAGCTATTCTAATCTACAAACAAAAAAAGGGTAGCGATGCAGTGGTCAGGTTGGTGGGATCTGGAAGTGAGGATAGAACAGGTAACCTAGAATCGAGAGATCCACACGTCTGCACACATGGTGAAGAGAGAGGGAAAAGCAGCTCGGTTGATGCTGGAGTTGGGGAGAGGCAGGAGTAAGCAGGTGCAGGAAGGAAGGAAAGCTTGAGGGAGCAGTTGATGCTAAGCCAGGAGCTGGGGGGGGGGGGGGGGGTTGCTCTACGTGTGGTTGAGGGCCTGGAAGCTGGTTGAGTACCCCAGCAAGATTCCTATTGGCTGGGGAGCACCAGCCGCCAAAGGAAGTGGGTGGAGCCATGACAGATCCCTAGCTGTCTCATGGGCAGACCTTACAGCTAGTCAGCTTTCCATTCTGTTAGCACTAGTGGGTGTGACTTGCTGCCAGTTCTCCACAGCCGCAGCTCTATCTGTGTCCCACTCTGGTTCTCCATGCTGGTACCCTGCAGAGATGACGCTTGCTCCCTGAGCTGCCCAGGTGATGCAGCCTCGTCTACTCTTACAGAGGATCCAGGCGTCATTCCCAGCACCTGCATGCAGGCTAGTGGCTGACTGACAGCTGACTGATTTCAGTTTCAGGAGGCCCTCTTCTGGCCTCCATGTGAACTGACACATGCACACAGACATACAAACACTCTTATGCACAGAATAAAGTAAAGTCTTTTCTAAAAAGCTCGGTTTTCAATATTGGGATGTGGCAGATGAAAATATCTATCAAGTCTTAGAGCACTGGGGGGGTTCCCCTCAGGAGATCACGTGACCCCCCCAGTCTCTTCCCTTTCGTCAGCTGAATGGCTGTTCTTTAATGTTGGCTCAGCCGCAGGCCAAACCATCTAAAGCTGAACTCTCCAAAACTATGAGCCACAAATGCATTCTTTCCCTTTATAAGATGCTTGCCTGCGACATTCATTAAAGTAGCAGCAAGCTGGCTACTCGGTTCTCAAGTGCCAGAGACACAGCCACAGTTTGTCAGGACTGATGCGAGCTCCTCCTTTACTTCCACGGACTTCTCACGATGACTTTCTTAGAAGACACTTGGCTTTAGCAGGTGAACTCCAGGGCTTTAGCACCACTCCACCACTCGATTGTCTAAGCAGCTTGGGGCAGACCAGAAATTCCAAAACTCCCGTTAGACAGTTGTTCTGGCTTATTGATAGCAATGATCTAAGAATTCCTCTCAGATGCTGGAGAAGTGTCTGAGCAGCTAAGGGCACCAGCTGCTCCTCAAGAGGATCTGAGTTCATTTCCCAGCACCCACATTTGATGTCTCATGACCATCTGCTACTCCTAATGTGGAGGATGGGATGTTCCAGCCTCCATAGGCACCCACACATCTCTCTCTCTCTCTCTCTCTCTCTCTCTCTCTCTCTCTCTCTCTCTCTCACACACACACACACACACACACACGTTTAGAAAGAAGAATTTGCTTCAGCTGATCCAGGGCCTAAGTGGCCCCTTTATGTCACCAAGCTGTCCCCAAGTCTGTAGGCTCAACTGATCTTTCATGCAGTTGAGCTTACAGGCATGCTTAGGTCTGATTTGTATAGCTGATCGACACATTTAGACATGAGTGACATAGGTGGGTATTTATATTCCTAGCACAGCAATCCGGCCCGTGCAGAGGCACTGGGGAGACAATGACTGGATCAAGGTTGCCTTCCCTAGCACTTAGCTTCTCCCCACCCGGTACTGGTGACTGAGCCCAAGATCTCACACACACTGAACAAGTACCTCAACACTGAGATATACTGCAAGCCCTTTTGCAAAAGCACTTGGGATGAAACCTCCATACCTTCTTCCGTGATCTATAGGCATACAGTCTCTGCTTCCTTTGCAAAGCATTGCCTGGCACTCTCCCCTCGACCACTAGCCCAATCACATGGGTGTCTACCAATCGAGGACACAGGCCTGCATGATAAGAGTTCATCAACTTCATGATCTTGCCATGGCTGACTCCTTTTTACCCAAGGCACAGATTTCTGCTTAAACTTCTGCCCCTTTTATAGCAGGTGGATCCATTATTTTCTAGAATCATACATTGCTTCTTTATGAAGGTCACTGCTGAGAATGGTCTTGGTAGTGTATGTTCCTTGAAGTCAGGAACTTTGTATTGTTCATAGATAGATTCCTCACAGCAGAGGGCAGTGATCTATGCCTGGAATTAATCCGTGGCTGGAGTGGCAGAACAGCCAGAGGAGGTATGGTGAGTGGAAATCAGCACATCGATATTCTCAGACAGAAGCTGGGTGCTGTCCTGCCCATTCCCCTTACCTGCCACCAGGGGGCGATAAGTACTCATGACCCATGACTGCCCAGACCCTGTTACCTGCCAGGTCATTGAGCTGATTATAGCTGAGGTCTAGGGATTTCAGGCCCCTGTGATGCAGCAGAAGAGCAGCGAGGTGCTGGGCTGCCTGTTCCTCCAGCCTGTTCCCTTGCAGCTGCATCTTCTCAACAGTTGGGTTTAAGGCAAGGGCAGTGCAGATCGCCTGAAGCCCTGCAGCTCCAATCTGATTCTCTGACAGGTCCACATCTGAGGGCAGCAACACTGCCTGGTCAGGGGGACCCACAGCCAGGCACCTCCCTCTTTCACTTCCCTGTATCTCACAAACCTCCGGGCCTGAGGGAAATGAGGGGCTTTGCAATCTGATTTATCTGGAGGCAGCACGGTGACAGCCTTGCCACTGTTGGGTGGGTCACCTTGAGTCTATGGTCTCCCCACCCTATGATTGTCTGTGAAGAATGCTGTGGTAGCAGGTCAGCTACTCTGTGATGGTTGACGTAACAGCATAACCCCACTGTCCTATTGCTAGGGACTGGCGGTGTAAGCTTAGATGTCCACTTCTGTTGTTTCCTTTGAAGTTTGCCACAGCCCAGAGAGCAAAGTAGTGGTGGTCACTTTACAAGCTGAAAGCAGGCTCAGTGATTGCCTGCCAGGGTCAGCTTGTGCTTCATTGGCAGAGCTGGAAGCAGCCTCACCCAGCCCCTACCTTGCCCTTCCAGTTCTCCTTCCCTCAGCGCCTGCTTCTCTGTGCTCTCCTGCCCTGCACTCAGGCGCTGGGAGTCAACTACATTGCATGGGGCAGGGGGGTGGGGGGGAGGCTGCTCACCAGGGAGAGGACAGGGAGAGTGATGGAGAGGGTCAGACAAAGAGCAGCTCAGCATGGGTTAACCCGTCAGACTCAGCCCACACTTCCCTCCTCATCTCCTAGCAACATCTCAAGATCGAAGGCCTGGGGAGGGAGCCACTTCCCTGGGAAAGAGGGGCCCCAAGCTTGCCTGCTTCTCAGATGGAAGTCCTGCACGACCTACCAGAGATAACGCTGTTCTTACTCAGGACATCAGCCAGAGCCTCTGCTCCAGCACCACAGAGCCCATTGTCCCGAAGATCCAGATGCTTGATGTAAGGATTAGAGGCCAACACGGAAGCCAACGCCCGGACCCCCTGGAACAGAGCAGAGAGGCACAAGGGGTAGAGGAACATAGTGGCCTGAGAGGCCTGGTTCTTCCCTGGGCTGAGATTCAGCTGGCCATAATTTCAGTTTAAAATCCCCAGAGCTCCCACCTCCTCCAGAGAACATCCGCTTCTCCCTCTGGGTGCCACCCAATCTCACTTCCTGGGGTCCTTCCTACAATTCCACCCTCACCCCTGTCACACAGCCTCCACCCTGTCTCGCAGGCATGGGCGATGGGACTTGCGTGGCACAGACAGCTATGAGTGTCTGAGATGGAGTCAAGGGCAAGATGGCCGTGACCTCCTATATCCTTCCTGTCAAGTGTGGGTCCAGTGTCCTCCAAGAGATACCAACCTGGGGCCCCAGGCCACGGTGCCGAAGGTTCAATTCGGAGGCACTCCCTTGGCGCAGAAGACAAGAAACTGGCACAACACTATTGGCCCGGCAAGACTCCAGATAGAGGGTTGCCATGACCTGTTCTCCAAACCCATGGGTGCCTAGCAGTAGATGGGAGACAAAGAAGGAACTAATCACTGGCAGAGCCTGGACCGTTTCCTGCCCTTGCCGTTTCTTCTTGTTCTGGTGGCTACTGTGCCCATATTCCAGATGAGAACCTCCAGGCTAAAAATTAATTCTTTTCTCAAAGCCACCAAGCTATTCAGAACCAAAGGGAGCATTTGCCTAATGCTGAAATGTTTGCTGTCCTCGTCCCACTGTGTCCAGGTATCACAGATCACATCCCCAAACACACACACACACACACACACACACACACACACACACACACACACAGACACACAGACACACACACCACCACCACCACCAAAGTTGGCCTCCAGCTTGCTGGTTAAGTTCAGCCTTGAGCTCAATGCTTCAACCATGCTAGGCAAGCACTCTACACACATTCTCAGTCCACAGGTCATAAGGTCTATATAAACACCTTGGGAGCAGAGGGCTGGAAACAATCCTAAATTCAATCTATCCATTAGCTAGGTTTTTCCTATAGGTTGGAACACCCGACCCCGAACTCTTCCAGTTTGGGACACAACTGCCTGTCAGGGTGTTTCATTTGCAGGTTTTCCAGAAGACGGTTCTAAATGTTGGGCTCCAGGAGGGCTAGGACTTGAGGGGTATCAGCCGCTGATACTGGGGAATGGGTTCCCATAGAGGGTGCCATATCGTTAGAAGCGCCCTCCCACCACTTTTTTTGCGGGAATATCCTCAAGTGAGGATTCCAACCAGGACCCTACGAGGAGGATGAGGCACCTTCTGTTTCCAGAGCAGAGCGTGAATCTGCAGTCCAGGACCTCTTGGCCTCCAGGGTCTCTGCCTGAGGCCCAGTGGCCTCAGCTTCTTTCTCTTGATCTTCATTCTTCTGAACCTCGCAGAGACCCTTCATGCTTACTCTCACTACCCAGTCCGGGACGCAGACTCAGAGCACACAGCTCATCGCCTGGAACTCTTCCCAGGGATGTGGGCGGTCCCTCTGGCCTCCTTGACCAATCGAATCTGATCTACGGACAACAGATGGTCTCTGGGGCCAGTAACATTGCCCCCACCCCCACCCCGCGGTCGTCCTGGGAACCGGGTCTTGTTTGCAGAAGAAAACCCAACCCTGGCACGCTCTTTCCCAGGGCTGACTACCGCACATACCGCTGCCATGCACGGGGGTAGTCGCTCCTTCACGTTCTTTTCACAAACTTTTCCGGTCTGATCCCAGAACTAGTGTTTTAGTTACTGCGCTTGGAGCAGACAGCGGCTCTATAGACCTGTAGCCTAGCAATAGTTTTTCTCCGGGGCCACAGCTATGGGGTCACTGCCTGAGGCTCTCAGCTTTCTCTCAAGATCTAAATGGTGCTATGATGCTGCGCCAGCAGGGACATCTCAAATCCAACTTGTACTCTTTGGAATCTGCAAGTTTGAGTTCAGAGCCCCTTCTCTGGGCTTCTGTTACCCCATGTTGGACTGCCCACCACATAAGAAAGCAGAGTGGGCGGGTAGGGACGGATCTATTCATTTCTGTATGCATAGGGTCTAACCCAGGGACTCTGGACAAGAGGGGGCGGGGCTACATCAGCTGGGTTTGGGACTGAGGCAGGAGTCAGCTCCTGCTGAATTTGAGATGTCCCTTTAACAACACTGGCCTGAATCCCGTGCATGGCTTCTTGGCCTCCAGTTCAACTGCGGCTGAAGTTGCCTGCTGACTCATGCAGTTGCAGCCAGCAGGAACTGGGAACATGGCTTCTGCAGCCGCAGCGGCACTCGTGAACTGGGGGTTTCTGGATTACAAGACAGAGAAGTATGTGCTGACCAGAAACTGTCGGGTGGGCGTCTCCCAGAGGCTGCTGCAGCTGGCAGTGGTAGGCTACGTGATAGGGTAAGAACCGCTCCTGGCCAGACTGCAGAGCCTGCTGTCCGGGGTCTTGCTGGCCTAGGGATAAAAGTTGGCTTTTTTAGAACCCCAGCTGGTGGGAAAGTGGGAATGTGGGGTGAGAGGTAGTCAGAAGGGATTTTAGTCCATTCAGAGAACAGCGGAAGAAGCCATTCGCCCACATAAGGGACTTTGTCTCCAGCTTCATCTCTCAGTCTCTGTTAGCGTCTGCAGTTCTCCTGCCCTAAGGTACCCACCCTGATGCCGCAGGAGGCAGTAATTCTCTGAGCACTAAACACAGCACTAAGCCTCTCAGAGAGACCACCAGCTGGATGTCTGAAAAGTCTTTGAGAAGGGAGCTGGGTTTGCTGAGTGTGTGAAGGCACTGGCTGTGAAAAGTGACCATCGTCCGTCCGTCTGAGAGCTCCACCTGCTCAGGGGTCTAGAGCGAGGGGCACAGCTAGACAGAGGGTGGAGGCCTCCATGCTGGTCTGGGAGCCTAGTGTGTGAGCACATTACACTATCCACCATCCTTTCCCTAGGTGGGCCCTCTTGGCCAAAAAAGGATACCAGGAACGGGACTTGGCCCCCCAGATTTCTGTCATCACCAAACTCAAGGGGGTTTCTGTAACCCAGGTTAAGGAGCTGGAGAACCGGCTGTGGGATGTGGCTGACTTTGTGAAGCCATCACAGGTAGGTCGCCAGCACTGCTGCAAGAGGTCAGAATTCTTCAGCCACCAACAACAGCTGCACGGCTGCCATGCATGAGAGACATAGGATGCCGGGGGATGGGTGATGGGCCTCACAGAAGGGTTTTGAGTCAGTGTGAGAAAACAGCTTTCAGGGGTGTGTAGCTTCCCAAGTCAAGAAGCCAGTGCCTGCGGAACTTCCTTTAAAGGAAGATTAGCGATGCAGCTCGGTGGCAGAGAGCTTGCCTGGAATGCATAGCTTCCTAGCTTCAATGCTAGTAACACAAAACAAACAAACAAAAACAAAAATGTCACCCACCTCACCCACCCACCCACCGCCCACACAGAGATCCATGTGAGAAGGAATGAAATATTTTAGGTTCACGATTTATGCTTGGAAGTGAAAGGTAGGGGACAGGAGCTCAGGGCTTGAGTTTGCTGAAGTCCTCTTGTTATCATTTAGAGATCTTGGGTCATGTTCATTTTTTCCACTGATGAAAGAATTAAAAGGCAGAGGCTGGAGAGATGACTCAGCTGTTGGGAACACTGGATGTTCTTGCAGAAAATACAGGTTCTGTTCCTAGAACCCACATGGTAGCTCACAGCTTTCTGTCATTTCAGTTCCAGAGGATTCTATTCTGGCTTCTGGCTTCTGAGGGCCTCAGGCACACAAACGCGCACGTGCGTGTGTGTACACATACACAATAATTAAATAAAACAGCTTGGCTGGATGCTCAGCACACACCTGTAATCCCAGCACTCAAGAGGCAGAGGCAGGTAGAGCTCTGAGTTTTCAAGGCCAGCCTGGGTCTACACAGCAAGTTCCAGGACAGCCAAGGCTACACAGAGAAAGCCTGTCCTGTAATAAAACAAAGCCAAAAAAAAAAAAAAAAAAAACCTGCTCAAAAATAGAATGAAATAAGCCCTAGCCACAGCAAATACATGCCTCATTAAAAGTGAGAGTGCACACATCCCACACACAAAAGAGACAGGCTTCCCACCAGAGGGAAGGGAATTTAGAAACCCAAATCCATTCTCCCTTGGAGGGCTGCTGGTTTTAAACATCTGTGGTGGGATAGGATGGGTGCCTCTGTCCCTGAATTTTGGATTATCACTTAAAAGAAGAAGCTGATAAGTCCAGAGGTTCATGCAAGCGGAGACTTGCCCAGGACTGGCCTTGAATGTAACTGGACTGGTCCATCCTTCTGGCAGGAAAAAAAAAAAGTTCACCAAGCCTTTGTCTTGGAAAGAGGTGGCGAGGACGAGTCTGGGAGTTGCCGGACCTGTGGTGTATGTGCCACCCCTTTCCCTATCCTGTCGCATTGCAATCTGACTCCTTTCATGTCACTCATGTGCCCCTCTTTGTTTCTCTTAGGGAACATCTTCTCTTCTCCCTCCACCTAGCCCCAGTTACCAGCTGTTATGTGACATTTCCTGAGGAGACAGAAACAGATGTCTGTATACCTCAGATAGGGCACCAACAATGAACCCGTTCCATTCCAAATTAGTTCTGTGAACCAGTGACTAATTGTGGTTCCCTGAAGGCATAAGTGAGGGGCACTTACAGGAGCGCCGGTGACTCAGGCAGCTGTTGGCTCCGGGTGGCAGTAGCTTCCTATAGGAGCACGCTTGCTCTCACTCTCTCTCTCTCTCTCTCTCTCTCTCTCTCTCTCTCTCTCTCTCTCTCACACACACACACACACACACACACACACACATGCACGCACGCACACCAGCAGGCGCCCTCTGTCCCCACTTAGGGTTGATTGCATGAGAATTTGAAATGAAACTTGTATGGAAGATAGATAGAGGCATGACACCCTCTGAGCTCAGGAGAGGCCATAAACCTAGTCAGCGTCACCTGCCTCGCTGGAAGCCATTTCCTGCAGGACAAAGTTGGCAACTAGATGGGGCCAAACGCTATTCCCACAAAATCCAGGCTCCCCAGGCAGGGCTCGACCTCAGGGGGTGCTGGCTTAGCCTGTCTGAGATCCTGAGTCCCATTCCCAGCACTGAGAGCAACAAAAAGCAAACAAACCAGGCTGTCAGCTTCTATACTCTCAGCTGAGACCAACCTCCAGCCTTGCCTTCCAGGGAGAGAACGTGTTCTTCCTGGTAACCAACTTCCTCGTGACACCAGCTCAAGTCCAGGGTAGATGTCCAGAGGTAAGCTTGTCAGAGCCTCTAATACACACACATGCATATACACGCGCACGTGCACACACACACACACGCACACACACACACACACCTATTTCTCTCATCAGCCCTGTCTCCCTTCTTCCCTCATGGCTCAAAGCTCAGTCCCAGCTTGGTATGTCTAACCCAGGCAAAGGGCTACACTTTTCTAGAAGTAATTTCACCGAGTCTTTACATCTGCCGTCCACCAGGAATACTTTAATTCCCATTATACAGGTGATTAGGGCTCCACATGTCCAATCACTTGTCCAAGGGTATCCCAAGTATGGGTTACAGGCACGGTATCTGAGGACACCCCTTGGGGTCTCCAACCTTCACAACCCCAGACCTCAGAGTGGGACCGTTTCATTGAAATGTCCAGTGTCTTTTCCATGCTGGTCCTGCCTCTGGGTTACAGCCAGGCACACACTCACCTGAGCATTAAGGGCAAGAGTCAGGCTGGAAGATCACCTCTCCCCTTCGCCAGCTTTTATTAGTGTATTCAGAGTCCGATGTCACCTGGGGGAACAGGCTAGCACACTGTGCTTTGCCTTCCAGTAATATAGAATCTCTGGGTGTTTTTCAGTCCAACTGTGTTCCTGTTTCAGCCCTTCTTCCCCATTCTTAGATTCTGACGCAGCCATGGGGGGTCCACACACACACTCCCAATCTCACCTTTCCCCCTCGTCTGGGAATATTCCAGACAATCTTTCAAAGAGCATATTAGCTCTCACCAACCAAGGCTTCTGTGTGAACAGTTAGGATCCATCCCCTATATATGCACCACATTCAAGGCCAACCTCTGCTCATCAGGTCTCCAGGCTCTGGTATTTGGTCACATTACAGTTTCAGGGGCTGTCACATGTCCATGGTTGACACCTATCCACAAAGGAGGTGACATATGTGTACAAAGGGTGATTCCCTCCCCCCAGGGAACGTAGACACAATATTCACACCTCTAGACTCTTAGAAGACATCGATTTCAGGTTCAGCATGTAGACAGCTCCAAAATGTCATCAAACCTACCTGTCAACTTCTTAGAAAGCACATGGTCCTTCCTCTTTCCCTGTATGAGGCTCTTGATTCTTCTTGTGAACTTCCAGTAACTGGGCAGTTGCTCACCAGACCTGATGACCAGGTTTCCTGAGAATAACCAGAGTTCTTGCTGGATTTTCTTGGAAGATTAGTGACTGGATTCCTCTAAGCGTGTGCTCAATGATCCCAAGTGTCATATCCCTCTGCAAACCTTCTTGACACTCCCCCTCCCCTGCATGACTGTAGTGTTTCTGCCTGCATGCTGACCGGCGCCTGTCTGCGTGGGCAGAAAACACCTTGGGGTGGGTTCGTACTGCAGAGCTAATCTTCCTGAAATTAAGAGATGACCTGCAAGAAAGATTATTACTATTTATTGATTACACGCGGGAGAACCCAACCCTCTCCCACGTGCCCCATGTCCCATTGTCTCTGCTGAGTGCGTCTCAGTCCCAGAGTCGCATGGCTTAATGGTCCATGTCCCAATGGTGGAATGGCGCGCAGTCCGGTCCTCCGCGGAGCTGTGTCCAGAAGGCGGGTCCAATCGAGTAGGCGTGACGACATTAGTGGTTGGTCTGGGCGACGAGTGGGTGTTAACAGTGGGCGGTCCGAGGACGCTGTGTTCTGGCTGATCTGCTGCACTCCGGCTGATCTGGGGAGCAACCCCCAGCGTGCCTGTAAGAGGCACAACACTGCTTAGAGGGAGGACCCAACACATGACATCTAGGATAGGCCCTGTGCTGGGCTGGCAGAGAGCGCCAACCCCTTGTACCTCAAGTTGCAGTTACTGTCCAGCCAAGTCAGCAGGTTCCACGATGCTCACACAAGGCAGGGGCCTCAGTGCGGAGACTCAGGGAAGTGCATGGACTAAATCTTAAAGGAGCTGGTGGTATGGATCAGTGTGGCTGCAGCAGGATGCCATGACAGAAGGAGCCTCATGGGCAGAGGCCATGTTTCAGGGGATGAAGTGTCTCAGGATACGTTCCTGCTGCTCAGGACGGCTAGAGCATAGATCTGGGCTAGGTTACAGAAGGGACAGCCCAAGATCTCATGGGCCCTCTGAGTTCTGCTAAGAATTTGGACTTGGTTTGTGAGCAGAATGAATGCATGGAAGGGATTCTCAGCCTCTCATCTTTCAGACTGCTGGGTAGAGGCGCCCACCTCTCATCTCGGAGTCTGAAGGATTTGGAGACATAGACACAGGTTGGGACAGCGGAACAGAGAAGGTAGCTTGACCTTGGATCCTAGACCATCCTTCACAAAAGTCCTAAGTCTCCTGGCTTTTCAATCCCCCAGCCATTCTTGCTTCCATGGTATTGTGGTCCTCCTGGAGTTCCCTATAAACTGAACCCCCATAAGGGTCCTGAAGCTCAAGGCTGCTTCCTCTCTTAGGTCAGGGACCCCCAGGAAGCTCACCCACCTGTTCCTTGACGTGGCCCCCCTCCCATGACTCTTTGACCTTATGTAGACATAACGTCCATGTATGGCAGAAAAGATTGGTCCTGGGGGCGAGGGGGCTTCCCACCCTGTAGAGGTCCCTCTTTGATAGCTATGCCTACCACATACTGAGTGTCACCAGTTTGTCCTTCTGTGGTTGCTTAGCACCCCACCCCCGCTCTGTTATCCCAGCTAGACTGGACAGAAGAGCTGAGCCTCAGGAGCAGAGCTGTGAGGAGGGCAGTGCTCTGCTCTGGGCACACAGCCCTGTACCAGCATTTCACCATGTTGCTAATGGTTCTTCCCTCCTAGGTTGTAGTTTGCACCTTCCCATTGCTTCCAGACCCAGGCTGCCTGGGAGGAAGCTGGGGTTCTTGTCTTTGCTGTCTGTGATGCTGAGTCACAAGCAGGAGGCATCCTCTGTGCTACTGGTGACTAGGGTCTCTCTTACCTACCTCAGCATCCTTCCGTTCCTCTGGCTAACTGCTGGGCTGATGAAGACTGTCCTGAAGGGGAGACGGGGACATACAGCCATGGTAACTGTGGCCTTGGACCTCTCGTGTCTCCGCTAGAATAAGGGAAGGGGAGGGAATACTGGGGGGGGGGGTCGTCCCCAAATGCAGGCCCCGCTGAGCTTGTCTGTGCATCATCATTCCATTCTGCCAACAAGCCCATACCCCACGGCCTCCTCAGGATCCATGGAGATGAGAGGACTTGGAGCTCATTTTTGTTTTCCAGGCATAAAAACTGGTCAGTGTGTGGTGTTCAACGGAACCCACAGGACCTGTGAGATCTGGAGCTGGTGCCCAGTGGAGAGTGGTACTGTGCCCAGGTAAGTTTCCTCTCTCTCCCAGGGCAGGGTCCCAGGATAAGCAAAATGATGCCAGCATACCATCTATCTTCAGGAAGCCCCTGCTAGCTCAGGCCAAGAACTTCACACTCTTCATCAAAAATACTGTAACCTTCAGCAAGTTCAACTTCTCCAGGTAGCTTGGGCAGGTCTTGGCTGAGCCCAGATCCTTCGTGCCTCTTGAGTCATCTGATCGCTATCAATGTCCCTTCTAGAACCAATGCCTTATTTACCTGGGACAGCACATATTTCAAGCATTGTCTCTACGATCCACTCTCCAGTCCGTACTGCCCAGTGTTCCGCGTCGGGGACCTTGTGGCCATGGCTGGAGGGGACTTTGAGGACCTGGCGCTGCTGGTAAGTTATTTGGGGGCAGAGTCCTGCAGCTCAGGGGCAGGTTCTCAGGACCATACACCAGTGGAACAGGATGTGTTGTGTGCAGGGTGGTGCTGTGGGCATCAGCATTCACTGGGACTGCAACCTGGACAGGAAAGACTCTGACTGCTGTCCCCAGTACTCCTTCCAGCTGCAGCAGAAGGGGTACAACTTCAGGTATGCCCCTAACTGCTCGAATGCCGGCTGCTGTTCCTGGTTCAGGGCCTCCCTCCTCCACCTAGTCCCGTGGGGGTACATCCAGCTTGGACTCAGAGTCTCTGCTGTGTGGACAAGGATTCTGGGCTGTTCCCGGTCCCCGGGCTCCACCTTGCTTCCCTCACTTGCCTGCAAATCTTCTCATGGCCTCTCCCAGGTGACCCTGTGTCCCTAGAGCAAAGACACTTTTCTTTTTTTTTTTAAAAAAAGTTTTATTTATCTATTATTTATATGAGTACACTGTAGCTGTCTTCAGACACACCAGAAGAGGGCATCGGATTCCATTACAGATGATTGTGAGCCACCATGTGGTTGCTGGAAATTGAACTCAGGACCTCTGTAAGAGCAGTCACTGCTCTTAACCACTGAGCCATCTCTCCAGCCCAACACTTTTCATTTTTCATTTCCCTATAGGACTTTATCTAAAAAAAAAAAAAAATTTCCCCCAAAAAATTCTGTGGGAAAATTCAGACTAGTAAAAAGAATATTCATATACTTCTGACCTGGTTTCTTCCTTGCTGTGAAGGGGCATAATGACCATGGCAGCTCTTACAAAGGAAACACTTCATGGGGGCTGGCTTCAGTTTCAGAGATTTAGCCTATTATCATCATGGCAGGAAGCATGGTGGAGCGCAGGCAGACATGGTACTGGAGGAACCTAGAGTTCTACATCTCTGTGTTCTACACTGGGCATAGCTTGGGCATAGGAGACCTCAAAGTCCCACCTCCACAGTGACACACTTCATCCAGCAAGGCCACACCCCTTAGTAATAGTGCCAGTCCTCATGGGCCAAGCATTCACACACGTGAGTCTATGGAGCCTTTCCTAGTCAAATCACCATGCCTGGTTTTCTAGCGCTGCTTTTTCTTTCCTTGGCAGCACTAGGGATTGGACCTGTGGCCTCAGAAGTATTCGAGAGTAAATATTAGAGAGTGGGTGCTCACCCTTCCCAATACTGTCGAGGAATACTTCCACCACCGTCCCATTGTCACAGACAACTCTGGACTTGGATAAGTGGTCATGGTACATGCTTGTGATCCCTCCCTAATCCCAGCCCTCGGGAGGCAGAGAAGGATTAGGAGCTCAGAATCATCCTTAGCTTGTAGCCAGTCTGAGGCAACCTGGTGAAGGAGAGGAGGAGGAGGAAGCAGGGAGAGAGGGAGGGGAAGACAGAGGCGGGAGGAGAAAGAAGGAAGTAGGGAAAGGCTATTGGTAGATTAAATCTAACATTTTATATTTCCCCCACTGTGTTATTAGTGTTCCTGAATTTTTTATTTTCTGATCCCAGAAGCACCCAGAGATCTTAAATTACAAACATTGTCATATCTTTAAGTTTTCCAAGAGAATCTTGGGCTCCTCCTGCCACGTAATATCATTTTATTACACGTAGTAGCAGGTGTGCACAGGTGGCCATAGGTCTAATGGTGGTGACTCATTGTGCTTGGCTCCCCACCTTGTACAACCTTCTGCAGAAGGCTTCTCGGCCTTCGGGCCCTTGCTGGCACCTCTCTGCTGGGATGCCTCTTCTGAAGCCTGCCACAGCACCCGCATCAGCACCCGCATCAGCACCCGCATCAGCACCCGCATCAGCACCTGCATCAGCACCCGCATCAGCACCGGCATCGCTTTCTTCCCCGGAGAGTTCTCCAGCACTCACAGCTACTCTGCCTTCCTTCTCTCAGACCCGTGCTGCCAAGATCTATATCCGCATGCTTTGTGCCTCTCTCTGACTCTCAGAAGCAGGGCTCTCCCTTCAGTCAGGCCCTGCTCATGTTCTGATTTGTTTTCGCTGTCCTTAAAATCTATGTGGAGCCTTGGGACTCAGGACCAGGTAGAGTCCATGGATAAACTAGCCTGGAATGCTGTATACGAGTCTTCTCTGCTATCCCCAGGACAGCCAATCACTGGTGGGCAGCCTCAGGTGTGGAGACCCGGAGCCTGCTCAAGCTCTATGGAATCCGTTTTGACATTCTTGTCACTGGGCAGGTAAAGTTCAGACCAGGGGAAGGATTTGTGGAGGTTTGGGAGCACAGCCTCAGTCTGAGAGCTTCATCCCAGGTCTCTCAGGCAGGGAAGTTTGCGCTCATCCCTACGGCCATCACAGTGGGCACAGGAGCAGCTTGGCTGGGCATGGTGAGTTTAATCACCTACGGTTCTCTTTGGCCGCAGTAACTGCCAGCCAGGGCCTGCTGGCACCTGCTGGATCTGCATATTTTTTTCTTGGGAGGGGGCTTGGCTGGTGGAGGGAGGGAGGGCAAGTTGAGAACTCTGGAACATGGTAGGTCCTGCCTCTTCCAGGTCACCTTCCTCTGTGACCTGCTGCTACTGTACGTGGATAGAGAGGCCGGTTTCTACTGGAGGACCAAATATGAAGAGGTGAGTTGTGGGCCTGCTTGCGTCCCAGAGCTGAGGTCACGCTGCCTAAACACTGGGTTCTGCCCCACTCAGGGGGATGTTAGCTTGATTCCTAATCTGTTGATTTGGTAGGCAAGAGCCCCAAAGACAACTACCAACAGTGCGTAGACCAGAGCCAGCCTTCTCACCTGCTAACCCTGTTGCCCAAGTGTCCTAGGAGTGGTTTGCACCTGCCCCATGTCTGCTGCTCCTGGGATCCAGGCTTCCATGCACCGGTGGCCTGTTTGGATGGCTGTCACCCACTGGCCTGTTCATTCCCGGGGCTTACACCCTCTCCCTGCTGGTTAAAGTGTAGGGCTTGGGGAGGAGGAGGGTTCTGGCTTGGGAACATGGTGGACAAAGCTTCAGCAGGACTGGAGAGGGGGTTGGGATAATTCTGACAGACTCCCGAATGCAGACTCTCTCCTAGGTTCAGCCAGAGGGGTAGGGGGGCAATGTGGCTGAATGAGTGGTGGCTGGCATCCTTGGAACCTTCTATATGTCTGCTGGGGGAGACTCTGCCATCCAGTTCAAGCCCTCCATCCCCACCCTGGCCCTGGCTACCAGGTTTCTCAGGAGCCTAAGGTGTGAGAAATTGCATGTCTAGGATTTACGGCCATCAAGTCAGTCCTGGAAACCTCAACCGACTCTGAAGCCCCTGCCTGCCAGAGCCTTAACTCTGACCCCAGCCAGAGTGCCATAGTTTTGAGGTACAATCTCCGTGAAGCGCACAGGCTGGCTGGTTCTGGATCTATAACCATGCGAGGCCTTGGTCCTTCCCTCAGTGAGACTCTCCCCATGTACCAGAGCCATAGAAAGGATGGCAAGGACAGGCTGCAGAGATGTTCTTGGTCCAAGTGTCGGGCACAGTTTAGGAAGTAAAGAGGCAGTTTTGTTGTGCCTGTGTGGTCACCGAGGGAGAACCAAGGCTGAAGTGAAAACAGCAGCGACAGCTGGGATCCCGGGCTTCCACAGCCTCCGAAAAAACCTTCGGAGTTCCCGGTGCCGCTCAACTCTCAGGACTATGACCTGCAAAGGGCTAGGATGGGAAGGCACGGCTCCTGGAGGTGGTTCACGTGGACACAGTAGTCCTGGGGGGAGGGGGACCCAAAGAACCCTGATATCACTGCTGAAGTAAAGCTTGCCAAAGCCAGCAGCTTCCTGTGTAGTCCTTAAAGGGAGGAACGAGAAAATGGGGACCATGGGGACCCAGGGGCGAGGTTCAGAGTAGACCTAGGGCTTTCTCCTTCTCTGAACTGTAGACGTACAGTCACCCAGTAGGCTGGAAGTAGTGGATGCAGGACCAAGTACCTGTGCATACCCAAGTGTATCACTCATGCACTAATCTGAGCCCACCTCCCAGGGACACTGTTGCCCCGGAGATTACTAGGTAGCAGAGAACCCAAGGGATCCGTCTGAAAACATTTCCAGGGTATATGGAGACAATAAGAGAGTGAGCTGTGTCCAGGAGCCGGAATTTGGAAACATTGGTCAACTCAGTCTGTACATAGTGTGTACTACAAGGGTGGCTGCCCGGGCGTGCAGAATGTGCTGGGAGAGTGTCTTGGGGGCATTGCTTGTTCAGTGCATTTCAATGGCCCTAGGCAGACCTTGGGCACACATTTCCTGGAAGCCCAGGAAAATCAAAAGATCCTGACATCCAATGTCCTTTTGAGTTACCCATTTTAAGTCCAGATTGTGATAGATATTCCCTGCTAGAGAACATGTCAGGGACCTGGGGTGTGTGGGGGAGTATATGTCAGTAGTGGAACGCTTGTCTAACAATCTCAAGGCCCTGGCTCCCACCTCAGGTACCACATGCACACGTGCACACACATACACACACACATGTACTCAAACTCACATATGAACATACATGTGTGCACACACGCATGCACATGCACGCACTGCTGAGAACATGTCAGAAATCTGTTCCTGTCTTGTCATATACCCCTCTTCACATCATGCATGAAACCCTCCTCCTCAGAAAGACTCTGACAGACCTTCTGTGTCTCTGCTGTGGACTAGGGACAACTGCTTGGTTCTCCAGGCAGGTGAGGACTCAGTGCTATGAAGAATACCACAGTGTCCATGACAGCTGGTCACAATGCTAGCTGATTAGTTATTATTCTGGGTCTCAGGGACTGAAGCGGCTTCCCTGCCCACTCTGCCCCACCTGCCCAGGTATCCAGAGTTAATCATAAACAGGAAGACAGTGGGCACCGAGTCCACACCAGCACTAGTCTCGGCCTAGTCCATGATAACCGAAGACTCGGTTCCTGTGTTGAGGCTCTGAGAACACGCCCAGCCCATTCTGGGCAGGCTTCAAACCCAAGCTTTCTTAAGTAGGCAGCTGCCAGTTCTTCTGGCCTCTGGATGTTGGGGATGTGGGGGCCTCCATGAGGGGACCTCCGTGGCCGGCTACTCAGTACAACCTGACTCCTGGACTGGTGATTGACTGGAGGGCTGCACAGCTTGCACAGTCTCCTCCAGGCTGCCGCTGGGGAATACCACGTAGTGTGCTGTAGTCAGCTCCAGTGGCTCCCTCTGGTTCTCCTTGCTGTGCCAGATGCCATAGCCAAAATACACGACAAGTCCTGCAGGAGTGGGTGAGAGTGTGAGGGCCAGGTCCCAACCCCACCTGACCTCGTTGATCTTCCCATTCTAACATACACTTGGGTCCAAACCCAGGCCCCACTCACCGACCAGCAGCCAGAAGATAAAGCGTAGCCAGGTCAGGTAGCTCAGCTTCAGCATGAGGCAAATGTTGAGAAGGATGCTCAGGGCTGGAGTCAGGGGCACCAAAGGGATCTGGGGGTACAAGGGTGAGTCTGAGCGTGGCTCTAGGATACATACACCAGCCCAGAGCCTGACTGTGGAAATTCCACAGAATCCTTCCTGGCCTCTGGAGAGTTGGAGCCATGGGTACCCACACCATGCAGAAAGCTGGAGCAAGTAAGAACGGACAAACCCATCTCCCCAGCCCCATGAGCTCTGTGCCTTCTCCAGTAGCCTAAGAGGCTAGGCAGAGGGAACGGGGAGGACTGAGAAGGAACGGTATCAATGAGGCATGGGGGAGGGGAAGGTGTACCTGGAAAGTATCTTGCTTCTTTTGCTGCTGATGAGCCCCCAGGACCAGGAGGCTGGACAGAAAGACAGCACCACTGACAACCAGCAGCAAGACATAGCCCCACTGTGGGAGGTGCAGGTCTGAGTTCCCGAAGACCAGCACACACGCCAGAGATATAGCTGAGGCTATCAAGATGCCGAGCGCCCAGGCCACGGCAGTTCCAGGGCTGCATCCATCCAGAAAGCCCAGGAAGGGCTTCAGGGCTGGCCGCAGCTGCCCAGGCTCAGATGTTGAGGTCTCCGCAGCACCCACTAACTGTATATGGTCTGAGAAGGAGTCATACTTCTTAGCTGTGGGGCCAGGGCTGGCTAGGCAAGGGGAGCTGGGTGGAGAAGCTTTCTGGAAACGCAGCACAATGATGCTGGTGGCTACAAAGGTATAGGCCAGCAGGGTGCCGATGGATAGGAACTGGACCAGTGCCTCGAGGTCCAGCAGCAGTGCCAGGAGAGCCATGAGGACCCCGAACACCAGGATTCCTACCACAGGCACCTGTGTCCGGGGGTGCACACGGGCAAACACCTGGAAGAAGAGCCCGTCAGCAGCCATGGCGTAGACGATGCGCGGCAGGGAGAAGAGGTTGCTGAGCAGGACAGTGTTCATGGCTGCAGCAGAGCACAGGGAGAAGTCAGCACAGCAGATAAGCTCAGAGCAGGCCACTGCTAGGCTCACAGATAGAACGTGTACTGAGGGTGTCGGCTTCTCACCTCCCACCCAGGACTGGGGCACTGTTCAGGTCAATTAATGAACCTTTTGAAAGCTCACAGTCTGCCTGTCAGCAGGACCTATAAGCATGTGCCACCAGACTGATATTCTGTGTACAAAATTTGTGGGGAGAGGGTCTGCCAGCAAGTCTGTGTTTTCATGAACTCATTATACAAGCAGTAAAGCTGGAGAATGGACAGAAGTATTTTGAGAGGTTTGGGGCAGGGCCCTCTCTACCTTGTCCCCTCCCACCCTGCCCAGAAGGGTCCCTTACCACAGATAGAGCCAACTGCCACAATGAAGCCAGCCCAGCTGTAACCCCGCCTGTAGAAAGCATCAGCAAGCGCCGAGTCAGGGTCTAGGCTGTGCCAAGGTACCATGAGGGTTAACACAGTGGAGACCAGAATATAGGCACCAGCCGCTAGGCTGAGGGAGATGGCGATGGCCATGGGCACCGCCCACCGTGGGTTTTTGGCCTCCTCACTGGAGGCAGCAATAACATCAAAGCCCACAAAGGCATAGAAACAGGTGGCTGTGCCAGCCAGGATGCCAGAGAAGCCGAAGGGAGCGAAACCACCTTCTTCTGCGCTCCAGTTGTGAGGACGGGCCAGGATGAAACCCAGGACGATGATGAAGAGGATCACTATCAGACTGATGGCTGAGAACGTGTGGTTAAGCCAGGAGGAGACTCGGGCTCCACAGGAGACAAAGGCAGAAGCCACAAGTAAAATGCCAGCGGCCAGAAAATCTGGATAGTGAGCTAGGAAGGGCACCTGCCAGACGCCCAGGTGAGACTCTGTGAAGTTGCGAATGTTGTGGTTAAAGATGGCATCCAAATAGCCACTCCAGGCACGGGCTACAGCGGCACCTCCAATGAGGTATTCCAGAAGCACATTCCAGCCTATGAGAAATGCCCATATCTCCCCCATGGACACATAGGTGAATAGGTATGCTGAGCCAGTACGGGGTACACGGGCTCCAAACTCTGCATAGCATAGGGCCGCCAGCAGGGAGGCTACAGCAGCCACCAAAAAGGACAAGAGCACAGCAGGGCCAGCCATGTCCTTGGCCACTGTGCCTGTGAGCACATAGAGCCCAGATCCCACCATGCCACCCACACCCAGTAGGGTCAAGTCCAGAGTGGACAGGCAGCGCCTCAGTGATGTCTCCATGCTAGACTCTTCCAATGGCTTCAGACGGTTCAGTTTCTGGCAGAAGCGTGCCAAACAGGCAGTACTGGGCAATCCCCGGGCCATGGCAGACGGAGAACTGAATCAGCTTCTGGAACCTACTGGGGACAGACAGCAGGAATAACCAACCATCCTCCATTCTTTCATAGGCAGCCCACCCCAGTCCTCGCCTCCTCTCCTTAGGAGCCCAGGAGAGCTGCACCATGGACCTACTTTATAAGACTTGGACGGGACGCGAGTCAGGGACCGTGGGCAGAGGGATAGAATGCATGGAGGTCCTTCCTGTCAGCTTTCAGGGCAGTGGAAGTGGTAGGGAGGAGCAGACCTGCAGCGGACCTGCGAATCAGGTAGGTGGTTCTGTGGGTGAGTGGGAGGCTGCTTAAGAACAGGCTTGGAACAGGCTGCACCGTGAGCAAGAAGAAATGGGAGGCTTCCCTGGAGCAGGGCCAGGTTGTCAGGACCCGGAACAGGAGCCGCTCCTGCAGCCGGGAACGTGGCCAAAGGGACACGGCCTCAGAGAAAAGCGATCACCCCCTCTTCTGCCGGGTTGGAGGATCAGCTCACCTGAGGCCAGGAGGCCAGGGCTGCAAGGGCCCCGATTCCCGGATGTGAAACCTGTGGTGCACCTCCCCTCGCCATATGCTCCTCAGCCTCGGCTGCTGAGGCTAGCTGCCTCCGCCATGTCCCTGTGCCCCTTGACACCCAAGCCTTCTCTTGCATTTACGTTCCCGCAGCAGCGGTCCCTCCAGACCCGCTACGACCCACCTGCTGTCGCCGTCGCTGCCACCGTGCGCACTGCGCCTGCCCCGCTAGTTTACAACGCTTGCGTGCAGGGCCCGCCCCTCGCTGCCAGGCGCCAGATAAGCCCGAGCCTCACGACTCACATCCCTTGTCGGGTTCTGTACAGGGTCCTCCCCCCCCCCCCCCCCGCCGCGCCGCGTCTCGTATCAGAATAACCCTCTAAGCGAGTAAACTTCCAACGTTGAGACTAGAGCTGACCAGGGTCCTAGGGCTTACTCCACATTTCATCCACCTCCCTAGGAGAGGAAGCCTGCTCTACTAACCCTCTGAACCCCTTCTCTGGGTCCAGGTTGGGGGTAGAGCCAAGACTGATACCGCCCCAGAGCAGTTACTCTCCTTGATCTCCCTCGACCCCAACACAACTACAATTGGAAAACGTCCAGGTCCCCCACCACGGGGCCTGCAAATGTCCAGCACAGTGAGATGAAGACAGGGGTCTGGTGGAGTGATCTTGGCAATCTCTAAATCTTAGTGGGGTGGCAGTAGGCACCTTGCACACTAGGCTAGAGAGGGCAGCCTTCCCGGTGTGTTCTGTGAATTGGCAGAATTTACAAAGCTATTGTCTGTCTGGTAGCGTCCCATAAAAGGACAGTAGCCAGCATCAGAAGGCAGCTTGCAACTCTACAGCAGGATTGACATTTAGGCCCTCAAATGTCAGTGACAGCCTCAGAGCACCTGACAGGACCTGGACATTCTTTTTTTTTTTTAAAGATTTATTTATTTATTATTATGTGTAAGTACACTGTAGCTGTCTTCAGACACTCCGGAAGAGGGAGTCAGATCTTGTTATCGGATGGTTGTGAGACACCATGTGGTTGCTGGGATTTGAACTCTGGACCTTCCGGAGAGCAGTCGGGTGCTCTTACCCACTGAGCCATCTCTCCAGCCCAGACCTGGACATTCTTAAGGGACTCCAACATCGACTCTCCACTCCGTGATAGGCAACAGCACTCCGTACTTGTCACCAGTGTTCCCACCATCAGGGTGCCTGGGTCAACTCTGGCATAAAATCTCCAGAGTTCGCTTACGCTCAGCTCTGAGGAATCTTTTTCTTTCTCTTCTTCTCAGATTGAAAACAAAGGTGGCAGCTAGGCAGGGCGACCCATGCCTGCAATTCTGGCACTTGGAGGATCAAAAGATTGAAGACCATGTATAAGTATGTATATGTATGTATATATGTATATGTTCTCATATATGTATGTGTGGCAATACATATGTGGCGAGGTGCTGACTGGTTGACAGCGAGACAATAGCCCAGCGAAGCCAAGTCAGGCAAAACCCAGGCAGGCATGTTTCTCTCAGAACTTTATATATTTGATCTACAATACATATCTAATGTAGTTAGTATGTATATGCAATAAAATAAACATACGACTATATAATATATACTTGATTATATATGATGATGATAGAATGATATAAATATACTACTAAAAAATCTATATGTTCATACACACAAATATTCAAATTTATGGATGATTACTGGAATCTTAAGATGCAATCTGCATGACTCGTTCAGATGAGGACAAAGTGGTTGGGTGACATTCCAGATACACAAGGACACTTGGAACACTGTGACCTCCTGATAGCCGACATCATCTGAACAAGTTATGCTGCTGCTGTTTAGGGCACTCCCCCATCTCCTCGCCCTGACTTCCTGGACTTAACCAAGCCAGTGCTCCTCATCATGAGACACTTCCACAAAAGCCTAGAAAGAAGCAAGCAGACCACGAGGCCTGGGCGGTTCTCTAGTGCTAAACTCATCTCACCCCCACCATAAGCACCAGCAGACAATTGGCATTTGATGCTAATGCTGGGCGATGCAGCAATGTGTTCTGCATTCTAGTTACGAGGCTGAGCAAGTGCTGGACCCCAGTGAGCAAGGCCATGACACGGAGCAGCCTTCTGAGGATGCCGTGAAGAGGAAGCACCAGGGGAGACAGAGGAAGATGCATTTCCCACTGATTCCGAAAGGCCTGGAGTACCTGACACTAACATGACAATGACAGCACAGGAGAAACAGAGCTCCCAGCCAATGATATCCCATATTTGGGCAGATTCAGGACTCCTCAGCAAAATGCTAGCAAAGGGCCAGAGGGACAGCTCAGCAGGCAGACACTTGCTGCCTACCACGACCATTTGAGTTCCACTCCCTAAGCATGATGGAAAGAGAGACCTGACTGCAGTAAGTTGTCCTCTGACCTCTACATGTGTACTGTGCCATGTGCACACGCGTGCACACACACACATACTTGCACACATACTACCTAATAAGTCATATTTTAAAGATTTTATTTGTATTTATTTTAATATTTATTTTAATATGTGTGGGCAAGAGACATATGCAAGAGAATGCAGTGCCCACGTATGCCCTCAGAGGACACCTGATCCCCTGGAGCTGGAGTTACAGGCAGTTGTGAGTTGCCATGTGAGTGCTAGGAATCAAACGCAGGTTTTCTGGAAGAGCAGCCACTGAGAAATCTCTCTAGCCCTAAAAGTTTTTCAGAAGAAAAAAATGCTAACAAATTAAACACACACACACACACACACACACACACACACACACACACACACAGAGTCACACGGGATATATCCCAAGAATGCAAAGTTGACTTGATATATAAAAGGCAATCTGTGAAAAAAAATAAAATAAAATAAAATAAAAACAAAAAAAGCAATCTGTGTAATATACCATCCTAATAAAATAAATAATCAAAATAATCAAACCCACAAAATCATCTCAATTGACTGACACAGGAAAAATATTCAACGAGCCCAGTATTGGTTTGAATGAGAATCCCACCTCCCGCTCATATACTTGAATGCTTAGTCACCAGATAGTGGCATTATTGGAGACTGATTAAAAGGTTCAGGAGGTATGGCCTTGTTGAAGGTATGTCTCTGAGCAGGGACTGGGGGTTTCAAACATTCAGGCTCCGGCTCTCTGCCTGTGCATCAGAGCGTAGCTCTCAGTTACTGTCCCAACACCATGCTTGCCACCATGTTTCCTCTGAACCTGTAAGCCAGACTCCAAGGAAAAGTTTTCTTTAATAATACAAGAGTTGCCTTGGTCGTGATGTTTTTCTTAGCAACAGAACAGTGGCTAAGACTAAGTCTTTAACCATGTATAAAAAAATCTACAGCTACTGTAGTAAATGTCAGAAGACTGCTTGTCCTCGCCTAAGGTTAGTGACAGCATAGGACATTCATTAACCACACTTGTCCTAAGGCTACAGTGGTGGCTCCAGCCAAGGCAAGGAGAAAAAAAAAATCAATAAAAGAAACCTGGAATAGAAAGAACTAAAACTATCCCTTATGTAAATAAAAACCCAAGGAATCTGTAATTTCAGAAAAGGCTTTCGAGCCGGATGTGGTGGCACAAACCTTTAGTCCAGCACTCTGGAGGCAGAGACAGGCAGATCTCTGAGTATACAAAGTGAGTTCCAGGACAGGCAGAACTTTACATAAAGAAATCTTAGCTCAAAAAACAAAAACAAAATCAAAAACAAACAAAAAAGCATTAGAATTTATAAGTTCAGCAAAGATTAATACACAACAATCAATTGTATTTCTATACACTAATAATGTGTTAACATGGAATGGAATTAGGGAAACAAATCTGTTCCTATAACATAAAACAAGACACTTAGAATATATTCTAATTAATGTATTGATTGTGTGTGTGTGTGTGTGTGCACATGTGTTTACACATGCACATGCCACGGCATACATGTGAAGGCTAGACAACTTTGGGAAGTCAGCTCTTGCTTCCACCTTGTGAAGGCCAAGTACATGTGGTTGTACACACTTGCAATCCAGCACTTGGGAGGTTAAGATAGGAGGGGCAGGAGTTCAAGGTCATCCTGCACAGTGAGCTCAAGGGCCACCTGGGTTACATGAGACCCTTTCTCAGCAAGCCAGAAAGCAAGCAAGAAAGCAAAAGAAAGAAAGAAAGAGAAGAAAGAGAGAAAGAAAAGAAAGAGAGAAAGAAAAGAGAGAGAAGAGAGAAAGGAAAAGGAGAGAAAGAAAGATTTAAAAATATGTGTATTGCAAACCATTAAGCATTGTTAAAGATTTAAAACAACCTCTAAGATGGAAACACGTGCAGCTTATGGCCTGGAAACAAATCTTTTCCTTTTTAGCGATGCTAGGGATCAAACCCAGGATCTCCTGCATGGCTCTGAAGCTGCATCAGCAGCCAAGCTACAAGGCTTGCATTGCTAAGGCATAACACCTCAGATTGCCATGCATACTCAGTGCAGTTCTCAGAAAGCCCAAACGGTCCAGCTTGCAAAAATTTTCAGGCAAATATCAAAGTTAATCTAAAGTGACAAGGGACACAAAATAGCCAGAAAACTCTTGGGAAATATCAGAACTGGAGAATTCACAATTCCCCGTTTCTGTGAGTCAGATAATGTAGCTCAGTGGTGGAGTGCTTGCCTAACACAAACAAGGTCTTGGGTTTGATCCCAACACAAAAAACAGAAAACAATTTCTAATTTCCTTCCTTCCTTCTTTCCTTCCTTCCTTCCTTCCTTCCTTCCTTCCTTCCTTCCTTCCTCCCTCCCTCCCTCCCTCCCTCCCTGTCTCT
>NC_034601.1:13338978-13347351 GCF_900095145.1 Mus pahari
TTCTTTCTTTCTTTCTTTCTTTCTTTCTTTCTTTCTTTCTTTCTTTCTTTCTTTCTTTCTTTCTTTCTTTCTTTCTTTCTTTCTTGGAATTGAACTTAGAGCTTTGCCCAGGGAGTGTCTACCACCGAGTTACATTCTTAGCACTTTGATGATGATGATGATGATGATGATGATGATGATGATGATGATGATTTTGTTTGTTTACTGAGACATGGTCTCACTTTCTGGAAATCGCAAGATCGAACCTTTTCTCATCTTCTGCCTCAGCCACTCAGGCCCAGGGACTTTAGATAAGAGCCACCATGCCCCAGCACAGTGAATGTTTAAGACTTGGAACTCGCAGCTCTCCTGCCTCCGCCTTCTGAGGGGTGGGCAGCACTATACGCAGCTTACGCAGCTTACGTTTCTTAGGCTATCAAATGGTTGAAGACATACAGTAGGGACAGAGATCGCTCCGCGGTGTAGAGGATGTACTACTTTTGTAGGGGATTCCAGTTCAGTTCCCAGGATCCAGGTAGGTGGTGCACAATGGCCTGCTGCTCCAGCTGCAGGGGAACTACTGCCCTCTCCCGGCCTCCTCATGTACTGCACTCAGATGCACCACTCCAACAATAACTCCCACACAAAAATGTATTCTATTCTAGTCTCTTCTTATTTAATTTTTCCTGACAAGGGCTTCTCTGTGTAGACCTGGGTGTCCTAGAACTTGATCTGTAGACCAGGTTGTTCTTGAACTCAGAGATCCACCTGCCTCTGCCTCTGCCTCCTGAGTGTTGTGATTAAAGGTGTGCACCACTGCTGTCTGGCAACACAAACAATTTTAAAAGAAAAATAATTACACAATATGGAGTCTTTTCGATTAGTTTTTCTGACTTAAGCATGATGCTTCTGTGTCTCCGTGTTTTGACAGCTCATCTATTGGTCACTTGCTGAAAGGTCACCTTCTTTGGTGGCTTCCAAGTTTTAGAAATTATGAATAATGATTTTATAAATATTTATAAAAGGGTTTTTGTCATTGTCTTATCAAAATAGAAGTCCCTTGTGCCACTTGCCACTGAGAAAGTATAAAGACAGCATGTGTCCTATGCCTTTGCTACCAGCCCTTGGAAGGCAGAGGCAGGCAGATCTCTGTGTGTTTGAGGCTGGCCCAATCTACATAGTGAGTTCCAGAACAACCAGGGCTACATAGTGAGACCCTGTCTCACAAAAGAAAAGAAGAAAGAAAGGAAGAAAGAAAGAGAGAAAGAAAGAGAGAAAGAAAGAGGGGGAGGGGAGGGAGGGAGAAAGGAAAGTCTTGACAGGGAAAAAAGGCAGCACATGAGAGGCTCTGTGCTCCAGTCCCCCACCCCACAGAGAACAAATGACTTCAACAGTTAAGGCTGGCTTCATGCTTCCTTTACAACTGAAAATGGATTAGAGCTCCTGATCCTCCTGCTTCTACCTCCTAAGCGAAACAATGTAAGTTAAAAATCATTGGAAGAAGGGGCTGGAGACATGGCTCAGTGGCTGGAGGCAGGGCCCAGTGGTTATAAGCTCTTGATGCTCTTGCAAAGAACCAGTTTTGGTTCTTGACACCCATGCCAGGAATCCTACAACTGCTTATAATTCCAGAACCAGGGGGTCCAACACCTGCTTCTGGCCCCTGGGGAAACACACACACACACACACACACACACACACACACTACATTTTAAGAAATTTAAGATGATCAAAGAGAAATGTTTGGTAGAGTGCTTGCCCAGTGTGGAGGAGGCCTTTGGGGTCAATCCTCACCACAGCATGACTGGGCACAGCATAACTGGGCACAGCATAACTGGGCACAGCAGTGCATTTCCATGGCCACAGCATGTGGGAGTGAGGAACAAGAGGATCAGAACTTCAAGGTTATCCTTGAGTACATAGTGAGCACATGGCACGTCAGCGGAGCCTGAAATACACAAGACTGTCTCAAAAACAAAGGCAAGCACTGCCCCACAGCCTTGACAATCTCAATTGGGTACCCAGATCCCACGGTGGAGAAAGAAGCAGTCACCACATAATTCAGTTGCTTCTTCAAAAATCCCTATTCCTTATCGAGCAGAATAAATAAGTAGCTGTCCCTTGGGGTCTTTATTTGCTTGAAATCGTTCCTATAGCATGTAAATTGGTGTCTTATTATGCCTTTTTCCTATTAATCTGCTGTACAGTGATTTAAGTCTCAGACTAGGCGGTGACCCTTGGAGGGTGAAAGGAGGGCTTCCCCACTCCTTCATTTTCTGGTGAGAATGATGGGATCCCCATTTTCTCTGGGGATGAGCCTGAGTCAGAATAAGGCCAAAGTCAACCCTGCTGGATTCTGTCTTGCTGATTGAGAGATGAGTAAAACGGCCCCTTGTAACCATCAGCCCTTTGACGTTTTGGTTTTGTGAGTGTCGTGCTGTGTATTTATGGCTCACGATCCACAGGCCGCAGCCTGTACTCAGAACTTTTCTTATCTCTATTTTGTGTAGTTTGCCAGAAGAGAACATGATAAGATTCTCCTGGCTCATTTCAGATCTTGAAGCCTTGGCTTTGTGGCCAGTGCTGAAGTTCTGTTCTCCATGGGCGGGTCCAAGGCAGCAACCCACTGGAATCTGACAGAAGGTGTCTCTTTGTCTCAAGATGCCAAATCTCTGGTGACCTTTCCTCAATGATTTCAGTCTTACATGCCTTATTAATAGGACGGACCTTGCTTCCTTAACATGTCTTGAAAGAAACCCTGCTTCCTGTTTTTGGTGTTTTGTCTTTTGGTTTTCTTCCAAACAGGGTCTCATGTATCTCAGGCTGATCTTAAACTATCTAATGTAGCTGAAAAGGGCCTTGAACTCTTGACCCTCTTGTCTCGACCCACATAGCAAGTTCTAGGCAGCCAGAAGCTGCATAGTGAGACCCTATCCAAAACAAACTAATGGAACTCATCACTTACATACATCTGTGTCCATGGCCAGGGAAGCAGTATCTCCAGCATTCCCACGGGCTCACCAGCCCTCTCCCTAAATGCCAACTACAGAGACAAGAGATGTTGCAGAGAGAGGTGACTTAATCACTCACTGCTTGTAGGAAATAGAAAAAAGACAAAAGGGTCTCGGTGATGGGGGACAGGAGGAGCAGATGGGAGTTTCTTTACATTCTATGTTGTGAGAGCACATGTGGACTCCATACACAGAGAGTCGTATGCACAGTGAGGCAGTCAGGAACACTACCCTGTTAACTGTGTATCCTGCCTGAGTAACCCTTTACCCTGGATGCAGGAACATTAGACTCAGAGTCCTTCCCAAACTTGGTGCACTTGGCACACTCAAGCCCTCTGCTACAGCCCCCGGCTTCTCTCTATTTAGGTATATTATCCACAAACATTTAGATGGTTAAATCTGGCTAAGCAAGATGGCACACACCTTTAATTCCAGCACTCAGGAGGCAGAGGCAGGCAGATTTGAGTTCAAGACCAGCCTGATCTACGTAGCAAGTTCCAAGCCAGTCAGGGCTATTTAGTGAGATGCTGTCTCAAAAAAAAAAAAAAAAAAAGAAAAAGAAAAAAAGAAAAGAAAAGAAAAGAAACAGGGGCTGGAGAGATGGCTCAGTCGTTAAGAGCACTGACTGTTCTTCCAGAGGTCCTGAGTTCAATTCCCAGCAACCACATGGTGACTCACATCTGTAATGGGATCTGATGTCCTCTTCTGGTGTGTTTGAGGACAGCTACAGTGTACTCATATACATAAAATAAATAAATATTTAAAAAAGAGAGAGAGAAGCAATAAGGTTAAAAAGGTAAATATAGATGTATTTTTTGGGGCCATTTCATTGGGTTCTTATATCTACCACCCTTCCGATCCTTATTCTACTTCAATCCATTCCAACTCCAAGAGAAAGAAGGTTAGAGGGGGAAAGGGGATGTAGACCTATTTAGACTACTTCCTGTTGATTATGGTCATTCAGTTCCCTGGGGCAGGTCCATTCTTTCTTGTCAGAATATCCAGCAATACAGCAGAATAACCAATGCAGTGCAGCAGAGGGAGCTGCCACCACCACAGGCCCTCTAGGGCTCTTGCATTTATATCCTTTCAAGAGTCTCCAGAATTCCAAACATAAACTATCGGCAGCTGGCAACACTCCTCCTAGAGCAGAGCAGGAGACAAATCAGAGTTAGTGGCTGTGGATAATCTGAGCAGCCCCAAGTCCCACACCTGGGCTTAAAACCAAAACATAGTCACATAACAGACCTAGGTTTTTAAAGAAACCAAAATTCTCACTCCAGGGGGAAGTGAAATCGAAGAGACAAGCCTAGCCTTGGGAATGGTTGACAGACCATCTTCATTAACACTCCCTGTGTAACCTGCTAGTTGCAGAGAGCTTGTAAGAAACATTATATCTTAGTCTTTTCTGTCAAACATTGTAAAACTTGTTTCTGAAGAGTTCAGGTCTTTTTCTCTTCCCCACCTTGATACAAATGTTGAAATTTTGTTTACACTAAGCTTGGGTCCCCACCACACCCACAGAACCTGTTGGCCTGGGCTGACACCGCCCCCTTTCATTTCCTGTGGGCGGATTCTTTTAAAACTAACCAATCGGGGGCTGGTGAGATGGCTCAGCGGGTAAGAGCACCCGATTGCTCTTCCAAAGGTCCAGAGTTCAAATCCCAGCAACCACATGGTGGCTCACAACCATCCGTAATGAGATCTGATGCCCTCTTCTGGAGTGTCTGAAGACAGCTACAGTGCTTACATATAATAAATAAATAAATCTTAAAAAAAAAAAACCAAAAAACTAACCAATCGGGTCGGGCATGGTGGTGCACGCCTTTAATCCCAGCACTTGGGAGGCAGAGGCAGGTGAATTTCTGAGTTCGAGGCCAGCTTGGTCTACAGAGTGAGTTCCAGGGCAGCCAGGGCTACACAGAGAAACCCTGTCTGGAAAAACCAAAAACAAAAACAAAAAAAAAAACAAAAAACAAAAAAAACAAACCCCCCCCCCNAAAAAAAAAAAAAAAAACTAACCAATCACTTAGGACTGTTCGGCAGACTGCCCCCAGCAATGGGATCACCAGGTACTTGGTTAGAGTAAAAAACAAGTGTCTGCGGAGGGTGCCTGCTGCTCGGCTTCTGTGAGCAAGCAATGCACCCTCTTAATCTAGAGCGAAGTTTATTCATGTCCATATAGTTTAGTTGGAATGCTGGGTTTTTTCTTAGCAACTCTAAATTAATTTCTAATATATTGAAGGCCCATGGCTGGACAATTCTCAAGTCCTCTCTAGAAACCAATGAATATATTATGTTTAAAAAAATAGTCTCAAGGGCTGGTGAGATGGCTCAGTGGGTAAGAGCACCCAACTGCTCTTCCAAAGGTCCGGAGTTCAAATCCCAGCAACTACTTGGTGGCTCACAACCATCTGTAACAAGATCTGGCGCCCTCTCCTGGAGTGTCTGAAGACAGCTACAGTGTACTTACATATAATAAATAAATAAAACTTAAAAAAAAAAAAAGTCTCAAAATTAAAACCAAACAAAGCAAAAAGTTAAAAGAAAGAAAGAAAGAAAGAAAAAGAAAGAAAGAGAGAAAGAAAGAAATCCAACATGGGAGTCTAGTGATGTCTCATTGGTATGATATAAAAAAGGTGTGGTGATGTTAGAAACAGAGGCAACTGGTCAGGCAAATCTTTTTTGCCAAAAGGGTGGACCAGAACCCAGACAAGCCCAGCAGAGCAAGTAGGGCCTGCATGGCTCCCATCTTTTGTTTTGTTTTCTTTTGGAGACAGGGTTTCTCTGTGTAAGAACTCTGGCTGTCCTGGACTCCCTTTGTAGACCAGGCTGGCCTTGAACTCAAAGAGATCTGCCTGCCTCTGTCTGCAAGAGAGCTGGCACTAAAGGCATGCACCACCATGTCTAACAACTTTGTTTTCTTCTTCTTCTTCTTCTTCTTCTTCTTCTTCTTCTTCTTCTTCTTCTTCTTCTTCTTCTTCTTCTTCTTCTTCCTCTTCCTCCCCCCCCCCTCCCCCCCCTCTCCCTCCTTCCCCTCCTCCTCCCCTCCCCTACCCCTCCTCCTCCTCCTTCTCATTTTGAGACAGGCATTTTGTTGTTGTTGTTTTGTTTTGTTTTGTTTTTTGAGACAGGATTTTCCTGTGTATCACTGGCTGTCCTAGAACTCACTCTTGTAGACCAGGCTGGCCTTAACTTGGATATCCACCTGCCTCTGCCTCCCAAGTATTGAGATTAAAGGTGTGTGCCACCATGCCTGGCACCATCTTTTACTCCTGACATGAGTGATGACTGGCTCTCAGCCACTGGTGAGAGCTCAACTTCACAGTCTATGAGATGAGCACAGACGATGAGAGTAATTCAGACAAGAAGTTGCCCGTAATTACCACATTTTTATTTTATCTCTTTTTTCAAACTTTTCCAGCTATGTTGAAGTTTGAAGTCTCTAGTAAGAGTATGTTATGTCGCGGAAAAAAAAAAAAAAGAGTATGCTATGATCCTGATAAGTAAGACAATGGTCTGAGATGAACTGCCCTCTTTCTAGGGTTTGTTTTTCTTAACTAAGCAGCCAATCTGGCCCAAGTGGAATGTCAAGATTTCACCCTGGCCAAAAATTCTCCTTTCTTGATGAGAGTTTTGTTTTGCCAGTTCTTTGCTGATATTATTCTGTTCTCTCTGAAGGAGAACCTGGGGTCTGGCCAAGACAGAGCTGCCAAGGGGCCTAAGGACATTTTTTACTTTTAGCTAAGACAAAAAAATGATTACTTTTTTGGGGGGGTCTTTGCACCCTAAGATGCCCAGCCAGTTTCTACCTTCCTTTCATATTCCCCCTCCCTCTGAAGAGATAACCCTCACTGGCATTATGGGATTGGAGTGATGACCACCTGGCTTCTTCCAGCTTAATCTAGGGTGTTGGATATGTCAGCTTTTGGGGTGCCTATGAGCAAGACCCTATCTGTCAGATGTAGGGAAGAAAGGAAGTCAGTGACTGTGTGGGAAAAGAGACGTGAGGGAAGGAGAAGACAGGAGTTATTAGCTTTACAAGTTCTAAGCAGGGACCTAGGAGAAGACAACTCAAGGATGTGTCCAGTTCCACTGGCTAATTTTTTTTTTAAATAGACCTGTCTCTCTAACATAGATAGCTGTGAAGTGAGACAGGATCTGACATTCTTTATCTGAACAGCATCCTCTTATCAATAAGATTATCTGAGTATAGTGGCACTAGCCTTTAGCCCCTAGTACTCAGGAGGCAGAAACAGGGGGATCGCCGTGAGTTGAGGCCAGCATACTCTACACAGCAAGTTCCAATCTAGCCAGGGTAACACAGTTTGACTCTGTCACAAAACAGAAAGTATTAATAAGGAATGGTAGTCTAAATAACATCTCATTTGGATTTCAGTCTAATGTCTGGGGCCTGGGATCCCTTGACTGTTAAAAAATACCCATCATTTTAGGTTTGGGTTACAGTTGCTTTGCTGGGTGTAGAAAAGCATGTAAGTGGTCAGAGTTAACTACGTGTTTTTACTGTCAAGGCTGGTTGAGGAGCTTGACCTCGGGAGTCACTGGAGCTTGAAAGGAACATTTGCCTCCTCCGTTGGGGTCCAGAGATCCCAAGCAGGCACTAGAGTCCAGCAAAGGGAGCTCTTTGTTTGGATTACAGAGCAAAATCCGAGTGGTCAGGGACAACAGCACAGACTCGAGAGTGATTGCAGATGACAAAAACGTGTTGTATTCCAGGGCTACTGATCGATCAGGGCTGAAGAGCAGACTTAGGAGTTGAGCTGAGACCCGCTCTGCCTCCAGCCAGAGTGTCACAGTATAGCATGAAAACCATAAACATCTGTGCCAGTTACAGTCGAAATGTTCTTATCAATCAGAGTCGTTTGTTCTTTTGTGGTTAGGAACAATGATTATGTTCTGAGGAAGACAGAACGGATAAGGAGGATGTCCGGCTACCCATTTGGAGAGCTCCCCCTAGGGCCTGGGAACTTGAACTTAATTTCACCTTATGTTCAAAATGGAGCCTGAAAACAAAATGGCAGCACTTAGGATGCGTCTCATTTGCTTGATCCCAACAGTTGCATAGGTAAACCCTCCTTCCGAGTCTTCCCAAGCCTGTATGTTCTAGCCTTTCCCCAGAACCCACAAGGTCACGTACAGATAGGGCAGAGGTGCTGCGACGGGCTGAGAGGAGAGTCTGGGTACCCAGTGACCTGCTTACCACTTCTCTATGGAGGAATAGAAATGGTCAACACGCCCGGCCATCCTAATCTTTCATAGCAGCCATCATGGATCTTACAAAGATGGTAGTTGTTTGGTTTAGAAGATAATGCTGGGTAATACTATCCCAATAAAAGAAAGCCGGGCGTGGCGGCACATGTCT
>NC_034601.1:13347396-13357088 GCF_900095145.1 Mus pahari
AAAGAAAGAAAGAAAGAAAGAAAGAAAGAAAGAAAGAAAGAAAGAAAGAAAGAAAGAAAGAAAGCTGAATCCAAACTATACACACAGGTTTGTGTGTACAACTCTCAGGTCTGTGTGCACCATGCTTGCCTGAACGCAGTCATGCTCCCACCTTGATGATAATGGACTGAACCTCTGAACTTATAAGCCAGCCCCAATGAAATGTTGTCCTTTATAAAAGTTGCCTTGGTCATGGCATCTGTTCACAGCAGTAAAACCCTAACTAAGACACCTGGATACATACTATTAAACTATGGGGCTTTATAAGTTCCCAGGTAAACATCATGGAAAACAGGCCTAATTTCAAAAAAGGCCATAAAGGCACCAACTTCAGAAATAGACTATATGTCCCAGAAACCAGGTCATAAGACACCAGCTCTAGGAACAGACCATAAGATCCAGAACAAGATCATAAAACCCCCTCCCAAAAAACAGCCTGGGAATAACCACAAAAAATGGGGAAATAGCTTATCTCAGAATGGGCCATCTACTCTGGGCAGCCCTAGTTCATCACATGGTTAAACATTAGTGACATAGAAATACACTGACCACCTGTGACCCCCTAGCACCTACCACTGAAATTTTAAATTATCTAATCCTTCTAGAGAGTTCCTCCAGTTCCCTATAAGAAGGCCTGAGTGCCTTTGTCTGGGGTCGCCATTTTGGAGCATGGTTGATCACTCACGCACACACCTACCTCCATATACTGGATGTTTCTATAGAATAAACACTCCTTGTTTTGCATAATATCTGAGTCTGGGGTCTTCCTTCAGTGATTTTTGGACCCTTACATTTGTTAAGTTGGCCAGGAAATGCTGGAGTCTTCCTTGACTCAATAGTAGAGCTTTTGTTATTGTTGTTGCTTTTTGAGAACAATTGACTCTCTGAACTCTCCAGTGGATCACTGAGTTGGGGCACACCTCTGTGTGCTGTGTGTGCCTTGTCTTTGTCTTGCTCTGAGCAATCTTTTGTCTTGTTGAGTGTGGGGTAATTTTCTTTCCTTTTGTCTGCACAACCTGGAGGCCAGCCAGGGTAGGGCAGATGCATCAGTAACTCCATCCTGGGGGTGAGGGGGTGTCAGAGGATGCTCCCCAGCCCCCCTCAGTTAGACACAGAGAGCTTCATTCTGACCCAGACTTAGTGGAAGCTAACAGGTTCTTCCTAGCTGGCAGAGTCTGCTCCAGGGATAGAGGCAGTCTGGACTGCAGGGATAGGCCGCTGTCTCTGGACTCCTTGGAGAGAACACCAGTCTGACACAGGCTTTGGTAGAGACTCTGAGGCTCCTGATCATCAGAGCCCATTTTGGGGGATAGGCTGCCGTTGGCTTCCTTTTGGTTTCTTTTCTGAACCCCTGTGGGCTTGTTTTCATGCTTCTGTGCTTGTGTTTTATTTGTTCTTTTTACTCTTTCTTGAGAACTACCATGAAGCAGATCACCAGCTGCACCCCAGTGGACCTTGTCCAGTCACTCTTCAAGAACTGCAGACACCTGGTGGGAATTTGGGCTTGACTGTACCGTCCAGGAGACTGACTGGGTTTTTTTTTTTTTTTTTTTTTTGCCAGAAAAAGTGGCTAGCTTTCAATGTGGGGTAGCCAGAAGGAGGCATTTTCCACCTTCCTGCTAACTACGTGGCTAAAGGTACTGTGTGTGGAAGTCCTGGGCATGACCAGGTTCCACACATCAGTGTCTGGCAACATCCGGTGGAGAGTCCCCCTGTTTGGCTAAGACCTTTCTTACCACCTTCCCCAGTGCTCTTACAGGTCAAGAAGCCAGAGAATTTTAAGCCAGAAATCCCACCCCCTTAGCTCCAGGCGAAGACTCCTTTCCACACCCTTATTACTCTGCCCTGATACAGGTCTCCCCCTTGCAAATGGATCCAGGGCTTCCTCATACATACGCCGGCACAGCAAGGCAGGCAGATTCCACTACAATTGCATTGCCTTTGTGGGTGACCCCCTCCCCAGGGGCAGGGCAGACAGTACAGGACATGCATCCCCTTTTCCACTAGTGATCTATACAACTGGAAGATGCAGAATCCCATCTCTTAAGGATGCCTTCTTTAGCATATCACTAGCCCCAGCTAGTCAGCCTTTGTTCACTTTTGAATGGAGCGACCCAGAGCATGGATTCAACGGGCATCTAACATGGACCAGGCTGCCACAAGGATTCAAAACTCACTTACTGTCTTTGACGAGGCATTGCACGAAGACGTGGGTGAGTACAGGCAAGCCCAACCCCAAATAACTGTCTTGCCGTATATCGATGACTTGCTTACAGCTGCCCCAAATGAAGATACTTGCCGTTTGGCAACAGCTGCCTTGCTCAGAGAGCTAGACCAGATGGGATATTGAGTGTCTGCAAAGAAGGCTCTGCCAAAAGAGGTATCATATCACCTGGGGTACATACTCGGGGAGGGGGCGCGGGCAACGCCTGCTATCCCAGGCTAGAAAAGAAACTATTCTCAACATTTCCGTTCCCAATTCGTGAGTTTCTGGGTTCGTCAGGATTCTGCCGATTTTGGGTACCAAGATTCACAGAGATTGCAAAGCCTCTCTACAAGGCCACTAGGGGGCAAGAGAGTACCTTAAACTGGATAAAGCTTTTCACTGGCTCAAGGAAGCACTACTTGTGGCCCCAGCACTTGCCCTGCCAGACATCTATAAGCCTTTCCACTTGAATGTAGATGAAAACAAAGGCATAGCCAAAGGGGTACGGATGGACGGTCCTTGGAAGAGGCCAGTGGCCTATCTGTCTAAGAAATTGGACTCTGTTGCACAAGGGTGGCCAGCTTGCCTACACATTGTGGCAGCTGCTGCTTTTCTGGTCAAGGATGCAGATAAGAGCACCATGAGAAAGAACTGATGATAACCGCCCATCATGCCATTGAGGGGGTACTCAGAAATCTCCCAGACTGCAGGCTATCTAATGCCCGGCTGGTACATTATCAGTCCCTGCGCCTAAACCGGCCCCACGTAAAACCTAGTTACTCTGCTCCTGAACCTGGACCTGGATGTTAAACGTGACTGCTTGACAGTGCTGGGCTACATCCAGAGCCTGAGCTCAGACCTGACAGACACCCTCTGCCTGGATGGAGAAATGATCTTCTTCACCAATGGGAGCAGCTTCATGCAAGGCGGAACCCGGTATGAGGTGCGGCAGTGGCGGCTCCTGATTCTATAGTTTGGGCTTTGGCCCTACCACCTAGGACTTCAGCTCAAAAAGCTGAATTAATTACCCTGACTTGGCCCTAAGCCTGGCAAAGGGGAAAATTGCTAACATCTATACAGACAGCCGATACACCATTGCTAGGGCTAATGTTCTTGGACTGTATATAAGGAAAGGAGGCTGCTCGCAGCAGAGGGAAAGACTATCAAAAATAAGGATGAGATTTTGGCCCTATTAGAGGCACTAAGGCTGCCCCTCAAGGTAGCCATCGTCCACTGCCCAGAACATCAAAAGGGCATGGATGAGAGGGCAAGAGGAAACGGGCTGCAAAAGAGGCTGCGTCAGACTCCAAAGCTAAAGCCATGATAGTTTTAGTCCCACCAGAGCTTCCCCATCCCCACAGTACAGCCCAGAGGACAAAGAAAATGTCAAGGACTCTATCTAAAAGAGAGATGGATCCACACCCCAGACTGCTGGGTAATCCTCCACTCAGAACTTGCTAAACAGCTTATACATCAAATTCATCAGAATACCCACTGGGGTCACAGGAAACTCAAAGAACTTCTGAGGACAGCCAAATATAAATCTTTTACCTAGGATCCTTAGTAAATGAGGTCATTTCCCACTGCCCAGCCTGCAAGGCAGAAAATCCCCTAAACAAGGAAACCCAGGAACTAGGCTTCAAGGGCAAAGGCCAGGTGCAAACTGGGAAATAGACTACACAGAAATCAAGCCAGGTCTGCATGGCTATAAGTACCTCCTAGTTCTTGTAGATGGCTTTTCAGGCTGAGTAGAAACATTCCCTACCAAAAGGGAGACCACCACTGTGGTAACCACTATGCTGGAGGACATTATCCCCAAGTATGGACTGCCCTCACTGTTAGGGTCTGACAATGGACCCCAACATTGTGACAATGGACACAAATTTCTCAGGTAACACAGTCACTTGTTAAGATATTAGGGACAGATTGGAAATCACATTGTGTTTATTGTCCCCAGAGTTCAGAGCAAGTAGAAAGGATGAATCTGACCCTAAAGGAGACCTTAACCAAATTAACTCTAGAGACTAGCAGTGACTGGGTAGCTCTTCTCCCCTATGCCTTATTTAAAGCCAGGAACACCCCTTATATTTGGGGTTTGATCCCTTTTAAGATACTGTATGGGAGGCCTCCTCCCTTCCTTCCTAACTTCCAGTTTGAAATTCTTGCCGAATATGACCACCAGAAGTTCCCAGAGGCAGTGCAGGCTCTTCACAGGATGCAAAAGCAAATATGGCCAAACATCCGCCGAGTCTATGAGTCTGTACCCTCCTCCCCAAGCCCCACTGTTCTGAACTAGGTGATGAGGTCTGGGTTAAGAGGCAATAGCCACAATCCAGAGACCCTTGAGCCTCGTTGGAAGGGCCCACACACGGTGATCCTGACAGCACCCTCTGCAAAAGTCGACAGAATAAAGACTTGGGTTCACCACTCCCCCATCAAGCCTGCCGGACAAGAGACAACTCAGCAGCTGAAACACGACTATACACCTGAGGCCAACGCTGGACTGTGTCGAGTTAAGACACACCCTTGAGATCCACTCAAGCTAAGGATACAAAAAGCTCTTGCCTCATGCACACCCAGCTGTGCCCTAGACCATGGTGGGTCTTCATAGATCTCCAAAGGGTTCCATCTACCTGTTCCCCATACTTGGTTTGCTTAGAAATCAGACTTCATTGGGCACAAATCCTCACCAAGCTGTCACCAAACGGATACTTCGAGGCCCTGACAGTACCTCACAAGACTTAGGGAGAGAGGTAAAAACTTTGACATTGACTGGTCCAGTGAGTCCCCACCTTTCCTGTTTTTTACCTAGACCTTTGTGCCCTGAGCAGATATGTATGGAATGATCCAGGTTCAAGAAGTAAAACCTGTTCCTTATATCAGGAACTGCAAAGTGTTAGGCCAACTTTCGGCAAGGATTGCCAAGAACAGCAACTTGCAAACATCCAACTCTATGTGTGCCCAGGGACGAATGACTATCAGACTTGTGATGATACTGAGAACTTCTTTTGCAAAAAATGCAGTTGTGAGACCAATGCCCAGTGGATGCCCGATAACTGGGACCTTATCCAGATAGGCAGGCAGCAAGCCCAACACCCAGGGATTGGTAGGGTCGATGTGGGGGAGGAACCCCATCTCCATCTCGATAACAGAGAAGGGAAAAAGAGGAGAGGATGGGAGGACAGAAAGGTTAGGGGTTTAATGGGATATCACGGACACAATAGGGGACTCCTCCTTCAGATCCAAAAACAGTCCCACCTGGACCTCTTCCTATAGCCATGGGATCTGTGCCTGAGCTCTGGTAATACCTGTCTTAAAAACCACAGCATCAAGACGGGCGTGGTGGCGCATGCCTTTAATCCTAGCACACGGGAGGCAGAGGCAGGTGGATTTCTGAGTTCAAGGCCAGCCTGGTCTACAGAGTGAGTTCCAGGACAGCTAGGGCTACACAGAGAATCCCTGTCTCAAAACAACAACAACAACAACAAAAACAAAAAACAAAAAACAAAACAAAACAAACAAACAAAAAACCCACAGCATCAGCCTTAGTTCCAGATCCTTCCTGCCTTACAAGCCTGGTCTCTCCCTCGTTGCCACACCCCTCCCTCGGGCCTTTGACTCAACTGTCCTGTTCAAACTACCTAACTTCACCATCAATTTTATTAACTTCACCACTCACCTCACTAGAGAAGATTGTTTCTGTTTGGAGCCCCAGGATCCCAGACTATTCTGGTTGGGCTACCACAAGAAATCTATCGACACCCCTAGCAAGCTCACAAAGGTGTTCTTGGAGAATGATGCCTGTCCTCACTGTTCAAGCAGTAACCAGAAAGGGACTACGTATAAAAGGAAAAGAGAAAAGACTAAATAGCTTCCCTCGCCTTAAACATCTCTGCAATGGAACCCTTACTGTAGAAGTCAGGAACTCCTACCTTGTTCCCCTAATGGAGCTTGTTTGTATGCACCTCAGGCTTAACCCTTTGTGTCCATCCACAGATACTTTGAAACTCCAGCTCATGTGTCCTCGTTTCCCTGTTCCCTCAAGTCTACCACATCCCCTTCAGTACCTATATGGAGATGACTCTGAACCAGGACTAGGAAAAATGAGATTTTGAGGGCTCAGCAATCTTTCTTACGATGTTTATACGTTCCTTTGTCAAAGCAGATGAGAATCTTCAAGTCCTAAATAATGTTACAGACTCAAATTTAGCTGAGTTAGAAAAGTCTATCCATCGCTTAGAACAGTCGCTAGACTCATGAGCTAAAGAAGTATCACAAAATAGAAGGGGATTAGACTTACAATCCTGGAACAGGGATGGTCTGCCAAGCCCTAGGAGAGCAATGCTGTTTCTACACCAACTCAGGCACTATCAGAAACAGCCTGGCCCTGGTCAGCCAGAGGCTAGAGGAAAGGGCAAAACTCAGGCAACCGAATCAAAGCTGGTATGAGTCATTATTTTCCTGGTCCCCCTGATTGGCTACACTAATATCCACACTAGTAGGACTGATTCTGCTCTTCCTAACGTTTCTCACTTGTGGGCCTTGTGTGGTAAATGCTCTAGTCAACTTCATATGAGAATGAATCTCTATGGTCTAATCTATGATTCTTAAGCAGCAGTATCAGTCCCTGGAGATGTCTCAAGGATTCAAGACGGGCCTTTCTCAAGTGGGGAATGAAAGGATCACTTGGACCCCATTTGTCTCCATTTAAGGACCTCACTTGTCTCCATTTTGAAGTCCAGGACTGATTTCAAGTCCCAGAAACTAGATCACAAGATGCCAGCTCTAGTATAGTATCAGACCATAAGATCCAGAACAAGATCATAAAACCCCCTCCCAAAGAACAGCCTGGGGATAACCACAAAAATGGGGAAATATCTCAGAATGGGCCATCTGCTCTGGGCAGCCCTAGTTCATCACATGGTTAAACGTTCATGACATAGGAATGCAGACCACTGACCACACCTGATTGAATGTCATGACATAGGGATGTAGACCACTGGTCACCTGTGACCCCCTAGCACCCACCAACAAAATTTTAGATTACCTAATTCTTTTAGAGAGTTCCCTGGTTTCCTATAAGAAGGCCTGTATGCCTTTGTCTGGGGTCACCATTTCAAAGAATGGCTGATCCCCGAATGCTGGTTGTTTCTGCAGAGTAAACACTCTTTGTTTTTGCAAACTATCTGAATCTGAGGTCTTCCTTCAGTGATTTTCAGACCCTTACAGACCCAGCATGGCCTGCATCTCCTACCTCCAGCTGTGGTAGCTGCCCACTGGTGGCAATTTGTTTGCACCTGATCATCTAACTGTTGAATCCTGGTTGGGTCTGTGTCTTTCCAAGTTCTCTGAGCTGCAGGCATTGGAGACACATGGTGCGAAAACTCTCAAGTCCCCTATATCCTACAGCATTGTGTCAACATCAGAATAAAACACAACAAAAATCTATCACGGGGCTGGGCGGTGGTGGCTCACACCTTTAATCCCAGCACTTGGGAGGCAGAGGCAGGCAGATTTTTGAGTTCGAGACCAGTCTAGTCTACAAAGTGAGTTCCAGAACAGCCAGGGCTATACAGAGAAACCCTGTCTCGAAAACACCAAAGGGGGAAAAAAAAATCTATCACAGAGGTCTGATGTTGCCTCCTTTTCTGAAATAAAAAGGGGTGTGGTGCTCATCTGAGGACTCAGTGGTACCATTGAGGGCTCAGGAAGTTTTATAGGTGCTGCCATTTTGGTTTGTGCCATGTGGTTGAATTAGTTAAGACAGTGGTAAAATCATATGACCTTCATATTTCTGGTTTCACAAACAAGATGGCACCATGTGGTATAGCTATCTCCATGTTGATATTACTAACCAAAGTGGTGGCCTGATGGCATGGTTGCCAATGTCTTGATGAGGTCACTAGACAAGATGGCAAGGAAACATACGGTTATTTTTTACAGATGCTGAGTTCAGCTCCACGATCAAACAAGCCCACCCCCATCAGAGCACAAATTTCTGTGGGGTTCGGGTATCTCGGATTAAATGTGGACAGTTACTCTCTTTTCTTTAAAAAAAAAATAATAAAGACATTGCAGTTAGGTTAGTGTGTTGAACCAAAAATAACAAAGCAAAGAAATAGGAAGGAATTCTGGGATCTCAATGCAAGAAAGATGAGTTCATGTTTCATACCGTTCAAATTATAAGTGTGGGTGCTGATAGAGTGCCTGCATTGTAACACAAAATTCCTATGAGGTTACACAGAAACTCGCTCAACTCTCATCTTAAAAGGAATAAGATATAGTTTATTCTGGAGCCATTTCGAGTGACCAAGATGCAGGAGCACATATTTAGGTTACCCAAAATTTCATGTTCTAGTGTGGAAGCAGTTTTATAGTTTTACAGAACAAAGAACATCACAACTCAAGACGAGTTTAAAATGTATTGCTGGGGGGCTGGAGAGATGGGTCAGCGGTTAAGAGCACTGACTGCTCTTCTGAAGGTCCTGAGTTCAAATCCCAGCAATCACATGGTGGCTTACAACCACTCACAATGAGATCTGAGCCCTCTTCTGGAGTGTCTGAAGACAGCTACAGTGTATTTACATATAATAAATAAGTAAATCGTTTTTAAAAAAATAGATTCAAAGAGAGGCCTTTACAAGAAGATGGAGGAAGATTCTCTATAGGCCCAAGACGCTACAGGATGACATCCTTAGCTTTCGGAACCTAGTAGTCTGATATGCTGATAGATTTCTATTGGCCACATGATGTTGATTCTGACACAGAGGTGGGCAAAGACAGAGTGTTCTGAAAAGCTAGAATTAGTCCAAAACAAGATAACAAGTCCATTTGGACTTGCAGCACTTTAATTTCCCCTCTGTACTGAAATTCTAATCAGTCCATCGGTCTTTGCAGAAACATTCTTTTCAGGAGTCAGTCCTGTAGTAGTCAATGTGCACAACTAAATAAGATTATTGGTGACTTCCCCCCACCCCCATTAGCCTGAATACACCTGTACTAGGAAAGCTAGCCAGCAGGGAAGAAACGTCCATTGAAGTTACAGCTTGATTTCTCTTTGGTCCTATAAAACAAGGAAGGCATGTGATGTTTTCATCCATATATAGATATTGACATAGATAGATACAGCTATGTATTGTGTACTTGTAACAGGGTCTTAGACAGCTGTGATGGTTTGTATATGCTTAGCCCAGGGAGTAGCACTTATTAGAGGCTGTGGACCTGTTGGAGTAGGCGTGTCACTGTGGGTGTGGACTTTAAGACAGACTGCTTGGAAGCCAGTATTCTGGTAGCAGCCTTCAGATGAAGATATAAAACTCTCAGCTCCTTCTACACCATGCCTGCCTGGATGCTTCCATGCTCCTGACTTGATGATAATGGACTGAACCTCTGAACCTGTAAGCCAGTCCCAATTAAATGTTGTCTCTTTTGTTTTTTGTTTTTTTTT
>NC_034601.1:13357108-13384958 GCF_900095145.1 Mus pahari
GAAGAAGGCATCAGATCTTGTTACGGATGGTTATGAGCCACCATGTGGTTGCTGGGATTTGAACTCCGGACCTTCGGAAGAGCAGTCGGTGCTCTTACCCACTGAGCCATCTCACCAGCCCGAGACAGGGTTTCTCTGTGTAGCCTTGGCTATCCTGGAACTCACTCTGTAGACCAGGCTGGCCTGGAATTCAGAAATCTGCCTGTCTCTGCCTTCCAAGTGCTGGGATTCAAGGCGTGCGCCACCACTGCCCGGTGCTTAAAAGCTTTTACAGCAGTAAAAACCCTAACTAAGACAACAGCCTAAGATGTCCTTAAATTTCTGATCCTCAGCCAAGAGTGGTTGTGCATACCTTTAATCTGAGCACTCAGGCAGCAGAGGTAGGCAGATTTCTGTGAGTTCCAGGTCAGCCTGGTGTGCAGAGGGAGTTCTGGAACATCCAGGGATAAACAGAAAAACAAACAAACAAACAAACAAACAAGAAAAAGGAAGAAAGAGAACAATACTCAGAGCCTCTTGTCCCAGTCTTCCAAGTGACAGGGTATAAACATGAGCCATTATGCCTTGAGCTGCTTATATATTTTAAAGTGGAATATTACTATAAAAACAGACAACGGTCATCTAAGCTCCTTTCCATTCTTTAGGTATATAAAAATTAATTTGTATTTAAATATCCTACAGGGTGTCTGAGTAAAAGTTAAAGTATGAATTTTTGTGCAGAAAATGATATCTTTAGTTCTGTTTCACTAGGAATTCTATGGAAAACTTATAAAACCTTCTAGTGATGTTAGAAACAGGGTTGACAGTCCTCTGCTTCTCCTAATACCTAATTACTCAGTGCTTTGGGTGCCATAACTGCGCTCGGTGGTCGTGCTTTGCCTTTGACTCCGCATTCTCTGGCTCTCTTCTCATTACTTCAGTACCACTGGAGCAGGTGGGATTCTCATGGTCTCTGTCTAAGGCATGATCTTTCCTTTGGAGCCCAGATGGGCCTTGAATTCATGATTGCCTTGTCTCAGCCTCTTCAGTGCCTGCGTATGACACATTACAGATGTGCATCTCCATATACCAGGGTATGATAATTTTTTTGTTTTTATTGCTGTTGGGGTTTGGGGGGTTTTGTCTGTTGTCTGGATTTTGATCTGGGATCTCAGAAAGTCTTGGTTGGTCTTGAACTCGGTATGTCATCAAGGATGACTGATGAGTTGAATAAAAATGCTCCACAGCCTCATATATTTGAAGGTTTGTTCCCAATCTGAAGATTGTTTAGGAAGGATTAGGAGGTGTGGCCTTCTTGGAGGAGGTGTGTCTCTGGGGGTGGGCTTTGTGGCAGCAGAAGCCGGTGCCAGGCCCCGTCTAGCTTTCTCTACCTCCATCTTGTAGAACAGAAGTTAGCTCTCAGCTATGGCTCCAGTGCTGTGTCTGCTGCCTCCATGTTCCCCGCTATGACTGTCAAGGACTCATTTCTGAGACCTTAAGCATGCCCCTAGATGACTTACTTCCTTCATCCAGTGTTTTGGTCATGGTGTCTCTTCATAGTAACGGGACAGTGACTAAGACAAGGACCTTACACTCCTGTAGGTGTGTACCTCCTTCCTTCCTCCCTCCCTCCCTCCCTCCCTCCCTCCCTCCCTCCCTTCTTCCCTTTCTTCCTTCCTTCCTGTTTTGTGCTGGTACTGTTTGCTTGCTTGTCTGATTGGTTGACCGACGGGGTCTCTTTGTGAAACCATGGACAGCCTGGAACTTATTATACAAACCAAGCTATCTTCAGACTTGCAGCAATCCTCCTGCCTCTGGAGGCTTCCACAGGCTGTAATTATAGGCCCATGTCACCAAGCCTGTCTTGCTGGCCTTGTCATACATTTTTTTCTGAAACAGGATCTTACTCTATAGCCCAGGCCTGGAACTCACAGAGATCTGCCCGCAGCTGCCTCCTAAGTGCTGGGATTAAAGGAAGTAATGTGCCAGTGTGTGTTTCAGCAGTGCATTCGCAGAGTTTAGCAGTTGTGACAAAGTCTGTAAAGCTTGGGACTTTTAGCGCGCCACCCTTTGAGAACCATTTGCTGGTCCCTGCCCCCATTTGATCCTATGCACTGCTGCTGACACCTCTGGTCAAAGTAATTTCTTGGTTCTGAAATGCACAGCACCTTCCCTTGACTTCAGAATGCTATCTTCTCTCACCATTTGAGTACTGTAGTGACAACAGACAACAGGACCTCTGGCCTCGGGTATGCCATTTGTGCATATGCTTGTCTACTTACAGGACTGTGGTTGGTGGGTTAGCAGGGGGCTGATCTCAGGCTCGTCACAGCTGTACACAGCACTGAACATCAAACTACTTCTACCGCAATCATCTTGCTGAAGCCTATGGAGAAAAAGGTCCCTCTCCTGTTCTCCTATCTCATAGTGCAGTTGCTGGGAGACTGACCTTCTGGCCTGTGGGTGTAGAGAAATGGCGTAAGGAGATTGCTTCCAGCTTGCTAGTTTTGAGGCAATCTAGGATGTTTGTCACTCTCAGCAGACTGAGACTGGTGAGGTCTCAGGCAGAGAATCCTGGAGCTCTGCCAAGTAAGCTGCAGACCGGAGGAAGCCACCTGACCTGACCTTTGTGTTCCCTCTCTCATGAGAAAGGAACTGTTTTTAATTATAAGAAGCAACAGGGCTGGAGAGATGGCTCAGAAGTTGAAAGCCACACGGTCCTGAGTTGCAACCACACGATGGCTCACAACCATCTATAATGGGGTCTGGTGCCCTTTTCTGTCCTGCAGGATGCTGTATACATAATAAACAAATCTTTAAAAAGAACAAGAAGGAGAAGGAGGAGGAGAAGGAGAAGGAGAAGAAGAAGAAGAAGAAGAAGAAGAAGAAGAAGAAGAAGAAGAAGAAGAAGAAGAAGAAGAAGAAGAAGAAGAAGAAGAAGAAGAAGAAGATATAAGAGTTGAACTAATGACAGATGTCTCAGTCTACAGGAGGTCTGGGTCACTTTGAACCAAGATAAGCTATTGCTAGGGGAACAGCACCTGGTGTAAACTGGAAACTGTGGGAAATCATTATTCTGATTTGCCTTTAAAAGAAGCTGAAAGTTGTTTGAATAAAGTGCACACTGGCTGATTATGGCTGTGTACCCACTGTGTCCTGTTACTGCAGCTCTATCCTTGGCACCACAACCACTAGACAATGACCAGTGGCACCTGAATGCAGGGGACTCGAGTAAGGAAGTTTTGCGGGAGGGCCAGAAACTTTGGTGAGTAAACCTTGTTATAAAGGAGTACTCTTCTTAAAAACTCAGTGTGCAGAGCGCTTAACAAAACCCCTCTCTATTACAGGGAAATGGGACAAACTAAATCTATCCCTTGTCTTTCTCTTCTACAAAATTTGCTTAAAACTCACGGTGCTCCACTTATGCTCAGAGATTTGTAAACTCGTTGTAACGGAGCTAATGAGGATAAGCCATGGTTTCCAGATGAAGGGACATTAGATAGTGACAGCTGGCACAGGATAAAAGAGTGTAGAAAAGGCTGTTAGGCAGGGAGAGAGAATTCCTGTAATGTTTTGGTCAGTCTGGTCTTGCGTTTCAGTAGTATTAAAAGCTATGCAGAGCCGGGTGTGGTGGCACACGCCTTTAATCCCAGCACTCCGGAGGCAGAGGCAGGCGGATTTCTGAGTTCGAGGCCAGCCTGGTCTACAAAGTGAGTTCCAGGACAGCCAGGGCTACACAGAGAAACCCTGTCTCGGAAAAAAAAAAAAAAAAGCTATGCAGGAAGAGTGATTAGTGATTGGTCCTGAAGTAGAAGCAACTCTGTCTGTTCATAATTTAGATTTAGATGAAGACTTAAAAGAGAAAACTGTAGAGGAAAATGGTTAATATAATATTTTTTGTTGTGTTTTTGTTTTGTTTTTTTTCAAGACAGGGTTTCTCTGTGTAGCCCTGGCTGTCCTGGAACTCACTCTGTAGACCAGGCTGGCCTTGAATTCAGAAATCCACCTGTCTCTGCCTTTAAAGTGCTGGGATTAAAGGTGTGCACCACCACTGCCGGGAAGAAAAACAGGAGGCAACCAACCTTGGAGACGCATATAGAAAATTTAGAAGTTGAACTAAATAAGATATTGCAAATGGCAGAGGTTAAAAAGAAAGTAAAAAAAAAACCAAATAAAACCAAACCAAACCAAACCAAACCAAACCAAACCGAAACCAAGCATTAGCTGTTTTCTTCTTTTCCATTAAATACTAAAAGACTCTTAATAAGTCAGTCTCTGCTGGAATCGCAAATGTTAGCTGACTTCTCATTTCTTCTGAGTCAGAGGAGGCAGATGATCCTATTCTTTTTCTTTTCCTGTGTTTTGGCATCCTCCACAGGGTGGTGTAGCTCAGCGGAGCTATTATTGTGTTAATGTTGATGGTGTTGGATGATTAAGAAAGGAAGTAACTATGTAGGGTCCTCAGTTACACTATATGAAAGAAAGTCTTAATGGATTGTGAAGGCATTATAACAATTGGGCTCCTAAGGACTGGAAAATGATTTGTTGAGTGCTCCGGTCCAAATATGCAAGCTAATACACCTCCCGAGACACATGAACAACTGAGGGAGAGCATATGGAAGCTTGGGAATAACTAAGACCCACTGGAGAACAGTAATAATGTACTGGAGTCCACTTGTAGACAAAAATAATGCAAAAACTGAATGAACCTTATGTTGGTTTTTAGCTCATTTAAAACGGACTATTGAAAGGACTGTTATAGGAGAGGAAGCTAGAAATCAATTGCTAATGAAGATTTTACCTATAAAAGAGGCAATGGATACTAATCAGTATCTGAAAGTTGCAGGATATTGTGTCCTGAAAGTAAAAGGGAATTAATGTTAGAAGTAAAACAAGATTATAAATAGTTGAAAATTGTATTAAGGAAAGTTTTCTGATGGAGCTGGAGAGGTGGCTCAGCAGTTAAGAGCACTGACTTCTCTTCCAAAGGTCCTGAGTTCAATTCTCAGCACTCACATGGTAGCTCACAACTATCTGTAATGGAATCTGAAGCCCTCTTCTGGTGTGTCTGAAAACAGATACAGTGTACTCATATAAATATAATACATAAATCTTTTTTTAAAATGAATGATCATATCAAGAATGCCCTGATTTTAAATATATTGGTTTGAAATTCCATCCTTTTAAATGGCAATATTGTGTAAGTAAATTTGGAAAAAAATATACAATTGAAAAATGAAACCAAAAAAAAGAAAAAAAGAAAAATGAAACCTGGATTAATTGGGGACCTTATGGAATGTTTATGCATATTTGTTCTGAATGGAATCATATGGCTTGTAATCTTTCTAATTTTACCAGAATGAATGAGACAATGACAGGTGCTCCATTGATAGCCTGGGAGATGGAGGAATCACTAATGGCTTGTTCGCTTTGAAGAAACAGCCAGCTGCTAGACAGCAGCCGCACTGAAGCTGGTGATTTTGTCTAATGGCTCATTTACTGCTCAATCTGCTTCTAATTATAGTTTTACAACATATAATAAATACAACACTTCTGCTTATGCACATTTACCTTACTTAATGCTTATTGAAGAATTTAATTTTTCATATCAAGAAGTTACATGTATAAACTGTAGATTGTATTCTTGCATTAATAATAGCATATTGTTTAACTTTACTTCATAGTCAGTAATGCTTGTGAAACTACACAGTCGTGTATGTACACATGGGCAGGCTTTGAGAGAAGAATCCTACTGACTTGTTACTACTAGAATTCTTTGATAAAAGTTCTTAAAAAGAACAAAGCGTAGGTCAGGGATCGTTGTTGCTGTAGTTTCAAGTCTTCTTGCTCTGGCTACCCCAGTAGCTGGCCTTGCTCTGCATGCTTCTTTGTGAACTAAACACTCAGGATTCCCATGAATGTGGATTCAGGTGGACATCTCCGAGAGGCTGCAGACAGAGGCATCAAAGCATATACAGATACATTAAAGCAATCTGTATCCTGGTTAGGTTGGAAGCATCTGAGTGTGCAACAGCAGCTGCAGTTACATTGTGATTGGAATTCTACTACATTTTGTGTTACTAATTTTCAATATAATGCCAGGCTTCAAGATGGGGAAAAGATTCAACTACATTTGAAGGGAAATTCTACTGTTAGAAATAATATTGAATAATTCCAATTCCAAGTGCTGAACACATTAAAAAGCCAACTTCCATCTGGCATGCACCTAATATTGCTAAAATCTTAGTTGATAAATTGTTTGGCGTGGACTCTAGGACTTTAATACACAGTGTGACTCATGCAGCTGGGGGAGCCAGTGTTGTGTTGCTTATTAGCATTATTTTAATTGGCATTTTAGGATTGGCCATTTATTTACAAGTGTTGCTTTTGTAAACACACTTTGCAAATACATACTTTATGGCAAAATCTTTTAGAGGCTAAATTAAAAAAAAAAAAAGATGGAAATTGTAGAGAAATGGCATGAGGCAACTGCCCCCAGCTTGCTAGCTTCTAGACAACCTAGGTGCTTTGTCTCTCTCAGCAGACTGAGATACTGAGGAGGTGCACTTCCTCAAGCAGAGAATTCTGGTGCTCTGCTAAGTAAGTTGCAAACCTGAGGAAGTGGCCTTCATGATCATTTTCTCAGGATAAAGTCACTTTGTTTATAGTTTAGACACCACATCTAAGAGTGGGACTGCAGACAGATGTCTCAGTCTACAGGGAGATCTGGGTCACTTTGAACCAAGATAAGCTATTGCTAGGTAAACAGCAGCTGGTGAGAACTAGAAACTGTGGGAAAGCTTTATTCTGCTTTGCCTTTAAAAGAAGCCGACCCTTTGAATAAAGTGTGCATTGGCTGACTTGGCTGTGTCCTGGTTAATGTGGCCCTACCCTTGGGACCACAGCATACTAGACGTTGACATGTGGGGACTCAGCCAGTGTGACCAACTCCAAAGGTCCTTTTTTCCTACTCTTCCCTTGAATGGAACAGTCTTCTTGCTGTCCCAGCACTGTGCTTGGGGGAGGTAGAGATAACAATTTCCCCAGAGTGTAGGCAGAAGGGGGTCCTGGGAGAGTGGGCCAAGGTACAGGGTCTGTGTGGCTGTTTAGCAGCAGCACCATCCTGGCAGATGTGTGGGCTCACTTGTTCAGATATGCCAAGAAGCCACTGCTGTGTGGGAGAAGCCATGAAGAAGGAGATGTCTCTAAGGCCCGTGTAACCTGGCAACTCTGGGCGACTCTAGAGAGCTGAGCATGGAAGCCATAGAAACAGAAACTGGAGAGGCGTAGGTGTGGCTGGTGCGGCTGGCAGGCATCTCCGCCAGCTTCTCCTGCAGTCCCTTTGCATGCCCACCTTTGCATCACTTGCAATTGCAGTGTTTGCAGAAGCACATCTCTACAGCTCTGCCTGTGTCTGCTATGAGTGAACAGTCTTGACACATTTGTGAAGGCTGGGCCAGGCTCCAGTGTGGGCTTACATTTTCCAAAACCTACTTTAATAAGTGTACTTAAATACTTTAAACTCCCTTGTAGCCCACCACCGCCCACCAGAGGTCGTGGAGAGGAAGGTTAACAGGGCAAAGGAGGATGTGGACCTGTTTAGAAATAGTTCTTTGGTGGCAACTCCAATCTTTATCAGGAGGGCAACAGTTCAGTTCACAGGAACCAGCAGCGGTAGCTCGATCCACATGCAAACACCATTTACAATTCAACGATGGCAGTTCATCCAGAAGAAACTATGAGGTTCTGCCAATCGGCCTGAATCTATGGAAGCATCAAGAAACCGCCAGAATGGGCTGGAGAGATGGCTCAGTGGCTAAGAGCACCGACTGCTCTTCTGAAGATCCTGAGTTCAAATCCCAGCAACCACGTGGTGGCTCACAACCATCCGTAATGAGATCTGACGCCCTCTTCTGGTGCATCTGAAGACAGCTACAGTGTACTTAGATATAATAATAAATCTTAAAAAGAAAAGAAAAGAAAAGAAACAGTCAGAACACTATCAGAAGTTCTTTGGTGTTTCTCTCTACAAAGTCACATCAAACAATGATCAGCAAAGAGTGGCAAGGTGAACCAATGGGTTCTGTTTTGAGGTATATTTATATCCTTCCCAAACATCATGTGTTCTCTCAAGCATCTGGTCTAGCAAAGCCAGGCTGCTTCCAGAAAAAGACCACATGTCTGTTCTCAGCAAAACATTCTCCCAATGTGTCTCTTCAGCAAAAACATCCTCTCATAAGACAGTTGCCAGAAAAGTATCACATGACACAACTGAGTCTCCAAAGAAACCAGAAATTTCCACTTCACTCCGGTCTGCTCTATTAGTGTGGGCAGCAAGGACAGCGTATTACCTCATATTACCTCCCTCCAACACACACACACTTGGGAGACCTCTCCATTGATGGGGCATGCTGACTACTACGAAGAACCTTAGAAATGAAAGGCTTAGTTGAGTATGGTAGTGCATGCCTTCAGTTCAATTACTCAGAAGACTAGGGGTTTATGAGTTCTAGACCCTGTGTCCAAAAAAAAAAAAAAGGAATGAAGGGAAGGAAGGAAGGAAGGGGACTAGAGAGATGGCACAGTGGTTTAGAGCACTTCCAGAGAAACTAGGTTTGATTCCCAGCACCAATGATTTGACTCACAAACTGAAACTCTATTCCCAGATGATCCAAAGCTTTCTTCTGGTCTCTGCCAGCACCAGCCATGAACATGGTGCACAGAAACTCATGCTGACAAAACACAAGGACTGGTTCAAAGACTCAGCTGACAGAAGCATCCACGCCAAGCCTGACAGCCTGAGTTTGACTTCTGAGGAACCACAGGGTAGAAAGAAAGGAATGTAATTTTAATGTTTTTTTAAATTTTGGTTTTAGTGATGGTTTTAAAACCTGTTTAGACAGGTTATTTGGAGCAACTCCTGCCTGTGCTGTCTGGAAATCAGCAGTTCAGTTCACAGTTTAGCAGTGGCAGTTGAAAACACCTCATGGATACACCAGCAGTCCAGTTCAGTAGAGTTGGATTAGCAACAGCAGTGACATTGCCCTAGCAGAGACAGCCAGGCCTCAGCCTCTGCTTGAGTCAGCAGGAGGGACCAACAGGAACTCCAGGATATGTTCTCAGCTGTGCCTCTCTCAGAGAAGCGAAGATCAGCAAAGACTCAAGACCCATAAGCATTGCACAGCTAGTTGTACCAGTAAGCCAAGCTCTGTCTCTGTCACTCTGTGGAGTCCTATTTATACACTCCAGACATCACGTGTCCTCCACCTGCCCTGCCTCAGCACGTGCATCCAATCAGCCCGAGTCCTTGGAAGCGGCAACAAACTGCAGTACACCACCAGAAGTGTTTTGGTGAATTTCTGACTATGACATCCCAACAAATGTACCGTAACTACGCAGTATAAGGTGGAACAATATGTGTGTGTGTCATTAGCAAAGAATCTTTTATCATGTGTCCTTTTATCACATGTCCTCACGTGTTATGCTTTGTCAGAACATCCTTTTTCCTGTATCTGCTTCAGCAAAACGTTCCTTCATGTGTCTGCCTTAGCCTTTCACACCTATGTCCACTTTAACAAAATGTTCCTTCATGTGTCTGCCTTAGCCTTTCACACCTATGTCCACTTTAACAAAATGTTCCTTCATGTGTTTGCCCCAGCAAAACAACATCCAACCGACTTTCCAAAGAACCCTTAAGTTTCCTCTTCAAGGAAGAACTCCAGCAAGCTGTCCTCTGACCTCTACAGGCATAGCATGGCACACATGTGCACAAGCACAAAGCCAAAAAAAAAAAAAAAAAAAAAAAAAAAGGAAAGTAAATCATATATTATTATTTTTTATAAGCAGATCAACATATTCCCTATCATGAACACTTCCCTCAGATACCAACCCAGCAGTGCTAGCAGACTGGGACAGAAGTATGACTTAACAGCAAGCCCAAGACCACATAGGGTGTGTTGTGAATCACGCTTGCTATAGTGAATATAGTTACACACTTTTACTGCCAACATCCTATCCTGACCTTTCACATTTTTTCTAGTTTTAGAAAGTTCATGAACATTCCTTACCTAGAGATCTGATTTAAATGTTTTTTATTACAATTTACTTAATTGTTTGTTTTTGTCTACACAGGGTCCCACTATATAGCTCTGGTTCTCCTGGAACTCACTTAATGGTGGACTAGGACTGTAAACAGACACAACCCCCTTCTTCCTTATATGGTTTAAATGAGAATGGCTCCATAGACTCATATATCTGCATGCTTAGCCCCCAGTTGAACTGTTTGAGAAGGATTAAGAGGTGTGGCTTTTGTGGGAATAGGTTCCACAACAAGGTATACCCTTGTGGTTGGATGTGTGTCGTTGAGGATGGGCTTTAAGGTCTTAAAAGCCCAGGCAGGCCCAGTGTACCTCTTTCTGCCTGCTGCCTGTAGATCAGGATCTTATGCTTCCAGGTACTGCTCCAGCACCATGCCTGAGTGCTTTCGGCTGTGATAGACCAACCCTCTGAAGCACTAAGCAAGCCCCAGTTAAGTGTTGTATTTTATAAGAGTTGCTTTGGTCATAGTGTCCTGTCACAGCTCTAGAACAGTAACTAAGAGAGTCCCCAAGCTGCTTTTGGTCGTGTTATTTATCACACCAATAGAAAGCAAACTAGGAGAGGAATCAGCAGTGGGCACTCTATGTACTCTCTAGGAAGCAAAAAAGCATGGTTTGTTTCCAGGTTGGTACTGTAGCAAAACCAGGACCACACATAACAGGGCCAGAAAGAGGCCCGTGCACAAGTGCCTGCGTGCATGCAAGAGAGAGGGGGTGGGGGTATGCTTCTTGCAGAGGATCTGAATTCAGTTCTTTTTTTTTTTTTTTTTTTTTTTGTTGTTTTTGAGACAGGGTTTCTCTGTGTAGCTCTGGCTGTGCTGGAACTCACTNTGTAGACCAGGCTGGCCCCGAACTCAGAAATCTGCCTGCCTCTGCCTCCCGAGTGCTGGGATTAAAGGCGTGTGCCACCACGCCCGGCCTGAATTCAGTTCTTAGTGTCCACATCAAGCAGCTGACAACCACTTCAACTGGGGATCCAACCCCCTCTTCTGACCTCTTTGGGCAACCTGTATACGTAACACACAGGATTAAGATAAAACAAAAGCTCTTATTTTAGAGAAGTTGGACATGGAGACTGATACCTTTAATACCAGAACTTGGGGCAGAGGCAGGAGAATCTCTGAGTTTGAGGCCAGCCTCATCTACAGAGCAAGATCCAGGACAGCCAGGGCTACACGGAGAAACCCTGTTTTGAAAAACAATCAAACATAAAAGTGGGAGAGAATGTTTACAAAGGTGTACAGCTTCTCAAAGTGGCTTAAGCCCTTAAGGGAGAAAGAGAGGTTCAAAGCCAGCTTTGCTGTGTGTCAAGTTCAAAGTTAGCCTGATCTATAATGAGATTTGTTCATTTGTTTTGTTTTTTGTCTTTTTAAAGAAAGTGTTAAGTTGGGGCTGGAGAGATGACTCAGCAACTAAACACACTTGCTGTTACTGAGTAACTGTGCACCCGCATGGTGGCTCACAACCATCTGTTACTCCGGTTCCAGGATATCTGATCCATTCTTCTAGCCCTCTCAGGCACTGCATACACGTGGTACATACATGTATACATACAGGCAAAATACCCATACACGTACAGTAAAAATAAACGAATCTTTAAAAAATTAAACAGAAGGGCTAGCGAGATGGTCCAGTAGTTCAAAACACTGGCTACTCTTTCAGAGGTCCTGAGTTCTATTCCCAGCAACCAGAAAGTGGCTCACGACGGTCTAAGGATCTGCTGCTCTCTTCTGGCATGGAGGCGTATGTGCAGGCAGAGCGCTCCTACATTAAAAAATTATAAAGATAGTGTTAGGGGCTGGTGAGATGGTTCAGAGAGACTGTTGCAGCCAGGCGGTGGTGGCACACGCCTTTAATCCCAGCACTTGGGAGGCAGAGGCAGGCAGATTTCGGAGTTCAAGGCCAGCCTGGTCTACAGAGTGAGTTCCAGGACAGCCAGGGCTACACAGAGAAACCCTGTCTCGAAAAAAAAAAAAAAAAAAAAAAAGAAGAGACTGTTGCTAAGCCTGGTAAGAGAACTTACCCTACAAGTTGTCCCCTGACTTACACATATGGACTGAGGTATTCTCATGAACATACACACACACACACACACACACACACACACACACAGAGTAAATAGACAATACAAATTGTTAGAATATTTATTGTTTGTTTTGAGTCAGAGTGTCATGCACACAATGACCTTGAATTCACTATGAAGCTGAGGCTAGTCTTCCTGTGTGTACAACTCATGTGCCATGGCCTATAACCCCAGCAGGCTATAGGAGGTAAAGCCAGAGGATGACAATTGTATGGCTAAGTTCATAGCTCTGGGAAGCTTAGTGGCAGGCTCTTACCTGGCACATATAAGGCTCCATTACCAGGGTGGGAAGCAGGGCAGGATATAAAAGCTCTAGGCCTACTCCCTAGTGTAGTGCTAGGGAAATGTTAGTGATTCCCCAAAGCAGAAGCCAATCTGATGCAATTCACAGCAGGGTTTTTAATTTTATTTGAGCTAACTTGCCCTCCCCCAACACACCACTGTCACTCAGGACATTTTTGGTGGTGGTGGAGCCTCAAATGTCTATCAGGACAAGGCTTTATAGTAAGTAGCAAGTGTGTGTGTGTGTGGGGGTGTACAAGCATTTAATTGGAAAGCTGCTGTGGCCTTTAACATAATTGGCTGGTGCTGGGAGTCATACCATAAACTTAATTTCTGTTCCCCTCTGCATTGGTGGTCATCAGGTAGTGGGTGGGCTTGTAACCTGGGGGTGCAGGTTTGTTGGGGGAATAACCTAGAGATGGTGATCTTGTTGGGGATTAGTCTAGAGACTGGAGCTAGGCTCAGGTTTTGTTGGGGAGCGACTTGTAAACTAATGCTAGGTACCAGCCTGTTAGTTTACCTGAGTTCAAACTTAGGTCAGGTTCTCTAAAATGGAGTCTGAACTTACAAGATTTGGCCTATCATTAGCCCCATGAAAATAGTAATAATGAAAAAGAAAGAAAAAGGTATCAGAAGGGATGTGCATAGATTATATGTAAATACTGCAACAGTTCATCAAAGACTTGAACATCTATAGATTTTGGTACTCATGTCTGGCCCAGAGAGTGGCACTATTTGGAGATGTGGCCTTGTTGGTGTAGGTGTGTCACTGTGTGCATGGGCTTGAAAACCCTACTCCTAGCTGCCTGGAAGCCAGTATTCTGCTAGCAGCCTTCAGATAAAGATGTAGAACTCTCAGCTCCTCCTGCACCATGCCTGCCTGGATGCTGTCATGTTCTTGTCTTGATGATAATGGACTGAACCTCTGAACATATAAGTCAGCCCCAAATATATGTTATCCTTTATAAGACTTGCCTCGGTCATGGTGTCTGTTCACAGCAATAAAACCATAAGTAAGATATCATCTCAGTATGTCATCTGTGTATATTTGTAAGACTTGCCTCGGTCATGGTGTCTGTTCACAGTAGTAAAACCATAAGCAAGACATCATCTCAACATGTCATCTGTGTATATCTATAAGCTGCTGCTTTCATTTGGGGGGGGCTTTGGTTTTTTCGGGGAGGGGCAGTGTACCCTTGACTGTCCTGAAACTCACAGAGAATCTACCTGCCTCTGCCTCTGCCTCCACAGCACTGGGATTAAAGGTGTGTGCCACCACACCTGGATCACTTTTATTTTAATACCAGCTCTTTAGCATGTTCACACAAGTAGTGTTCCTTGACAATAGCACCCTCGCATGGCTCAGGGCCCTGAGTAGACAATATAGCTCACGTGAAATTCCTAACTTCTACACAACAGAGTGTGCCTTACACGTTCTGATGGGACATGTGTTTAAGACACATGATTACTCTAAACCTAAACAGGAGGTGGTAGAATTACTCACCTTCCCTCCATGACCACAGACCATTTTGTCCACCGTTTTGTGTGTGTGTATATGTAAGCTTTTTATATGTAAAAAATGTATATATGGGTGGTGTGCATGACCATGTGTGTACATGTTTGTATGCACATGTGATGATGTGAATGAGCACTCATGCACATGTTTGTATGTATATGTGGCAGTGTGCACGACCATGTGTGCACGTTTGTATGTAATGTGATGATGTGCATAAGCACGCATGCACATGTTTATATAGATATGTGGCAGTGTGCACGACCTTGTGTGCACATGTGGAGGCCAGAGCAGAACACTGGGTGCCTTCCTTTTGCTCTTTGTCTTCTGGCCTTGAGTCAGGGTCTCTCACTGAAGCAGAAGCTCACCGTTGTAGTCAGGCTGCTGGATCAGCAAGCTCCCAGCATCCATCTGTCTCTGCCCCGAAGTGCTGGGATTGTTTACAGGCATGCAAAGTTCTTTACACAGGTCAGGGATTCAAATCAGTTCCCCATTACAATGCTACCCATGGAACCATCTCAGGCTCCACTACTCTATACTTCTATGGTCTCCCCTTCCTCTGCTATAAGAGCAAAGTGAAACCTTCACAGTTAAGCATGGAGCTATTCTGCCACCTCAGATCTCTCCTCTGTCCTAAGGCAGTCAGGTGGCTCTAGTACCTGCTGTGTGGGTAGGAGCTGGACCTGGGCCTGGGAGAGGTACAGGTAAAGGGTTGCCTGCCCCGTTCTCAGAGTGCTGTCCTGAAGATGTAATGTCAGGGCAGGGACCAAAGTCCTCTTTATTCCTATGGCTGTAGAAGAAGGTATGATGTAGAGGTGGGGAGGAGTTAGGCAAACAGACCCTACTCTGTTTGGACCAGTCCTTGATCCAGCAGTACACTCCCTGAGGTGAGGCCAACTAGGGCCCCAGAAGGAAGATGGGTTTGCAGACCCAGGGTGGAGACCCACAGATAGGCTCGACTGTACATGCCAAGTTGAACCGCATCCCCCTAGCCACAGACAGGAGGGAGCAAAAGGCTTACCTCTGACCTTGGGTCCCTGATGTGGGCAGAGACATGGACACAAAGTCATTAACTGCTATTGAGCACACATGTACTTCAGCATCAGGAAGGAGGCGAGGGGAGCCAGGTTAAGAAACAACAACAGCAACAACAACAACACACACACACACACACACATACACACACAAACAACAAAAAGAAAGAGGTGAGCTGGGCGGCGGTGGCGCACGCCTTTAATCCCAGCACTTGGGAGGTAGAGACAGGCAGATTTCTGAGTTCGAGGGCAGCCTGGTCTACAGAGTGAGTTCCAGGACAGCCAGGGCTACACAGAGAAACCCTGTCTCGAAAAACCAAAAGAAAAAGAAAAGAAAAGGTACGGGAACGGAAAAAATAAATATTTGGGACAAGAAAGAAAGAAAGAAAGAAAGAAAGAAAGAAAGAAAGAAAGAAAGAAAGAAAGAAAGAAAGAAAGAAAGAAAGAAAGAAAGAAAGAAAGGGGGAGAGGAGGAGGGAGGAGAGGGAGAGAGAAAACATGGACGGAGGTATGTATGGTGGTGGTGTGGCTTTTTCAGAGTAACAGATGAGATTTGGAAGAGTCCCAAACCAGACGTGTCTGCAGGGTCTATGACTTGCGACCTGCCCAAGCTCATGCAGCTCCCATCTCCTTGGTGCTCAGGTGCTCAGCACCTTTTTCTGTTCATGCCCAGCTTTTGCAGCGTCGCCTCCCCAAGACCTGTGAAAGCCCTGAGTCCAGCCTCGCAACCAGCTGTCAGTCGAGCGGCCTGAAAAAGTTGAGTGTTGGGCCCAGCGTACCTCCTCCACTTCCCTCTCCTCCTCTCCCTGTGCCCCCATTCCCCACCCCAATTCCCTTCCATCTTGCAGAATTCGCTACAGTCTAGCCGGTGAGGAGCCTCCACAGCGCCGGCTACTGGCCACTTCTTTCCTTGCCGGGTCCTGCAGCTCCCGGTCTGCAGCAGCTCCAACTACCCAGGACAAGCATCCCGAGAGGTTTTTACATAGTTACTTGACTTGTTCTGAGTGCCTAATGTGCATAGGGCAGTGTGTTAGCCATGGGAATGGTGTGGTGGAAAGCTGTCTGCTGCCTGACGATCAGATCCCTGATAGACGGATGGTTTAGGGAGCAGCACCCAGAACCGTGCCTGGCATATGCTGGGTACTTGGTAAATAAATCCTATTGGATGATGGGTATTCAGGATTGCACGTACTTATCTATTTTGTGCAGGTTTCGTACTTGAAGCACTCTTTAAGGGCTCTAAAAACAACTTTTTAACATTTTTAATTAGCTTATGAAGTATGAAGATTTTTGTTTTGTTTTGTTTTCGAGACAGGGTTTATGTAGCCCTGGTTGTCCTGGAATTTACTCTGAAGACCAAGCTGGCCTCAGAATCACAGAGATCCGCCTACCTGCCTCTGCCTCCCGAGTGCAGGGATTAAAGGCGTGGGTCACCACGCTGGCTTGTTTGTCTTTTCAAGACAGGATTTCTCTGTGTAATCCTGGCTATTCTGAAACTCTGGCTTTGAACTCAAGAGATCCGCCTGCCTCTGCCTCTGCCTCTGCCTCTGCCTCTGCCTCTGCCTCTGCCTCTGCCTCTGCCTCCTGAACGCTGGGATTAAAGGCGTGTCACCACGGCAACAACTTCTTTGTAGAAACTTTTCATTTCATGTAGTCCCATTTTAATTCTCCAGGCTATTTCTGTGTCAGTGAAGTACTGTGTCGAAAAGTCTTGCCTATATCTATTTTTCTAGCCGCGAATCCCTGTTGTCTTCTGCATTTCTGACCTTACTTTGAGCCTCTCGGATTCCCGCCAAACTAAGGGGCGTGGCGCCCGGCGCAGCTTGATGACGACGTTAGGCGCCGAGTGTCCGAATGGCGGCTCCCTTCTCTGAGAAGCTCGAGATTTGTGCTTTCAGCACGGCAGGTGAGTGGCGGGAGCCTCGCGCGAGGCAGCCCAGCAGCGCGCGGTTTTCTCGGGTCCCCGCCGAGGCTGGCTCCGTTCCTCCTCGGGCTGTGGGGGACTTGGGCCTCCCGGCAGCTCGGCCTGTACGAGGCCGGCCGGGAGCCCAGGGCCCGGCTGCAACCTCACGCCGCCCTCCAGGGTCATGGCTTTCCGTCGCCTTCCTGCGTGGTCCTCGCAGACGGTCCGGGTAGGGGGTGGATGAACGCTCGATGTGGGAGTTGAGGGAGGGGGACTTGGAGGGAAAGTTGAACCTTGGGTTCAGCTAGCGATGTTTGGTAGTAGAACTCGTTGTGGGTTTAGGTTCTACCTTCCGACTTTCCTGAGCCTCAGTTTCCTCCTCTGTAATGTAATAGGGTAGTCTCGAAACTTTGGAGGTATAGGAAGTTGTGATCAACAAATGAGGGAGGGCACGCCGCAGCTTCTCAGAGTGCAGCCAAGGGAGTTCTTGACAGTGGCGCGCTAAGCTTGGCTGGAGTTCGTAGTCATTAGAAACCTCAAAAACACTCGCAAGCAGTTCTTGAAGAAAGTGGACTTTTGAGGGGTTGGCCGAAGCAAAGGCCTTCGGCACTTGCATGCACGCTGGCTTCGGGCGTGGGTGACAGGGCAAGTGTATCAGAGTCGTTGCCCTCTTCGTGGAATCGTGGAAAGACCTTCGGTAGGCATCTCTGATCTTTCAGCTGCCTGCGTCTTGTAAGGAGAGAGTTAATTTCGTGTCTCCTTTAGAGCTCTGTCCTTATCAAGTAGTCCACAATTTTATGCTGCCCTGATCATTTCATGGTAGTTTGCAATGTAGGTCAGGACTGAAACATTTTCAGTTTTCCTTAACACTGAGACTGAATTAAGAATGGGGAGGGGGTTGAGAATTGTTTCTCTTGCCACGTGGCAAAGATTGGTGGTCTTTCAAAACCACAACTGCCTTAGCCTCCTACTGTCCAGCTTCTCTCCTTGCAGACTGGCATTGCCAGCTTAGCACCTTTTCTTCTGTAGTGAGCAGAGCTGAGACAGAAAAGCTATCACTAGTCCATTGGTGGCACACAACAGGCTTCCTCTCTGCTCTTTGCAGCTCTTGGTTGTTTTGTGTTTCTCACCACAGGCACTGGGAGGTAGGACGCTGCGGGGCTATGCCTGATTTTTGGTGGTGAGTTCAAATGCTTCCTTCATAGAACAGTGTCTTCATTTGCGGTGAGAAGTGCACATTACTTGCTTTATCCTTCTCTTACAGATATGAGACTCGCAAGGAGTCGTTTGCTGTTTCTTACCCTTGTTTCCTGATTTGCCTCAGTCTTGTGGGCTACTGTGAAGATGTATTTCCTAGTGGTGTTTTACCTAGCCCCCTTTGTGTTTGCTTTCTCGTAGTTGCATAGTGACCAGTTCAGGCAGGCACTTGAGTTAGCTGCTTAGGGTATTAGAAGGCCCAGATCAAGACTTGCTTTAATCTTCAGGCTCTGGGAAAGAATATGCTTCCAGCCTTATTCAAATTGCTGTCAGAATCCAGTTTCTTTGAGGTCTTGAATTCTAGCTGAGCTCTGCTCTGTATCTTAAAGTCCACTGACATTGTACCCTAGTTGGTTCTTTTAAAGTCTCTTTTGAATAGCACTTAGATGAGTGTTTGATTGAATTGACAAGCAAGAAGAGCCTAGGGGAGTAGTCAGGAATTCTGCCTGTTGCTGGTGATTAGGTAAGGAGATAAATGGAAAGCTCTTAGGGTCATCCTGGCATCTAATAAGTGCTCTGGAAGCATTACCAAGGAGTTGCCACCACAAAGCTAGTTCTGAAGCTGGCTACTGTGATCTGTATGAGTTTGCACTTTAAAAATCAAAGAAATATGTGGTGTAGTTTGTGCTGAGTTCAAATCTTCTCTTGGGCATTGTGAAATTCTGTGGTATAGAAGATATTGAGATTTTTGTCTTTGTTTTTCCACAGTGGTTCCCTAAGGCAGCCATTTCTTGCTTGCCCTGGGAGTCTGCTATGGCGTTCCCTCACCTACAACAGCCTAGTTTCCTTCTGGTAAGTATCACCTGCCTTTGGAAGTGTTGATGATAGTTCTAAAGTTGGGGGACTTAAAACTTTTTTCCACTGATTTGAAGGACTCATTTTTAGGAGACAAGCCGCCTGCCCCCTGTTTCTTTGGGTTTGTTTTGTGTGTGTGTGTGGTTTATTTTATTTTATCTGTCATCCATCCATCCATCCATCCATCTATCTATCTATCTATTTGAGATAGGGTTTCTGTATGTAGCCCTGGCTGTCCTGGAACTCACTCTGAGACCAGACTGGCTTTGAACTCACAGAGATCCAACTGCCTCTGCAGCCTGAGTGCTGGCACTAAAGGCGTGTGTCACTATAGCTGGCTGTGTAGGCCTCTTGAACTCAAGTCCCTCCTGCCTCAGCTTCCCATGGGCAGGTGATTTAAAAACTCTCTACTTGGTTTTTCTTTTTCTTTTCTTTTTTTACTTTTTTTATAGTAAACAATACCAGATCAGCATTAGAAGGATGCCTTCTGTGAGCGCAGGATATGGGTGTGTTCAATCTCTGAACTCTGATTTTCTTATTACCAAGGTAATTAATTCAGCCAGTACTGGGGAGGCTGAGACAGGAAGGTCATTAAGAGTTCATGACCGTGGTGGCACCAGCACTTGGGAGGCAGAGGCAGGTGGATCTCCATGAGCTGGGGACAGCAGGTTCTACATTGTGAATTCCAAGTCAGCCATAGCTACATAGTCAAACTTCATCTGAAAACAAAAACAAAACAATAATTGATGCAAATGTTATTTTCCTTAGTGAGAAGGACATTTACCAGAGTGGTCATGATGCATAAGCTCTGTGTCTGTGTGAAATGTTCTAATTGTAGTTGTCAGGGAAACAGAGGGATGCTGCTCCTGTTCCCGCTTTATGTTAAGTAGTAGAGCATGAAGCTGGGAAAGCAGGTGGAAAGAGATTCTTCATCGCAGTTGCCAGATGATTTTTGTTTTTGTTTTTGTTGTTTTTCAAGACAGGGTTTCTTTGTGTAACCATGGCTATTCTGCAACTCTGTAGACCAGGCTGGCCTCAAACTTAGATCTGCCTGCCTCTAACTTCTTCTTTTTTTTTTTTTTTTTTTTGGTTGACTCCCAAGTGCTGGGATCAAAGGCGTGTGCCACCACGCCCGGCCTGCCTCTAACTTCTAAGAGCTGGGATTAAAATTGCTGGCCACCTTGCCTGGCTTTTATATATATATAATATTTATTTCTCAATGTACCCTTCTGGAGCCAGCTGGCTTGGCCAGTGGCCTGAACAGTCAGATTTACTTTTCTAAGATAGGGCTCTTGCAATCCCTATTTGTTTAGAGGTGGTCAGGTGGCCCAAGTCTTCAGATTGAATGACTAGCATCTCCTGGTCTCTATTTGGCCAGAAGCCACTTCTCCATGGAGTCCGTGTTGTGCCCACATCCCAGGACTTTTGATAAATTTCCTTGGTTTCTGTTCTGAGTGTTTTGCTGGCTTATTCGTTATCTTGATAAATACTGATGGCCGAGGCCATCTGTAGTTTTAGACTACATTATTTTTTTGTGATTTAAAAAAATATTTGTTTTTGAAGTTTATAATATAATTATATCATTTCCCACTTCTCTTTCCTCCCTCCAAACCCTCTCCAGACTTCATTATTTTTTAAGGTGGTGATTCCAGTAAGTTGCTATGCTATGCACTGATTAAGAGAAAAGAGGTAGCCGGGAGTGGTGGCGCACGCCTTTAATCCCAGCACTTGGGAGGCAGAGGCAGTCGGATTTCTGAGTTCGAGGCCAGCCTGGTCTACAAAGTGAGTTCCAGGACAGCCAGAGCTACACAGAGAAACCCTGTCTCGAAAAACAAAAAAAAAAAAGAGAGAGAGAGAGAAAAGAGGTATTATGTACTATGTGTGTTTGGCTGTTCTCACTTATGACCACAGTGGTGCAGTCGTGGGGTGTTAAGGAGATGGGACGTTTGCACCTTCTGGGTATGAACTCAGCACTTTGTGGACTGAATAAGATTTCCCTATACAACAGGGATCCTGTCCTGGCTGCAGGGCTGATTCTCGAGCTGACCCCTGTTTGTGGGTCAGTGGGAGTCAGTTTCCTTTTGATAATGCAGCACTTTGATGTTATAGGATGCCTAAAGGAGAGCACCTGAGAATTTCTGGTCTGAAAGTGATAGAATTATAGCTTCTCTCCTCTAGAAGTTTCCTGTGGGCCTCTGGCATATGCATGACATGCTGGAACCCTGCCCCACACTGTGTACGTCTGTGTATGTATTGCTTGTGTTTCTGCATGACGTGCTGGAACCCTGCCCCACACTGTGCACGTCTATGTATGTATCGCTTGCGTTTCTGCTTTGGTTAGACACAGGCTACTTGCAGCTGCATAACAAGTCTCTCCATGACTCTTTCACATTGCCTCCTAGGCTAACCTGAAAGCTGACTCTATAAATAAGCCCTTTGCACAGCGTTGCCAAGATTTGGTGAAGATCATTGAGGATTTTCCTGCCAAGGTACAGCTTTGCCAGCAGCTCCCTTTCCATATCACCTATAATTTTTTTAAAATTTATTTATTATATATAAGTACACTGTAGCTGTCTTCAGACACTCCAGAAGAAGGCATCAGATCTCATTACAGATGGTTGTGAGCCACCATGTGGTTGCTGGGATTTGACCCCTGGAAGAGCAAGCAGTCTTAACCCCTGAGCCATCTCTCCAGCCCCATCACCATCTTTTTGTTTTTTTTCGAGACAGGGTTTCTCTGTATAGCCCTGGCTGTCCTGGGAACTCATTTTGTAGACCAGGCTGGCCTCGAACTCAGAAATCCGCCTGCCTCCGCCTCCCGAGTGCTGGAATTAAAGGCATGCGTCACCACGCCTGGCTATAATTCTTACCTGTAGTAGGTAGAAGCCAAAAATGCTAGAAATATCCTACAATACACATGACAACTTGCAACAAAAAGGAATCCAACCCAAAGTCTGGCATAGTAATGTATACTGTAGTCCCAGCACTTGAAAGGCAGGAAGATCAGGAATTCAAGGCCAGGATACATGGCAAGCCTACTACAAGGTTGTGTGAGACCTTGTCTCAAAACAGCAACAACAAAGTATCCAGCCCCAGACATACATGGTGCTAATGAGATTGAGAACCTCTGACATAAATACTTTGAGAATGTGTATTTAATATACATTTAGAATTGTTGAGCCCAAGAAATTGACCTGGACAATGAATTAATATGCTGTTATGTTTCCGTGATTTGATTTTAAAAGATAGCTCTCTTTTTTAGTAGATATCTGTTAAGGTTTTGGGGAGTGGTGTTCTTGTGTGTCAACGTAAACATGTGTTTGTGTATATATGTGTGTGTGTGTGTGTAAAGGTACATGTGCGCGCACATGTGTGTACCATGTCAAAGGTTTGTTGCTTAGCTGCTGTCCACCCTTGTTTTTGAGCTCACACTGGGACCTGGGCCTTGCTGTCTAGGTCGTACTGGGTGGCCAGCAAACCCCAGGGATTCTCCTCTGTCTGCCTTAGCACTGAGACTATAATGCCTCTATTTTGGCATGGGTGCTGAGTTTCTGATCAAACTCAAGTTTTCATGCTTGTGCAACAAGCACTCACTGCCTAAGCTATGTCTTTACCCCACTGTGAGTTCATTTGTTTGTGGTTGTTAGTGTTTTATTTTATTTTATTTTATTTATTATTTATTTATTTTTGGTTTTTCGAGACAGGGTTTCTTGTGTAGCCCAGGCTGTCCTGGAGCTCACTTTGTAGACCAGGCTGGCCTCAAACTCAGAAATCCACCTGCCTCTGCCTCCCGAGTGCTGGGATTAAAGGCGTGTGCCACCACACCCGGCACATTAGTGTTTTATAATATGGGGACTGAATGCTGGTCTCTCTCTCTCTCTCTTTTTTTTTTTTGGTTTGTTTTTGGTTTTTTTTTTTCTTTTTTCTTTTTTTTTTTTTTTGAATGCTGGTCTCGTACATGGTGTGCAAGTGCTCTGTCACTGAAGTACATTACCAGGCATCAAAATGTTATACTTGGCTGAGTATGATGGTGCACACTAACAGTAGGCTCAGCAATTGAGAGGCTAAGGCAGGAGGATTTCTGTGAGTTGAAGGCCATCTTATTACATAGGAAGACTCTTGTCTCAAAAAAGCAAAGCAAAACAAAACAAAATAGTGGAGGGAGCGAGGGAAACTGAAGAGATGGCTCAGTGCTTAAGAGCAGTGGCTACTCTTCCAGAGAAGCCCAAGATTAGTTTCCAGTATTCATATCAGGCAGCTCATAGCCATGTGTAACTCCAACTCCAGGAGATCTGACATCTGCTCTGACCTCCACAGACACCTGCACTCATGTGCACACACTCATGCATATACACATCATTTTTGAAGTAATACAAATAAATATTTCTTTAAAAATATTTTAATCAAAGGGCAACTTAGCACAAATATAAGGTTGGTGTGTTCTGTGCTGGTGGAAGAATTCAGTTACTCTTCGCCATGGCACAGAGCGTCTGTGGGTCTGTATCAGAGTGACCTCCAGTGGTCAGTGTGTGCCAGTGGTCCTCAGTGACCGAGCAGCTAGCTGCCTCACTGTGCTCTGTTTCAGGAATTGCATGCCATCTTCCCATGGCTGGTGGAAAGCATCTTTGGCAGCCTGGATGGTGTCCTTGTTGGTTGGAATCTCCGATGCCTACAGGGACGTGTGAACCCTGTGGAGTACAGCACAGCGATGGAATTTCTAGACCCAAGGTATGTAGGTTTGCTACTTGAGAAGGGCTGAGTACTTCCTCGGGTTGACATACTTTCCCCCTTTCAAATTTTATGTTCAGTGGCCCAATGATGAAGTTGGTTTATAAACTTCAAGCTGAAGACTATAACTTTGATTTTCCTGTCTCCTATCTTCCTGTAAGTAAGCCCTGGTGCTGAGTAGCACTAAGGGGCAGAGGGCCCAGGTGGGAGATTGTGCTGTGAGTGGGTGGGCAGAGAGTTTTAACAATCTCTTAGAATGCGGGTGGAGACTGTGGCTCTGTGGTCTGAATAGCGGGAAGCCTGAGTGACTACAGTGCTTTGCTTTCCTGAGGCGCCAGACCTTCAGGGCAAGTTGAAGTGACACTCAGGAGGAGATAGACTCGAAAACACCCAGTTCTTACCCTTGTGTATGTGAAGCTTTATGACTAGAGGAAAAATCTAAACCATACTCTACTCAGAGGATAGACACTGTTTCCATAAAGCAGGACCTCTGTGTTGGTGTCTGCCTCAGCAGCCTCCCCCATAGTGCTAGAACAGCTGAAGGTCACTGTGCTGTTGACTGCCTCTCTTTGCAGGGTCCTGTGAAGGCATCCATTCAAGAGAATGTCCTCCCTGACAGTCCTCTGTACCACAACAAAGTCCAGTTCCCCCCAACCGGAGGCCTTGGCCTGAACTTGGCCCTCAGTATCCTTTGATGACCCAAGGTGTGGGAGGTTGGGAGGGGCCAACATACTGTGGAAGGTGACCCACTACCTCTCCATTTGCCCCTTGACACTCTGATCAGATCCATTTGAATACTATATGTTCTACTTTGCTTTGAGCCTCATCTCTCAAAAGGTACAGAAGGGATAACTCTGAGTATGGCTTGTCATACAGATCCCATAGTAAAGGGCCAGGGCCTGTGATGGCCATTGATTGGAGCACTAAGAACAAACTTTGTTTTCTAGCCAATGCCTATGTCCCTCCATGTTCGTACTTCAGACTGTGCCTATTTCATCCTGGTGGATAGGTACCTATCATGGTTCCTACCCACTGAAGGCAGCGTACCTCCACCACTCTGCTCCAGTCCAGGAGGCTCCAGCCCCTCACCAGCTCCCAGGTAAGGCTGCCTTGACTATTAAGACCTGGCTCTTCTATGGGGAGTGGCCTCATTAAAGGCATTGCCCAAGCATTACCCAGTTAAGTATTATCCATGTTCAGGGTTCCCCAACTTTTTTTGGATTCAGTTCTCAACTTCTCTTGTCCTGGCAAAGACAGGAGTGGATAAAACTTGTCTCTGGCCTCATTGACTCAGCCAGTGGCCCTCATGGCAGCTGGAGTCTGAGTCCTCCCAAAGCCATCAGTGGGAGAGCCTGGGCTGAAAAGCCATTTGTGCCAGGCTACACAAGATAAGCCTTATGCTGCACTGAACAGCTGGAAGTGTGTTACCTCTGTAGCTTGAGAGTGACTTGGGTCCTCTCTGGCTGTTTGTTCTAAGCTTTTGGTGAGCCTTTAGCCCAGAGCCTCTAGGTCCATTCTCCTAAAGAACCCTTCTGCCCCAACTGGAGTTGTTGAAGCTCCTCTGCTCCCTCCCTGACCTCACTGGCCCACTAGGAGGCTGTAGGCAGGATTTTGTTTGGTCTAGCTCATGTCTACTATTATGTGCATACCAGGCCATGCCTTCATCTAAAAACTCACTATGTGGGGAGATGCTCTCAAAATATGGAGAGAGACCTGGGAAGTGAGGCTTCTGAGGTGGTCATGCCCATGGTGGTGACCTAACCCTGATGCTCTGGTAGTACTGTAGTTGGGAAGGAGGGCTTCAAGGTCCAGTAAATTCCTACCAACTCCAAAGCAGAATGTAGGTGCTAACAAATTTTCGAGGACCTAGTTTGTTGGCTTGTTTTGGCTTTTCATTGTGAAGTAATGTCACACTTATAGAAAAGTTGCCAGATAGAACTTTCACAAGCCTTTTAACCCAGATTTCTTAATTGCCGATACAGCTGTGACTCTCATCTTCTGTGTGCGTTTTTGTAAAACATATGGTTGGTGTTTTGTTTTGTCCTGTCACTCATACTATATAGCCTAGGCCAACTTGAAGTTCACAATCCTCTTGCTTCTACTTCCGGAGTGTTAGGGTAACCATTTGGTATCCCAGCATGTTCCCTAGAAGCCATCACACGTCTTGATTGAGCTCAGTGCATCTGTCCACCATGGGAAGATAGCATGCTACCAGGTTGTCATCAAATCTTAAGAGTCTGTTTATGTTCACCAGCTCCCCCACCCATGTCTGCTGTGCAGTTGTCTTAGGTTTCTACTGCTATGATAAAGATCACAAGCAAAGCAGTGTGGGAGAAATGTTTTATTTTATCACTAGCACTGAGGGCAGTCGAGACAAACTAAAGCCCAGGCCATGGAGGAATGTTTCTTATTAGCTTGCTCCTCGTGGCTTATTCAGCCTGCCTCCTAATATAACTCAGTACCATCTGCAAAGAGGTGCCCCCCACTCCAATTGCCTGGGCTTTCCTGTATCAACTATTGAACAAGAAAGTGCATGACAGACTTGCTATAGGCAGTTTGATTAGGGGCATTTTTTTCACTGGAGGTTCCTGTTTCCCAGGTAACTATAGTTCGTGTCAAGTTGATGAAAACCCAACGAGGACAGAGGTTATTTCTGTAGTCCCTAAGCTTGACTGGCAGAGGACCCTGGGCATGTTTGGCAGAGTGGGTGCAAGGCTCTCTTTCCTTGACTGTCTGCTCATGCCGAGGCCCGGCTTGGGCAGTCGCCACAGTAGTCCCTCCAAGCAGTGAGTGTCCTGTAAGATCTTTGCTATCCCTGGGCTGCATTGGAGGTGATAGGTGCTTAATCACCAGTGACCAGGTTTCCTAATGTAATTCAGATCTGTGCTCTGTACCTGAGGGCTTGGTGGGGAAGACTGTCAAATCGTTATTCATGTTAGCGTCTTCTGTTCTCAGTTTCAGTTACTAATAAGCTGTGACCTCATTGCATCCCTGACGGTTGCTAAGTGGACAGTCTATAACAAGGATGTCAAATGTTTAGCACAGACCTTGTGTCACTGTGATGCAGTGTGTTGTATTGACTATTGGTATCATTGATTTCGGTGTCAGCAGAGAGAGGAACCTAATAGAGGAACTATTGTCTCTGTATATCCTGTCAGAACACCAGCCATGCCCTTTGCCTCCTATGGCCTCCACACTAGCCTCTTGAAGCGACACATCTCTCATCAGACATCTGTGAATGCAGACCCTGCATCCCATGAGATCTGGCGGTCAGAAACTCTCCTCCAGGTAAGAAAGCCCAGTCCCTGCTTCCGTTCCAAACAGACTGCTTAGCTACCTCCCACTCTGAGAGGCAGAATCCCAAAGGTACCCAGTCAGCTGGTGGCTGGGTCTAAATAGCCTTTTCCTGCTGTGGCATTTAGAAAACAGATGAGGAGAAATTGATGTACTCTTGTAAGCTAAATGTCATAAACAGTATTTTCTGTCTCGGCTTCTCTTGTCCACTGTATTGTTCTCATTGGATCTATTCATTCACCAGTCTTCTGGTTTCCAATAGTTCCATCTGTGCACATGTTCAGTGTGCCCTACCTTGTACTCCTCCTGTGTTGCTAGAGTTGGTTTCCAGTGATTACCATCTGCTGGATATTAGGTCCCGCTGCAGAAGTGCTTGTATGGTGCTGCATGGTGTGGGCCCTCAAAACTTCCACTTTGGTCAGCAGTAAGCTCCCACCATTGAGCAGGAGATGCAAGTGGTAGGATAGTGTCCCTTGGGGACTCACTGAGTGGCCCTGCCCTCTTCTATGTCCTGGTGTCTGGAGAGAATCAGCTGGTACACACTGCATTCTGAGGCTGGTGTGGTAGCCAGTATTGCTCTTGACAGAGAAAACTGGATAGGTAGAGCTCCATCCCCAGCTGTACACTATCGCTGGACCATCTCAAATACATTATTATATCCATCTTTTTCTAATACAGATTTTTAAAATTATTTTATTTAGCTATTTTAGTAAATCTTTATTTTCTAGGACTAATGAATCATTTTCAGTATGTAGTTTTTAAGAAAGTACAAAAATACAGTCTTTGTCCATTGTGTGGATACTTCATTCCTCCTTAGAATAAGGAACAAAATACTCATGAAAGGATATAGGTACAGAGACAAAATTTAGAGCTAAGATGAAAGGA
>NC_034601.1:13388118-13396837 GCF_900095145.1 Mus pahari
AATGTACCAAAAAATGCAGTCCCCTCATGCCAAGGTATGTCTCTGCTCATTATCCCTTCTCCTGTCTTGAGCCCTGGCTAGCCTGTTGTATCTTGTCCTCAGCATGAGTCACTTGTCTCAGGTTGGATGGGGGAGGCAGAAGCTCACTGTTTGCCTTCACTCAGATAATGTACAGAAGAGGTGACCCTGTCCTTTCTGAGGTCCTCCCTGCGCAGCCACACAGCCCTTCCCACCACTGGGGAATGGCTCAGGTCTGATGCTTCTTGTCTTCTGGGACAAGGCAAGCTGTGGCTCTCTTTGGGATTCATGTCTAACTTCTCCACTGTCATCAGCAGTGCCCTGATACTTTGAGGTGACCATGAGCAAGCCCCTACATGCTGTGTTGACCTTATACCTCTTTGGCCTGCTTGCTGCTCTGAAATGTGGCCATTTGTGGTGTGTGGGCTCTGGGACCCTCCTGCATGTTGCCTAGCCTGCTTCCTCCTCCTCTCTTCAGCCTTCCCTTGCCTTTCTCCCTCGGTAGCACACTCATTTGCAGAGATGTGGAGGTGGCAGGGTCCCTGAAATCTTCTGATGGTGGTGTCCCTTGGGAAAGTACTCTGCTGGGCTTGTTAGAGTAAAACTGTTTTGTTCAGTTAGTGAATGGACTGTGGTATCGAGAGTCACAGAGCCATACATAGGCAGTATCAACAGACACTGCTGCTTGCATCTCTTTACTCTGTGTACATTAATCTTGTCACTGCTAGGTGGATTCTTGAGCACTTGCTTTAAAGTGGAGTGGGTGGATGATGGTATCCACATTGAGTCTTGTGACTCAGTATTGTACCCTGGGTTCTGCTACCATAGAGTCCCTGTAGCCACTGTAACTCCAATCTTCTGCAGTGTTGGAGATTCTCTCCTACTATTTTCAAAGTGCAGAGCTCCCCAAACCTCTAGTCATGGTATCACAATGGAGAGGGAGGGCAGGGAAAGGCTGAAGACTTCTCTGGGGCCTGTACACCACAGAGAGCCTGTGACACCCTTCCTGCTTCCAGCCAGAGTTACTCGTGCTCTAGCCTGGCACGTGGAAGACTGGGACTGGGCTTCCCCACGTTCCCAGAGCCCCCAAGCTGGCTCAGCCTTGTGCACATGGTGTGGCCTTGTCGAGGCAAGCTTGCTTTGCTGCAGCATCTTTCTTGTGCCTGCTGTCTTTCAGTGAGTAGAAGTCACACTTTTGTTCAAGAGTCAACCAGAAAGGCCCTTCTGGATGGTCTCCTCTGACGATTCTGCTTCTGTGGTCAGAGGGAAGGGTCAGTGGCTGTCTTTGTGTTGGCAGTGAGGTACATCCCTCTTGTCCCCACAGTCACTTCCTCTTGGCCAGACCTTGGATGGGTGAGATGTGCTGGGAAGGTTGGTGCTCCCTGGCCAGACTTTGTACTTTTCTGACTTCTACTGACAAAGAACATAAAGCCCAAAGGTTTCCAGTGGCTGGAAACCAGGACAGATGGCTGCAGAAGTTGCCCTCATCCACAGTTCCTGTACTGGGGTCTGTACTATACCTTCCAGATAGGCTTTCCAGTACCCAGCAAGCCCTGACTGCCACATGCAGTATATTTGGCACCAGAGATTGCATTCTGATCAGACTATGTGCAGAGTACATGTTCACTGCCAGGACTGGGGGCAGTGCTCGGTGTGGCCTACGGAAGGCTGAGACCTGCCTTGTGTTTCTTCATGAAGGGAGCTTGGTTCCTCTCAGCACTGCAGCTGAGCCTGGGTCTGGCACAAAGGAACCTGTGTGGCAGGGCCTTAGCTCCCCTCACTGGAGGATCAGTGTCTAGTAAAACTCCTCTTTCCCCTCCGGTTGCAGTCGATGGGCATTCTGGTAGGGCATGGCCTTTGTGTGCTGTCGCTGGGCAGTGAGTGGTGCTGCAGGGAGGTGGGCAGAGGGGGCTTGAGTGGGGCTGGGTGGCTTGCTGGCTTAGCTGTTACCTCTGCTGCCCCGGGCTGTCCCTGCCGCTAGGGGGATGCGACTGCAGATGCCTGAGGGTTCCTTCTTTTGGGAGCCCTGTGTGTGAGAAGTAAGACGTAGAAAAGGCTGTCTTCCCAGTTGGAACTAGTAAGCACCTTTAGTAATTTCCAGTGTAGGGACAGAACAGCCTGTTAGACCAAGCCTGGGCCTGGGCCCATCTCCTTAGGTCTGAGAGAGCCACTAAAGGATGAATATGTATGGTTTTATTTGTATGAGACTTGATTCTTTCATATATTTACCCCCTGATTTGGTCAATATATTCCCTCTTCCCCCTTTCCTGAGCCTCACACATGCTAGGCAGTCTCTATCACTGAGCTATATTTCTCATGAATTTGATAACGTTCTTGTCAAATCAGCCCACGGAACTCCCTCAGTACTCCAAACTCAGTACCTGAGGGACGGCCTCAGGGCCTAGTCCCCAGTATTCCCAGACATCTGCATCATTAACTCCCTTGTATAAGATGCTCTCACATATAACTTAACTGTCCTGCTTTAAGGTTTCCCTACATGGCCTGTAATCCCAGCACTCCAGAGGCTGAGGCAGAAGAATTTAAGTTCCAGGCTCACAGAGACTGCCATGTGAGACCCTGTCTCAAGACAAAATAAATAAACTTCAAAATTACTTATAATCCCCCATTCACACAGTCCTCATCCCCACGCTCGGGAAAGATGCCTTTCTAAAATATTTTAAATTCAGTTGGTCAAATCCATATGGAAGCCTATATATACTATATATACATTTCCCTCCTCCTGCTGAGCTCAGCTTTTTGTTCTTCTTTCTGAGTCTCAAGACTTCCTAGGCCTTGGTGGCAGCAGCACGGTCCTAGTGACAATGAGATTCTAGGCTTTAGGTCATTATGTGTGATGTTGTCATATATATATATATATATATATATATATATATATATATATATATATATATATATATATATATATAACACATATCATCATCTTAGGGACAGTATTATACTTCTGGAAAAACAGAACTGGGCAGACTTGAGCGTGGCTGAGGCCTTCAGCCCCAGTAGCCTAGGACCTCCTGTGATCTTGTAAGGGCTGAGCAGCTGTGGAGGTGGTCTTGAGCATCCCTCTGGCTCAGCTGGGGCTTACTGTGGGACCCAGGGCTGCTGGGCAGAGTTTGTTGTATTGCCACTGATGAACTTTTATTCTTGTTTTTTGTTTTTTCTTCTTTGTTCTTTCTTCTGGGCTCCTTGTGTTTTGTCTCTCCCCACCCCTTCCCCTCCCCTTCCCCACCCTGTATGTCCTCCATCTGCCTCCTGGCCTTTCTCTGTTTGTTGTCTCTCAGTTGGAGGTTCTACACTACCGACTCACTGTCTCCAGCGCCCTCCACAGCCCTGCCCAACCCAGCCTCCAGGCCCTCCACGCCTACCAAGTACTGGCCTTTCCTTCCCTTCCCCTGCCCCAAGGTGGGCGCAGAGTGTGTGTTGGTACAGTGCCAGAGTAAGGGTCTCCCAGAAACCTGCTATGGTCCTTAAGAGGCAAGTCCTGAGCAAAATGAAGCCCATGTGCTAGAGGCAGGCCTGATTGGGCCTCGAGATTGTTGATTGCTCTTCAGGTTTGCAGGCTAGCCTGGTTTTGGTATATGACCATGCACCTATGTTAAGGCACACAGCCTGGCAGGGCATAGATCATGGAATCTTCCTCCTAAGCCCCTAGCCTGTAGAGCTGTCTCACCTCCGGTATTTTGGGAGAGCCTTGCAGTGGTCTGACTTATCCTCACTATTCAGAGGACTAACGTATGATATGGCTGTTGCCCTGTTCAGAGTTGTTACCCAGCCTGAAGGATGCAGTTATATCATAAGATACAGATTCCCCCAGAGCCCTTAGGTCTGTCAGTCCTTCTGGTGAGAGCCCAGCCACTTAGACTTCTTCAGAGGCAATGGGAGCAAGTGGTGGCCTCGTGGAGATTGCTGCCTGCTTAGGCAGAAGTGGCCAGTGTGTGAACTGATTTGAGGTCAGTAGAGTGTCGTTCAGACCTCAGGTATTTGGGGGAATGGAGTTAGCTGATTTGTGAGAACCTGGGAATGGGGAGATGTGCTCCACACAGGACTGTGTCTGATTTACCCTGGGGAAGAACAGTTGACAGTTGACACTGAATTTGAACAAAGATGAGAAAACAGTGCTTGCACACCGAGTGTTGCTGGCATGGGATGATAGATGCTTCTCACAGTGGGATTCCCACTGATAAGCAGCAGATAGTGAGGAGATCCTGTGGGAGGGCTCAGCAATGACACAGCTTCCTGGGAAGACCCCAGAGGATGAGACCTGTGAAGATGACCTGGGAGGCTGGGCATAGTGGGAAATGCTATAGGGAACACATTCTTGTGTCATTACAAAGTGCAGATGGCACTAGGGACACCAGTAGCACGTGAGTGCCCCCACTCAACATTCTAGGAGAGGGGAGGAGATTGATAGAGTATTTATCTGTCTGACCAGGAAGGGCGGGCAGGGCATCCAGAACCTCCATCAAAAGCTGGGTAAGATGAAGCAGTGCTCGCTGCGGGCTGTGGGGCTCTGTGAAGGGGCTGCTTGCTTTCTAAACTGAGAGACTGAGCTGAGGGCACTGCTCAGGACCGATGCTGTGTGCAGAGAGGAGTGTGAGTTGGCTAACCTGGCCGGATGGTCTTTAGTATTGATTAGTCTGTGTGATTATTGTATGTTCTAATCCATTTTCTATTAAGTGTCACGACTAATCAGTTATAAAGACAAAAGTGTTTCTCAATGCTGGTCCACAGTGGGGGAGGGGGTTGCATCTGATGATGGCTTTATTGCTGACACGCGGTAGGAGACAAGTAGTGTTATTGAGACCGAAATAGATATGCACTTGTGAGGAGACTATGGGCAGATTGCCACTTGAGGCCAGTCTGAGCTGCATAGTGCAACTGTCTCAAAAAGTACAGGGCTGGGGGTATAGCTCAGTGCCTGGGGCCTTGCAGACTTTACTCAAGGCCTGGGTTCAGTCCCCAGTGGCCAGACTCAGGAGATGACCCATTAACCTACTGGTCATGTGATGGGATTGATCCCTCCGGTGGCATCCCTAATCAGAATCTTCTGATCTTCAAGGTCATCAGGCCCCACCTCTTAGTACTGCACTGTGGGATTGGGTTAGCTCTCATGTTCAGAAGGGGGGCTTTGTTACTGTGTTTTGTCAGTTCTTAGAAGCAGCAAAAATTCCCTTTAAAGTTTAAAGTTCCAATAGGTTTAGCTAGTGTGGTGCCACCTGCACCTAGGACCTTTTCTCCCCCTTTGTCCCTTATTGAGACAGTTTCATTATATAGCCTTGGCTGACCTGCTATGTAGGCCTTGATGGCCTAGAACTTATGACAGTCCCTCTGTCTCTGCCTCCTAAGTGCTGGGATTGCAGGCTTATGTCACCATGCACAACTGTTATGACAGGGAGGCCTGAGTAGACAGAGCCCTGTGGACTCGTGCATGTCGCAGGGCCAGGCTTTACCAGCCTTAGCTCCACAAGTCATCAAGGCCCAACAGATGTAGGGAACCCGGATGTGCCTGGCTGGACTCACTCCTTCCTCCAGGTGGCATCGCTCCTCCCTGCCCCACAGGACATTCCAAGCACCACCTAATTCATGCTCAACATCCAGAGAGCGGGAGAGCCCATAAAAGGCTCCTTTGGTTCAGAGATCTTGTGTTTGTGTATAAAATTCACCTCACAAGCTTGAGAATGCTCTCGTCCTGGAGACTTTAGGTCTACTGTCAGTGGTGGAAGTAACTCCCTGACTTCCTCCAGGGTGGAGCCCTCATCTGGCTGTGACCAGGACAGGCAGCTGGGAGGGGCTGGGATTGTGGCTGGAGAAGGAACTGGGGAGAAAAGCACTCCTATTTGAGCAAGGTGAGTCCTGGTGAGCTTTTTGCACGTGTTGGGAAGCAGCAGACACCCTTGGATCCAGAGTTTAGATGGGCTAGGAGCCTACTCTGTTCTCACCCTCTGGCTCAGCAGGAGGCCGAGTCCTGAGGCCCAGCATAGGTTGCAGTGTCTGCTGCTGCATGGCCATGTGTTGCAAAGGTGGGTTATAAATTGCTCTTCGCCGACTCATCTGCTCTAACCAGCCCACGTGGGGCAGGCACAAGGCCACATGTTCCCATATGTGAGCTGGTGTCAGTTGAGATCTGGCAGCGTGAGGTGACATGCCTGGCCTGGTGCTTATCCACTAGAGATGAGCAGAAGGTACTCTAGCTCTCATCTGCCCTTGACACCCTCCTTCCTTCCTAGGAGTCCTTCACGCCTACTGAGGAGCACGTGCTGGTGGTGCGCCTGCTGCTGAAGCACCTGCATGCCTTTGCCAACAGCCTGAAGCCAGACCAGGCTTCTCCATCAGCACACTCCCATGCCACCAGTCCCCTGGAGGAATTCAAACGGTGGGTGTAGGATGGGTGGGGCTTCAGGGCTTTCCTTCCCTTATGCCCTCTCTGATCCTTGTTGTCCTGTTTGTTTTTTGGCTGCTTCTGATTTGAAAACCTTCCCTCATAGATCAGTGGGTCTCACCCTTCTTAATGCTGTGTGACTCTTTAATACAGTTCCTCATGTTGTGATGACTGCCCCCCCAACCATCACATTATTTTATTGCTACTTAATAACTAATTTTGCTACTGTTATGAACTGTGATATAAATATCTGCTATGCATGATATCTGATATGCAGTTCCTTTGGGGGTCTCCACCCACAAGTTGAGAGCCACTGTTCCAGATGCTCTCTGTGTCATGGGAAGAGCCGGCTGAACAGAGATTACAGCCTTGCTGTTCTATCTTACTATCCCTTATCATAGTCAGGAGGAAGGCTGGTGCCACTGACTTCAAAGGCAACTTATACACTGTGTTCTTGACCTTGTTGGCTTCTTCCGGAGAATCAGGCTAGAAACAAATCTTACCTCAGGGGAGTGTGTCTAGTGTTCCCTGCTGGCATAACAGACTCACTAGTCCTTAGGAGCAGGCATAGGCTTCTGGGCAAGTGACAGCTCATGACTCTCCTATTCCCACAGGGCCGCAGTGCCTCGGTTTGTCCAGCAGAAGCTGTATGTCTTCCTGCAGCACTGTTTTGGCCACTGGCCTCTGGATGCATCCTTCAGAGCTGTAAGCACAAATACCTGCCCTGCCCTCATCATTGACCTCTATGGCATGATGTTGGCAGCCTATGGGGTGAGCTGACAGGACAGGGTGGGCTGTTATCACAGACCTTAGAGATGAAGTCTTGTTTTGTCTTGTCGTTCTGTTGGCCATACTCAGCCTTATGGGGCTGGCATGAGGTACTTATGTTCTTGTAGGATGTTCTTGGGAGGATGGAGGAAGATGTGTTCACTCACTGGCATCTACACTGAAGGGAAAGAGTCCAGAGCCCCAACATTGCATCAAAGTCTTCAACTAGGGCACAGATCAGGTTCAGATCACCAATAGGTGTACCTGAAAGTCGAGTGCACCAGCCTGCAAGCACAGGCCTTCAGGGCACATATGTTCCTCACAGGTCTTGGAGATGTGGCTGAGCTATCTGCAGCCATGGAGGTATGCCCCTGAGAAACAGGCTCTGGGCAGCGATCCCCAGCCACGGTGTGTGTCAGAGAAGTGGTGAGTGTCCCCAGCCTGCCTGTCCCAGTGATGCCATTGCCCTCTGGTGCTAAGATAGGCATACTGTGCTTCAGGTCTTGAGTACACGGTAACCCTAGAACCCCATCTCCTTGTTTGCCCTAGCCTGTCTCTATGGTCACCCTACCAGCACAGAGTAACTGCCGTGTCCCATCATCATCTTATACTCCTGTGGTACTGCAGTCACTGGCCTTTGCTTCCTGGGGTCCCAGACTCGCCCTTCCAGTCCCTCTCTAGCAGGCCGTGCTGAGGTGTTCAGTGCTCTCTTGAGAAAGGTCATATGTTTGAGGCTCACTTAGACACAGCAGCAGAAGCTGGGGTCATCAGGAAGGCTTTGGGAGTAAGGAGCAGTGTGGCCTGCCTCCTACAAGAGGTCTACATGGTGGTCTCACTCCACTTGGCCCCCGTCTCGCTACCTGTCTCCAGGGCCCCCTTCATCCAGGAAAACCTGCTGATGTACACCAAGCTGTTTGTGAGTTTCCTGAACCGAGCCCTACGCACAGACCTCGTCAGCCCCAAGAATGCACTCATGGTCTTCCGAGTGGCTAAGGTCTTTGCCCAGCCCAACCTGGCCGAGATGATTCAGAAAGGTGAGTCTTCAGTCCTGGGTGGGCTCCACTGAGTGAGCTAGTACCTTAGCCGCAGAGAAGCCTACATAGAGGAACCTGGGGATGCTGCATGCCTCAAGGATGTTCTTTGTGGCCTGGGGACTTTGCACATCAAAAGTATAGTAAAAGTTTGGTTAATGTCCCCTTCCTAGTGCTGGCATCCAGGCAATGGCTATACTGAGCTCAAAGACATGGACATCAGAGCTCTAAGCAGTAGCTCTTCCAACAGCTGTTTTCCCTTATAGACTGATGGACAGTGGCCGGCAGTGGCTGCTGTCACTCTGCTAGCACAGTGTCTACTGTTGGCAACTGTTGCTGTTGCTCAGGCTCCTAAGCATTAGAGCTGGGCCCTCGAGCTACCAACCCATAGAGACAGTACACAGGTTCCCACAGAGACGGGACACAGGTTCCCACCGAGACGGGACACAGGTTCCCACCGAGACGGGACACAGGTTCCCACCGAGACGGGACACAGGTTCCCACCGAG
>NC_034601.1:13396917-13419152 GCF_900095145.1 Mus pahari
CACCGAGACGGGACACAGGTTCCCACCGAGACGGGACACAGGTTCCCACCGAGACGGGACACAGGTTCCCACCGAGACGGGACACAGGTTCCCACTGACACGGGACACAGGTTCCCACAGAGACGGGACACAGGTTCCCACTGAGACGGGACACAGGTTCCCACTGACACGGGACACAGGTTCCCACTGACACAGGTTCCCACTGAGACGGGACACAGGTTCCCACTGAGACAGGACACAGGTTCCCACTGACACAGGTTCCCACTAAGACGGGACACAGGTTCCCACTGAGACAGGATACAGGTTCCCACAGAGACGGGACACAGGTTCTCACTGAGACGGGACACAGGTTCCCACTGAGACAGGACACAGGCAGAGGCCCTGGAGTACCTGCACCAGATACTCTGGGTAGGCCTTTCTCTAGCCTGGAACCTAGAGGTACAGCCTTGCCACGGCTCTTCAGAAGCCAGAGGAAATCTCCTGAGTTACCAGGAACACCAGGATGCATGTGGCAGATTTAACTTGCTTGCATCTTGCCTTCTAGGTGAGCAGTTGTTCCTGGAGCCAGAGCTCATCATTCCCCACCGCCAACATCGGCTCTTCACAGTCACCACCAGTTTCCTGTCCCCATGGCCCCCTGTTGTGACAGACGCCTCCTTCAAAGTGAAGAGCCATGTCTACAGCCTGGAGGGCCAAGACTGCAAATATACCCCAATGTTTGGTCCTGAAATCCGAACCCTGGTGAGTGGTCAAATCTACCTAATGTGGGGTCCCGGAACCTGTGAGGACCAATGGAACCAAGGAAGGGCTTTTCAGTGCAGAGAAGAAGGGAGGAGGGCTGGGTATTGAGTGGATGCTCAATATATAGTATAATTGCTAGTTTTTTTCTCATAATGAAGATTGTCCACCCTATTAATTATAAGATGTCCCTTTTCCCTCTGGGTGGACACTCCTAGAGCTGGTTTCTCAGGGCCACCCTGCCCAAATGGCAGAGACACCTCCTCCTTTGGTGGGTGCTTGAGCCCATTTGCAGTGCCTGTGTCTTTCTTGCAGGTCTTGCGCCTTGCTCAGCTCATCACACAGGCCAAGCAGACTGCCAAGTCCATCTCTGATCAGTATGTGGAAAGCCCAACTGGCCGCTCCTTCCTGTCATGGCTGACCTTTGGCCTCACAGACACAAATAGCTGCTACCCAGCCAATGACCTGGATGAAATAGGTCAGGACAGCATCCGCAAGACAGACGAGTACTTAGAGAAGGCCCTGGAGTACCTGCGCCAGATATTTCGGGTATGTCCTGTACAGGGTCTCAGTCAGTGGGGGAAGAGCTCTCACTTCCTTCCCTTTGAAATTGAAAGCAAAGGCCTTTTTCTCCAGCTCAGCGAAGCCCAGCTGGCCCAGCTCACGCTTGCCCTGGGGAGTGCTCGGGACGAGAATGGGAAGCAGCAGCTCCCAGATTGCATTGTGGGAGAAGAAGGACTCATCCTTACACCCTTGGGCCGCTACCAGGTAAACCATCTCTGTCACAAGGGGCATATGATGGTCACATGATCTCTCTTTACCCAAGTCGTTTGCAAAGATATATTTTTTGGAATTATTCCCACTGCTTGGGTTTCTAGATCATTAATGGTCTGCGAAGGTTCGAGATTGAATACCAGGGAGACTTAGAGCTGCAGCCCATCCGGAGCTACGAAATCACCAGTCTGGTCCGTGCACTCTTCCGGCTGTCCTCTGCCATCAACCGTCGAGTAAGTGAGCAGCAGGGACAGCTGGGATGTCCCTAGACATAGCTTCCAGAGAGTGTTCCTGCCCTAGGCAGCATCTTGTCCTTCACATCCCTGTGTAAGCCCTCAAGAATCAACTGGTCCCAGAGGCACCCTGGAAGGGAGGGTGCTCTGTGTCCCCAACTGCTGAGTCCTTGTTTGTTCTCCAGTTTGCAGGCCAGATGGCAGCTCTGTGCTCCCGGAATGACTTCCTTGGCAGCTTCTGTCGCTACCACCTCACTGAGCCTGCCTTGAGCAACAGACACCTGCTGAGCCCTGTAGGGCGGAGGCAGGTCGCCAATCCTGCACGGGGCCCCAGGCTCAGCCTCCGTTTCCTGGGCAGTTACCGGACACTGCTCCTGCTCCTGATGGCCTTCTTTGTGGCTTCTCTGTTCTGCATTGGGCCCCTGCCCTGCTCCTTGCTCCTGGTCCTAGGATACGTTCTCTATGCCGTAGCTATGACACTGCTCACGGAGCGGGGGAAGCTGCACCAGCTCTGAGCTGCTGCCATCCTCTCCTGAGCAGACTGTGGCGGGTTGCTTGGAAGCCAGGAATAGAGGGGTAGGTCATCTTCAGTGTTCTTGGGAGTAGTTTCCCTGCAATGGCGGAGTTATTCAAAAGAACATAAGAGTTGGAAGGGAGAGTGATCCAGGCAGGCCTGACACAGAAGGGTCAGTGTCAGAAGGTTCCTAAGCCGCTCTGTAAGACAATCAGTACTGGCCATGGCGCCTCACCTTCAATCCAAGGGCACACAAGCAGCTCAATATCCACTCTAGAGGACAAGCAGGGTTTTAAGAGACTGAGCTTGGGGGTGGAGCTGGGTCCAGCCAGCCTCTGGGGACACAAAGCACAACTGCATTGGTTTTGCCTGTAAAACTAAGGAATTTATGGGAGCGTCACATTTGTAACAACACCTGTATGAAAAAACCACCTTCACATCAAAGCTAAGACAGCGAAGGGCTCAGATTCACCCTGCAGGGGAACACCACCTCTCCACGGTGTTCTTAAACCAGCCCTTGGTTTTGGGTGTGTGTAGCTGTTTTTAAGGAGAAACAGTACCAACCTGTTTTTCTTCAAGCTTATCACTGGGCTTTGTATTTCGATGTAACTTCAGAGTACATCATGAGACCCATGACCAAAAGTCAGCTTAAAACATAACTGACCAAGGATCCGAATAAACCATTCTTGCTTCGGGGATTGTCTGGGCAGAATCTTTAGCCTATTCACCTGCCAAGGGTTCCTGGGCACTTGGGAACTGTGGAGGAAGCTCCTGGACACAATACCTCCTTACCTCGTGATGGAGTTCTTTCTGCCTGAAAGTCCTCTTTCATGCCTAGGGCATGTTGGATTCAACTTCTGCAAAAACAAGACAAGGCAGACTAACCCTGAGGTGGGGGCAGGCCCTGTGGTGCCCTGAGAACTGATTTCCCTGCTCAACACCTCAGAACTGGCTCTGCCATCCAGAACAAATACCACATTGGCTCTCAGAAACTTCCTTTTTGTTAAACAATGTTATTTTTGTTTTATGTGAGTGAATGTTGCTTGTGTCTTTTCATCACATGTATGCATTGAAGGAGGCCAAGAAAAGGGAGTGGGTGGGTGCTGGAGACCAAACTCCAGGCTTCTGTAGTGCCCTTAACCAGTTGCTGAGCCATCTCTTCAGCCTCCAGAATTTTAAAGAGTCATGGGCAGATGGAGCTGATCTATACTAGCCAGCTCCAGGCCAGCATCTTCCCAGGAGTACAACCCCCTTGTGGTGGGAAGGGAAGTTGCCATTTGAGTGTCCCACTGGTCCCAATTCCCCTGGTCAGAGCTGAATGACTAGCCCTTATCAACAACCCTATCAATATTTATCTTTTGTGTATGGGGTAGAGATAGTTTCTCTTGTGTAGCCCAGGATGGCCTCAAACTCAGAGATATAAAGTGTTGGAATCAAAGGCTTATGCCACCACTTTACCTGCTCTGTCAATATTTATGAGATGAATCTTTTAATTTTTTTCTACTCTTGACAGTTACACACACACACACACACTCACTCACTGGTCACATCACTCCTTCAAGTCCCCCAGAGTTTAATGTTTTAGACTGATTTACTGGGGCATGTGGGGTGCAGTGCAAGCATGTGTGCCATGTATGGACATAGGTCAGAGTAGAAGTTGAAGGAGTCAGCTCTCCTATCCTCTATCATGGGGTTTTGAGGAGTGAAACTAGGTTAGGCCTCAAAGCAAGTGTCACAAGTTGTCAGTTAGCTTTCAGTTGTCAACTTGATTCACCTGGGAAAGGGACCTTTTCTTGATTGATGTAGCCCACTGTGGGTGGTACCGTCCCTAGGCAGGTGGGTCTGGGCTGCATAAGAAAGGTAGCTGAAAGTGAGCTGGGGAGAAAGCCCCAAGCAGTATTCTCTCTTGGTGTCTGCTTCAGGCTCCTGCCTGGAGTTCCTTCGTGGCATCTGTCCATGATAGACTCTAACCTGTAAGCTAAAATAAACCCTCTGATGGCCCTTGGTGTCTGCTTCAGGCTCCTGCCTGGAGTTCCTTCTTGGCATCTGTCCATGATAGACTCTAACCTGTATGCTAAAATAAACCCTCTGATGGCCACTTTGCTTTTCTTTTGGTCACAGTGTTTATCACAGCAACAAAAAATAAGATAGGATGCTCAACTAAGCCATCTCCCTGTTTTGGTTTATTTTTAGGATAAGATCTCACTGTAGCCTGTGATGAAACTGTATCCTAGGCTAGGATTATAGGTATGAGCTTCAAAGATCAGTTTGAAATGATCTTTTTATTATTTGTGTGTGTGTGTGTTTGTTTGTTTTGAAGACAGGATTTCACTGTGTAGCTCTGCTGGCCTGGAACTCTATGTAGATCAGGCTTTTTGCTATGCAAAGGATGGATCTCTGGGACATGGACATGGTAGGCAAGTGCCAAACACTGACCCATTGGGAGGTGACTTTTGCATAGCCTTCTCTTAGAAATTAAGTTTCCAAGCCAGGCATTAATCTTAAGATTCAGAAAGGAGGTAGAGGCAGATCTCTTTGAGTTTGAAGCCAGCCTGACCTATGTAACTAAACTATGTCTCAAACAAACAAATCTACCCATAAAAAGTAAGTGGCCTAGTTTTCACGTGGATAAGAGATGAGCCAGCAGTTAGGAGAGCTTCCTGCTCTTCCAGAGAACCTGAGTTTGGTTCCCAGCACACTACCCAAGGCTGCCTGTAACTCCAGCTCCAGGGCTCAATGCCCACACATGCACATCCACAGTATACACTCATACAGCTTACCCATAAATGAAAAAAACTAAAGCCCAGCAAGCCAGGGCCTCTCGATCCTGCTGGCTGGGTTCTCTAGGTAAAAGCAAGCCCTGGACTTTGGTTTTCTTGAAGACAGGTTTTCACTGTGTAGCTCTGACTGTTCTGGAAGATTCAGTGAGTGTTGGAAGATTTTTGAAACTTACTATGTATCCAAAAATGTGAACTATTAATATGAAAGACTAAGACCCATTTTAAAAGCCAGTGCTTTGGCATGCATATATAATCCCGGTTTTACACAATGAATTCCAAGCTATCTTGCGCTACAGAGTGAGACCCTGGTTCCAAAGTACAAGCGGGGCTAGGATGATGGCTCAGAAGGTATAGTGGTTTCTGCCCAAACAGGAGGACCTAAATTCGGGTCCCTGGCACCCGGGATCTTAGCTCTGGAAGCCTGGGAAATGGGAAGATCCTGGGGTTCACGGGCCAGCCCAGCTAGTCACAAAACAAGACAGACCTCAAAATCTATGAGGTGGGGAGTGAGACCCAACGTCGAGCGCTGGTCTCCACAGGCACACGCACCACACACAGCACTAATAACTACTGTTCCGGACCAGTTCAAGAATCTGGCGCCTTGGTTTTTGCGGAACGCGGCCGCAGGCCCCGCCCCGCGGCGCGCCCCGCCCTCTCCGGCGCGCCCGTTCCCAAGGCGACCGGGTGCCTGGCTCCAGCAGCCAGTACTGAGCGGCGGCGACGCCTTCATGAGCGGGGCCGGGCTGGGGGCCGGGGCTAGGCCCCTCAGCTCCTCGGCCCCAGGCTCCCGGGGTGCGGCCCGCCTACGCCCGCGCCCTCCCGCCGGCCTGCAGCACGCGGGGACGCAGCCGCCTCCGCTCGGGCTCAGCGAAGCACAGAAGCGGATCCTAGACCTGGAAAAGAGCCTGCAGTTCCTACAGCAGCAGCACTCGGAGACGCTAGTCAAACTCCACGAGGAGATCGAGCACCTGAAGCGGGAGAACAAGGGTGAGCCTCTGGGTGCTGGCCCAACATTTACAACCTGAAGGTCACGGCCATCAACTCTGAACAGTCTCCGGTGCGGGAAGGACGCGGGAGGCTTCTCTTCGGTAGGGCCTCCTGTGCCCATCAACCCAAATGAATGCTGACCCTCCTGTGCACTTTGTGCAGGGCAGGGTGTAGTCGGCTCATTTAAAACTGTTGCAGAAGTTAAACAGCACAGCAAATTCCAGTAAATGGTCACCAACTAAGCACATCCAGATTTTGGGCAGGGATTGTCAGGATGCTGCTACACCCCCCTACCCCCATCCCCAAGGCTTAGCCTACTCAGAACTTCAGGCCAGCCTGTGACATAACTGCTTTTCACTCTGTCTACATCTCAGCTAGGGTTCCTCTGCTTCCCCCGCCGCCCCCACTCCATGCCTGTGCCTCGGTTTCTCCCTCTTTCTGGTGTTTCTGGTGCTGTCTTTATACCTGGGCTGCCAATGATTCTCTCCCTGGGCATTTTATTACATTAGGACTCTGCTTGAGGCTCACCCCATGTCCAACTGACCAGCCCCATGTCACACCCCACTTACCTTACCATTGCCAGGGGCTCCTGGAAGGCTAGCCATCCTGTCTCACTTCAGCAGCCCTGCAGCCCTGCCCCTGCCTGGCCTGGTGGACGGGCACCTTGCAGGTGTTGGGGATGACAGGGATCAGCTAGAGGCATTTCTGGTCTGAGATGCCTGAGGTAAAGGGTTGGTGGGAAAAGCTGGTGGGACCCAAAGAGCAGGCAACATTTGTGCTCTGAGTGGCTGTAGATTTTAAGTGTGATAAGGCATATTTGTTCGCTTTCAGATCTCCACTACAAGCTAATCATGAATGAGAAGCCTCAGAGAAAAGGTAGGACTCAGGTGCTTGCAGGGAGTTAACCACTCAAGCCTATCTGGCAGCAGGGAGCCCTGCATGCTAACCTAGAAGGAACCAGTTCTGGGCACTTGGACAGGTGGCACCTTCCCCAGCCACCGCTTGCTTGCTCTCAACACCAAAGGCATGACGTGTGTGCAGTAGGGACAGTGAGGAGGCTGCACACCCTCCCTCTGCTGAGCACAGCTCCTGAAATAGGAGAGGCCCGGGCAGCCCCGGCCCCTGGTAGGTTGATGGTTGCTGCGGTGCCTGCCTCTGCTTCCCCAGCCCTGGACACTTGAGCGAGGTGTTTCTTAGCACACTCCCTGTGTGGAACACAGCCCTGCTCGAACATGGAGGGCCGGGTAACAGGCAGGAGTGGGTTCTCAGGCTGAGCCCTGCATCTTCCCCCACAGGCAGCATCTCCACATGGAGCCTTCACTCTGGCAAGTCCGCCTCCAATTCCACGGTGTCCGGTGAGCCAGGGCCCAGGCTGGGCAGTCAGCGGGAGGTGTTGCCTAGAATTGAAAACCCTCTTTCGCAAAGGGGGTGGCCCTGATATCCTATGCACAGAAACAACCAAGAAGGAGACTGGGCCAGGAGTCCTTGAGGGGACGCTCTACAAGCAAGACAAGGCCTGGCTGTCAGTGTAGCACAGCCAGATGATGTAGCAGGCCCACCCAGGTAGGGTAGTGAGTGAGTAGCCAAGCCATTAACAAAGGAATTCAAGTACCTTCCAAGTCCCTATTTTCTCCTGGGAGGAGGGTATGTGCTCCACCGAGCCCCCCCCCCCCAACCCATGACATCTCAGGAACAAAGTAAACAGTTCTCCCACTCACCTCCTCTGGGAGGCCACACAACTTCACTAGCAGCATCCCCAGCTGACCAGCAGCCCAGTTGCCAGGCCCTACAGTTTGTTCTACCCCAGATGGAAGGCAGCAGCTCCCACTGAGGCTTTTCTGACACAAGCAGCAGGTACCACCACAGGCTTCACTCTAGGCTTTATTCTCGGCAGCCCTCCTCAAAGTGTCCAGTACAGCAAAGGGAACTGATGCATGGTCAGGGCTCCCTGGGTACATTGGTTGATCCTAGAGAATGGGCCTGCGGCTCCCAAGGCCTTTAGTGATAGCCCTGTTGGTGTGCCCTGCAGCCAACTCTCAAGGCAAGACCAGGCCCCAGCCCAGCTCCTTCAAGAAACAAGAGCTGAAGTCTGATGGCCTCCAAAACACAGACCTGGAAGAGCAGTCACTCAGCAGTGCTGCCCTGGCCCACAGCAGCAAGCTGGACAGAGTCCCTGGGGCTCAGGGACAGGCCAAGTAAGGCCTGCTTGCACCTGAGGACCAGGCCTGCACCCCAAGGGCCCCAAGCTTACCCTTAGTAGGTCTCCCCCGGGGGCCAGCAGGCTACCTTGTTTCCATCTTGATGGACCTGACTCCATTACGATGAAAATGGGGTTCAGGGAGCTGCCAGGCTGCTGTCCATATGCCGAGTACTACTTTACTCTTTCTCCTGGGGGTCCTGCAGAGACCCCTGGCTAACCTTACCTACGGGGGACCAGTGGAAACCCCTAAAATTACTGTTTTCTTAGAGAAGAGATCAAGAGACAAAGTGACGTGGTCTTCTATGTTTGCTTGGAGGAGTTCTTAGGATGCGGTCCTGGCTGGCCTAGAGCTTACTCTTTAGGCTTTTAGCCTCAGCAAGCCACCTGCCTCTGCCTCCGAGGGTACCACACCTGTCTTTTCAAAACCAAAACCAAAACCAGAGTTGCATTCCTAGGCTGGCCTGTGCCTGACCAGTCTGTCTTCGGGAGGCATGGGTTAGAAGTACAGAGCAGGACCAAGCTCTTGTTACCGTTCCCTCAGTAGTACAACCAAGACCCTTACTCTGCAGTCCCAATTCCAGGAACTACTCTGGGCAACAAACAAGTGGATGGGGTTGCCTGGCAGCTAGCTGGTTGCTTCTTCAACATAGGGGGCGAAGAGACAGACCCAGGTCACAGCTGGCTCTAGAACACCCTGGCTAGTAGGCAATGGAAACAGGCCTCTTCCACACTGGCAGGCATGGGTGCTGCCCCAGGGAGGTGGTGGGTGGGTGGCTAGACCACTCCCACAGGTCGCCTCTGGGCTGCTGTGATGTTTCAGAGACGAGGATGCAGAAGCCTCTAATTCAGGGGCCACGTTGGTGGGGGGCAGCCATGGCCGGCAAGGGACAGGGATGGCCCCCTTAATGAGCCTGCCCCCGCACCTGCGCAAGCCCACCACAGTGCAGCAGTGTGAGGTGGTCATCCGTCAGCTGTGGAACGCCAACCTCCTGCAGGCCCAGGAGGTGAGGCTCTGGGCAGGCACATGACCCTGAATGCCAGTGGCACAGGACACTGTACCCACCACGCCTCTCCCTGCCTTTCAGCTACGGCACCTCAAGTCACTCCTGGAAGGGAACCAGAGGCCCAAAGCTGCAGCTGAGGAGGCTGGGCTGGGCTCTCCAAAGTGAGTGCCTTGTACCCAGCGCCCTGCCCTAGCCTAGAGGGAGTGTGGACCTCACGGCTAACTTCCTTTCTCAGGGACCAGGACTCAATGCAGTTTCCCAAGGTCACCACCAAGAGCCTTAGTAAGAAGTGGTGAGTCCCAGGCACAGGGAGTGGGTGCCCCCACAGCTTGGTGCCACAGGGACAGGAGACAAGGTTGTCCAGGGGAAAAAAAAAAGAAAAAGGCAGGCCCTGCTCCCAGCCCAGCCATTGGTGCAGGGCACCCTTAAGGCAGCTGGCACACTCTCTTGTTCTCCACCCTAGCCTAATTCTGAGCCCAATGCCTGCGGCAGAACGCGGCATCCTGCCGGCATTGAAACAGAGCCTGAAGAACAACTTTGCTGAGCGGCAGAAAAGGCTGCAGGTAGTGCAGAGCCGCCGCCTGCACCGCTCTGTGCTGCTGAGCCGGCGCCCTGGAGCCCGGCCATCCTCTCTCGATAGTGGCTCACACCAACCCTATTTCGCAGCCACACGCAATTCCAAGACAGACAGAACCCACGACCGATAAAAGCACTTGCTCTCAGAAATGAGGAGACTGTCTATTTTCTCTATTTTATTATTCTTGCATTTATGCAAAGGCACATAATAGAATGTTACTCTCCTATCTGTAGACTGAAAATAAAAATTGTTTCTCCAAGTCTTAAGCTTCCTTCTTCATGCAAGTGTCCCTGCTACTCTGAAGTGCCCTGTCTAGGCAGCCAGGGCTGGTGGATCCTAAAGGTACGATGACCAGCTATCCGAAGTGGCATTCTGGGCCAGCTGGCTTTGTTACGTGGCTGGCCTGAGGGCTACCTTCTACTGGGCACATGGACACTGGACACCCAATGCTACTGCAACAGTCATGCTGGACTGCAGTGCCTGAGGCGTCCCAGGATGACGAGTGGGAGAGACCTGTCCCCCATAGCTATGCACTTCTGGAAGTGGTCAGCCTGGGCCTACTCCCCCACAGCACAGACCTCACAACGCCACTGCCCACTCCCTCAGAAGAATCAGACCAGGGCCTGGGTAGGAATCATGATACAATGTCAGAAAGTGGATGAAGTCCAAGGTTTCCCAGATGGACAGTAGGCTCAGACTCGCAAAAAGGTAGATGCAATAAACTCCTGACAAACACAGGAATAATAAATTTATTATAAGAATCATATGACAGAGTAGTGCACATATAAAAAGGGGAATTTACTTTGAGCAGAGTGCTCCCCATTGCTGCCCAGTGTGGCGAGTGCCATCTGCAGCACTCTGAAGGAAACCCACATTCTTGGTGGTGGTACAGAGAATAAGAGAATATGGTGTTGGTGGGTCCCAGTGACAGTATCTGCCTGTCAGCACTGACAGCCCCCTGCCCCAGCTGGTTCTCCTCCGCACATGAGTGAGGAGGCCATAAAGCGGAGGTTCTGCTGGTGGCAGAGAACCTGCGGAGGCCCTATTGGCCTTTCTTCCAAACTGAAATGTGTGCCCTGGATTCAGACGTGTTCCTGTGATGTGTCCATATGCCTTAGGAGGCATGCCTGAACCCCAGTGTGACTGGAGAACTGTGTATATAGTGAGGGTTTCCTATGTCCTGCACATTCTCCAGATATGAGTACAATGTATTGCAACACAGAGATGCTTTGATGGGGCCCTGAGTTCTCATGCTGCTGAGTGGGCGTGGAAACCCAGAAAGGCTGGAGGAAGTGTGGGGCCTGACCTCTGCAAAAACAAAAACCAAAAAATAACAAAACAAACCAAACCAATGGAAAACCTTCCGGGGAACCCCCCAGGCCCTCAAGCAGCCAGCTTCCCAGCTGCCCAGTCAATACTGCACAAGAATGGGGAAACAGCTGGCAGGTCCCCAACAAAGAAGGTAAAAGCAGGAAAGCTAACCTAACCCAGGCCCTCTAAGAAGCCAACACCTAGTAATGTCTGGTAGGCGGTGAGATCTTTAGCCAGAAGGGCTGCTGGCAGTCCTGAAGTTCCAGTTTGCTAGGCAGCTGAGAGGCAGGCCTGGTGGATGCTCTGGGCCCAGGTGTTGAGCAGCGCTGTGACTGAGTGCTTGTCAGGGAGCTGCAGCAGCCTGGAGGTCATGCACCGGTGCACTGATTGCAGAAAGGGGTTGGCATCTGCAACACAGCAGCAGTTGAGTGCTGAGCCTGGCGAGGCAGCAACCACCTAGGCTGGCTCTTGGCACACTTCTGGGAAGGTACACTACTGCTCAGTCTCTTGCACCCCACAATGATGGGATTTTCCAGTTAAACTTTCAGTTAAGAACTAGGGTTTCTATGGGGTCTAGAGCCCCAGACGGTCCCTACTATGTGCCAATAGAGCCCAGGTACTGTTCTCACCCAAGAAACTGTCACACAGACAGACCTACATAAGCGCCTGCTGGTGGCCCTGGGACAATTTGTAGAGCTTCAAAGGAATGTCATGAACATGACTACCCTCCCCCACTTGACAGGAGCCTTGGAGCTATTGTACGAAAAGGGCAGAAGACACAGTGGCCCTTCCATCTGTCCAACCTATTCTGTCCATTGGGTCCCTGGACGGCTCCTCTAGGCTCACCTACCATATTGCCACTGACGGTCGATCCACATTGGGCTCTGGGCAGGGTAGTCGGCAGGCACACTGAGCTCCAGTGGTGGCACACTAGGAAGGTCCTTGTCATCTGTGACACAAAACTGCTCATGTGACCTGGCTGACAGCCTGGCAAGCACCAACACAACCCTGCGCACCTCACCCCTGCTCCTGAAAAGGCTCTCTACCCTCTAAAGGGTTCCAATGAAGCCTGCTAGAGGCCTCTTACATCCTCAGGCTTCCAAAGGCAGGAAACACCTTATGCAGAGAGGATGCTGCCAATGGTTGCCCCAGGACCACGGCTACTTTTGTGGAGAAAGATAAATAAATGCATAGGGTCGGGGACTGGAGGACCTGGGAAGGTGGGGGAGGGATACCCCGAGGAATGAATGACAAGTGAGGCAGAGCAGCAGTGAGCAGGCCGCCAGCACAGACGGACGGCAAGCCACCCCAGCCCGAGCCTGGCCACTCACCCAGCTTGCAGATCAGGTGGACAGTACCGTTGTTGCTGCAGTGAGAAGGGTCCAAGTTCACCAGGAACTTGGGATCCAGCCTTGCCACTTCACCTTGCAGCACGTTGGGTATGCTCTGACGCTCATCCTCCTCAAACCGGCGCTTCCGGGAACACACCACCGGGGACCTGGAGGAAGCAACCCAAGTGATTATGCTGATGTCACACAGCCTCTGGGTTGCTGCTTATCACTAGGCTCAACCTGAGCGTACATACACGATAGGTGGGCCATGGATGGCCATCATGGCTGGCACAAATGTGCGGTACAGGGAATGGTTGAAGACAGGTGAACGGATGTTGGCCAGGACTGCATCTAGGAGTGGTTGGCACAGGTCCTGCTGTTTGGTTGGAAGAACTGGGGGTGGTGGGGGTGTGGGCTAGAGACAAAATAGAATGGGTCAGTGGTACGGGCTCAAGGCCTCATCCATTCTAAGGAGTCTCCAAGCCTCAGGTGCTCACGAGCACTCAGGCCGCAGAGGCTTCCCTAAAGCCTCCACCCTCCCAGGGAGCACTACTGGCAGGTTCAATGGATTCCCAGCCTCCCCTCCCCATGCTGGGGCACAAACACAGCTGCAGCTGCAGGGCTGGGGTGGGTAGCTAGAATCCCGCCTGACAGGCCCTGTCTTTAGAAGTGCTAACTCCTCCTTGGCTCCCACTCACCACTGCCATGTCATTCCTGAGCTTCTCCAGGGCAATCTCACACTTTTGCAGGGTCTTCAGGGGACACCTAAGGGGAGGGCACATGAGCTGACACTCTGCTGCAGGGACAAAGCAGGTAACTCTTGTCCCGACCACCACCTGGTAGCTTCTTGGGCCTCAGCCACCGGAAACTGTCACAAGAATCCTACTAGCGCTGGGCAGTGGTGGCACACACCTTTAATCCCAGCACTCGGGAGGCAGAGGCAGGAAGATGTCTGAGTTCGAGGCCAGCCTGGTCTACAGAGTGAGTTCCAGGACAACCAGGGCTACACAGAGAAACCCTGTCTCGAAAAACCAACAACAACAAAACAAAACAAAACCAAACCAAAACAACAGCAACAACAACAACAACAACAACAACACAATGAATCCCACTAGCCCACCAGCTTCTTTCAGAACAGGAGGCCTGGAAGGCCTCATTCTTAGCAGGACCAGCTCGTGCCACAGCTTGGCCCTGTGCCTCTAGGGATCCAACCTAAGAGGGCCTGGAAGACCAAGTAGGTGTAACAGGACCAATTCGGCAGTGACCACTGAAGAACAGCAGAGCCTAAGGTGTGCTGAGCCGTGGCACTCGGTGGGTGTTAGCTGGTGGGCAGGAGTGGGCAGCCTGGCAGCCTACTGTCACCCACAAGCTTTTCCAGGCTCCATTTGGGTTCATCTGTACAACTAGTGCACACAGCTATAGCTGGGCCTACAGCCTACAGGGTGAGTGAGACAAAGCTGTCTGCTAAAGGTCAGTGGGCAGCCAGGAAGAGGCCGGGGCAGATTCAGCTAACTTGTCATGTCTAGCTGAAGGGAGGGGACACTACAAGCCAGTACCTAGCATTGTGACCCAGGAGCCAGGCTAGGACAGCCACAGGTGAAGTGTGAGGACCAAAAATCCTTGAAAGGTGGTGGAAAGGTGGGTGCTGGGAAGGTGCAGGGAGTGTACCTTACTTGTAAAGTCACCAGAGCCTCAGGCGTGGTCACAGAGAGCTGTTGGACCTTTGGTTAGACCCATACTGTCACCAAGTCTTGGGGACCCTGTGTGAGCTGTGGCCCTGGGCCAGTGCTCACCGCTTCGAGGGGTCGGTGAGGATGTCCAGCAGGCTCTTCATCTTACTTAAGTCCTTTTTTCTGTCTTCATTCTTGTCGATCTTGTTGATCATGCGTCGCAGGGGCTCGATGTACTTGGACAGCTGCTTCAGCTTGTCCAGGTACTGCTGCTCCTCGGCCTGGCTGGAGCCAGCTGGGCTCATGACAGAGCTGGGGTTCACTATAGGGGACAGGGTGGGTAAGATGGACGGCTACTACCTGTGGGGCAAGTGTCACAGGAGAGCTGAGGGCTCCATGAGCCCATTACACATGAGCCCTTGAGAGGGCAAGGGGACTCAGGCACCTTGTAAAGCTGTCTACCCAGCCCAGGCACAACTTACCAGGGGTGTTTAAAGGTCCCGGGGAAGGAACGCTGAAGTTCTGTGGGGTGCGCGCTGTCACTGGGCTCTGAGAAGGCTGTGGTGAGGGGCTAGGCAGGAAGCTGCTGGGAGACGGGGCAGGGCCGGAGCTGCAGCCAAGTGAATAAAAGCAGGTCTGAGCCCAGGACAGGATGCTAGCCCTAAGGCCAAACGGGGTGAAGGAGGCCGGGGAAGGGTGCATCCCAGCAGCCTACCTGACATTAGAGTTGGGCTGTGAGCCAGGTTGTGGGGACGGCTGTGGGGGAGGGGGCATCGACTGTGGGGTCTGCACCTGCTGGCCTGGTGACGGTGAGGACAGCATGGTGAGGCTGCTTTGGCTGACCTGGAAGTGGAGAGACTTAGCCAGCTCCATGCTACACACACACCCTGTACAAACTCCCCACTGCTCTGACATCCCATCTTATCCACCCTCATTTCTTTCACCCAGGCACAAGCCTCACCTCTGGGCACACACAACACATGGTAGCCAAGGGGCTACAAGAAAGGCCAGCTAGGTAGCCTGGCTCCTTGGTGGGAGACCACAAGGACTTCAGGTTTCTGGACTGGTATAGATATGGTTTGGCCTGCTTCTCAAGCACTGGTGTATAAGGAGGGAGCCTCGGAAGGCCCTATGTTCTGTCCTATTCTGCCTAACCTAGGAAACTCTTCTCTGAGGGCCAGTAAAGACCCTCCCCTGCTAGCCCAGAAGGCCGTCTTTCTCAGTGCCTTCCTGAGTCTCCCAGGATGACAGCTCCAAGGACAAGGCCTTGGTCAAAGTGGCTCTGGCTGTGCAGACGCTGCCGCCTCTCCTCATCTTAACTGGGGTGAGGTGCCCAAGGAGCCACATGCACATCCATAAGCTGGTACTGTACTGGCTCCACAGCACCCCTGTCTAGTCTGGCAGAGCTTATTTGAAGGGGTGAATGACTTGTATCAAAGACCCCTGGGCTCAGAGCACCTACAACTTCAGAGGCCTGGCGCTGCCCACAGAGCCAGCGGCTGCCCTCTGCCCTCAAGGCACTTGAGACAACAGAACAGGGCTGACTGCACCACCGCTAGCAAAGGCAGCTCTGGATTTCTGTAAGCACACCAAGGACTGACACCAGAGAGCCAGGCAGAGACAGGGCATGTACTCCCACCTTTCATCAAAGAAAGGATCGTGGTCGTAGAAGGAGAAGACAGCTGCCTGTTGGCCTCTTGCCATCCTGGGCCAGCCCAGAGGCCATACCAACTCCAAAGGTCCCCAGTCAGTCACTGTGTACACCAGGCAACCCTTCAGCCAGCCTCTCACAGCTCAGCGGCCAGCCAATCAGGTGCCTCTCCCAAGGTAGCAGGCGCTGGTGCCGTGTGGGGACACACCTCCACATCTTCCCACACCATCTCTGAGTAGGATCTTAGGGAAAACGACACCTGCACTCCTCACCCCACACTGGTCAGGTCACAGAAGAGACGTGGCCTGCCACAGTGGCCTGCTTGGCCATTCAGAAGCATAGCTCACAGACCCCACCTGGAGCAGCTCACACCCACCTATAATTCTAGCTCCAGAGACTCCAAGGCCACCTTCTGGTTTCTGTAGGCACTGCCCTCAGGTGTACATCCCCCACTCCACATACAAACACATACACACAATTAAAATAAAATATTTTAAATAAAAAGGTGGATCGGGCAATGCCATAACTGCCTGTGGGGAGGAACGTGGGTTCAGGCTCTGGCTATGGGATGGCCATGCCAGCCTCTCTTATAGCAGACTCACTCTGACTTGAAAGAGCTCAACAAATGTGCAAGTTTCTTCTAGCCACACCCAGCACACTTTTGGTGCTGGGATGCACTATGAATTAGGATACCAGGGCAGGCAGGCACATGTCACACACAATATAAAACCTGCTTGGGATCAACCTGTGTCCCAAAGTCCCAGGACCATATAGTTCCATACAGACTACAGATGGTACCAACAAAGCTCTGTGCTGCTGGACAGGCCTTCCTTACAGTGGGTTCTTGACCCTTATATGTTCCCAAGAGGCCCTGGAACCCCTTCTCTTTCTCTGTCCCAACTGCCTACCTGTACCTGATACTGGTTGTAGAAGCTGTCCCCGGCAGCTGTTCTTTGGCTCTAGTTTAAGGCTCAGGTCTACTACATTAGACACCCAGAGGGCTGCAGGGCTGAACAGGGCCATAGAGTAGGAAGAATTCTCACAGTTCATGTCCCACTTTAACACCCATACTTGGGCACAAGACATGGCTTTGATACCATCTGTCCTTGTTGAGGACATAGTAGAGGTCAAAGCAGCTGTCCAAGAAATGCTACATTGGTCTAAGACACAAAGGAGCAATAATCAGTGGAATGTGAGGGACAGAGAAGCCTAGAATATAGGGAACATCCCAGGACCCAGGCAAAGGGTCACACTGTTGGGGACAAGAGGGTCTCTCCCTTATTGGGAAATCTGGACTCCAGTGTCATGATTCTCTTCCCCTAACATAGTCTAGAAACTTCTTCTTCAAGGCCTCTGGAGCCCAGACTGCACGTAGTCTATTTATACACAAGGCCCATCCAGACCCATCGTAAACAGCATGTGCCCAGCAAACCTCACCAGCACTTCACTAGGTCTAGGACTTCCTGAAGAGCCAGTCACACACTGGTGGGTCTGCCTGGATTCTCTGGCTACCCCAGGACAGGTCAGCTGGCATGCCCTATAGGCTGCGGGCAGTGGAAGGTTCAGAACAGTAGGAACAAACCAAGGCGAGGCACCATTCTCCTCTATGATCAGGAACACCAGGTCCTACAAGAACCTTCTAGGAGTCAATGCCAGGTTCCTCGAGCCCTAGTCACCACAGATGCCCCTGGTACAACGCAGCAGCCCAGAGACTATCTCTATACAGAAGTGACCTAGCAGGAACAAGGGTGTGGGGAAGAACAGAGGAGGGTTGCTGGCTCCTGGGGCTTCTGCTGTTGGGGAAGGAGACTCTTACAGGGAGGCTGTGCTCTCTCAGGTCACATCCTATGGCCCAGGCATAGGCATATCACAGCTGCTATCAAATGCCAGAGAGTGGTTCACCTCAGGGGAAGAGCTTCTGATAGACCCCTTGTATCTTAGTCAGGTTTCTATTCCTGCACAAAGCACCACGACCAAGAAGCAGACTGGGGAGGAAAGGGTTTATTCGGCTTACACTTCCACACTGCTGTTCATCACCAAGGAAGTCAGGACTGGAACTCAAGCAGGTCAGGAAGCAGGAGCTGATGCAGAGGCCATGGAGGGATGTTCCTTACTGGCTCGCTTCCCCTGGCTTGCTCAGCTTGCTTTCTTATACAATCTAAGACTACCAGCCCAGGGATGGCACCACCCACAATGGGCCAGCCCCTCCCCCCATCACTAATTGAGAAAATGCCTTACAGTTGGATCTCATGGAGGCATTTCCCCAACTGAGGCTCCTTTCTCTGTGATAACTCAAGCTTGTGTCAAGTTGACACACAAAACCAGCCAGTAAAACTGACCCCTTGTCAACTTGACAGACAAACACATCACTATCTAGCCTTCACCCTTACTTTCTTATTCATCCCCAAGATCTAAATAACGATATATATATATATATAATATGTAAGTACACTGTAGCTGTCCTCAGACACTCTGGAAGAGGGCGTCAGATCTTGTTACAGATGGTTGTGAGCCACCATGTGGTTGCTGGGATTTGAACTCCAGACTTTCGGAAGAGCAGCTGGGTGCTCTTGCCCACTGAGCCATCTCACCAGCCCCGTTATATATATTTTAAATAACTAAATAACTTTAAAAATCTTTACAAATTCTTACATATTAAAATCTCAATCCCTTTAAAATATCCAATCTCTTTTAAAATTCAGTCTTTTTAGAATTCAAAGTCCCTTAACTGTGAGATCCACTAAAAGACTTTCTTCAAGAGGGAAAAATATCAGGGCACAGTCACAATCAAAAGGAAAATCAAATTCTAACCAAAATCACAATCTTCTGGGCTCCTCCAAGGGCTTGGGCAAGCCCAGCTCTGCCTTTTGTAGCACACACCTTGTCTTCTAGGCTCCAACTACCTGTACTCCACTGCTGCTGCTGTTCTTGGTGGTTATCTAATAGTACTGGCATCTCCAAAACACTGCTGTCTTCTGCAACTAGGCTTCACCTATAGCCTCTCATAGGCTCTCTTCATGGTGCCAAGTCTCAACTCCTTTGCATGACGTTCAGTCCTGGGCCATCAACTGCAATTGAGGCTGCACCTTCACCAATGGCCTTCCATAGCCTCTCACAGTGCCNAGTCTCAGCTGTTCTTCATGACCCCTTCATGCCTTCAGAATCAGTACCATCTGGGTGACTCTTACACATTACCAAGTACAGCTGCAGCATGAGGTACAACCTTGGCTATCTCTGGAACACAGCCTCTGTGCTCTCAGGATACACTTCCCAGAAGATTTCACTTAGTGATGATGCTGATCTCTTCTTAATCACTGCTAATTTCTTAGCTCCAGTTAACCAGCATCAATAGTCCCAGCAATGCAAAGGTTTCAGTAGTTTTGATAATTACAGCTGATTCTCCAGCCCCAGCTAACCAAAAAAACCCACAGGATCTTCACAATCAAAATATCAATGGCCCTGATAAGACTTTAATCTTCCCTCTGAAATTTCACAAGCCAGGCGTCCATCTTTTGCACTGTTCTCGACATTATCTTCCAGGCTCCTACAGAACACCCCACAAAGCTCTCAACACAGAATGGCTCTTCTAGTCCAAAGTTCCAAAGTCCTTCCACAGTCTTTTCTCCCCAAAACATGGTCAGATTATCACAGGGATATTCTACTATGCTGGTACCAATTTAGGGTTTTACTGCTGTGAACAGACACCATGACCAAAGCAACTCTTATAAGGGACAACATTTAATTGGGGCTACCTTACAGGTTCAGAGGTTCAGTACATTATCATGAAGGAGGAAGCATGGCAGCATCCTGGCAGGCATGGTGCAGACAGAGTTGTACATCTTCATCTGAAAGCTGCTAGTAGAATACTGGCTTCCAGGCAGTTAGGGTGAGGGTCTTAAAGCCCACACCCACAATGACACACCTCCTAATAGTGCCACTCCCTGGGCCAAGCATATACAAACCATCACACCTTGCAAACCGTTTGTCACTTGCACGTTACAGGCAGGAACACTGGTGACAACAGTGAAGTCACTTGTCAGGGTCACAGAGCTAGAGGCTCACAGGAACAGCAAAGGCATGCACTATAAACAGCAGTGCTCCAGCAATGGTGAAGGTAGACAGTGGGAACTATCAGCATGGCTGGGACAGAAGCCAAAGAAAATAGGAATCCAGGGTAGCCCCGTGGATGCTGCTCCTCTCTCACCATCTGCACGAATCTAGCACTTACATTTGCTCTTGTTCCTGACCCAGAACTGAGCATGAACCACGGAGTCCCAGTCCAGAGAATCAAGGAACAGTCTTGCCATGGTCTTGCCAGCCAGCATTCACCATGTGTCACAGACAGACAATATGGATGGTGCTGTCCTGGCCCTTTTGAAAGTGGGGAATTCTTCACAGGAAGGGTTGAGATCAGACAGTTATACTGTATGGCCAAGAGGGAGGCCTCCAGGGCTTTCTCCATTGATATCGCTCCCTTAAGTATTCTCAGGGCCTTTGTCCTCTGAGTAGGCAAGCAAAAGTGAATGTACTTAAAACAAAACAAAACAGAACTAAACAAAAACTAGACAAAACCCCCAGCCAGGCATGGTGGTGGTCCACACCTTTAATCCTAACACTCAGGCATCAGAGCCAGGGGAAATCTCAAAGCCAGCCTGGCTTATTCACAGAATGAGTTCCAAGTTCCAGGACAGCTAGGGCTACACAAAGAAACCCTGTCTCAAGAAAAAACAAAAAAACAAAAACAAAATAAAAAACCCAAACAAACACAAAATAAAATAGGATTAAAACAATCCAAGCCTAGCCCAGTGCAGCCTGGTCTGTCTCCGCTGCCACGGGTCCTCTGGCCGGCCAGCGCCCATCTCAGATCCCCATGCTGCTGCAGTTGACTTGACTGCAGAGGCCAAAGCTTCAGGGACACATGCCCCACTTGCCAGCACTTACCAGGGGATGACCAGTCAATCAGGGAGGACTTAGGCTGGCATGTACCAGTGACTGCTCCAGCAACCAAGCCACAACATTCTTTGAGAGTTACCCCAAAATTTTAATGTACCTTTTATTTTAGCATTGACCTTTCTCTCCTCTCTCTTTCCTCCCCTCTAACTTCCTTGCCGTCTAGGGTTAGGAAGTACTATAGATCATAAGACCTACTCAGCTGACAATGCAGGAACGACTCCACAGTAGGCTATGGAGGCAAGATGCAGAACCATGTCAAAGATGCACAGAGAGGTTCTGTCAGTCAGGAGAAAGAACAAGGTTCTCAGACCAGCAACAAAAGCAAGGCTGAAGGGTTTCTAGGAGAATCCTGTCTGACTCTGAATTTTGATCCTCAACACACTCCCTTACAGCTCCTTTCCATTTGTAAAGTAGCTAAATGCTGGAATTATGATTTGCCACAGTGAGAACTAACAAGATTCTAAACATGAAGAACCTAGCTCAAGATCTGACATACATCATACCCTCAAAATGTTGGGGACCTTTAGTTTATACAAAAAACAATCTTCTATCCTGCTAAGTGGCATTCTACCCAAGCTTGTAAATCCAATGCATACTAAGCTAGAAGATCCTTGTTTGAAGAAAGCTACATAAGTGTCCTATGTCTGACTATTCAGAGGATAGTTCCTGCTTGTGGGCCCTCAGGCAAAGGCAGAGACTCCATCTGCTAGAATCAGAGATACACTTTCCAGTGTAGGAAAGGGAATTTTAAAGGTCTTTTTGTTGTTGTTGTTGTTGTTGTTGTTGTTGTTTTTAAAACAATAAAGCTTCAAAATAGAGAGCTCTGTGATAACATAATCTTCAAACATCTCTTGGCACATGGAATGCTGTTAAGCAAATGAATGCACAGGTGTGGGCCATGGTAGCAGAGCACAGTCTATTCAGTTTCTATGTGGTGATGACTCACTCCTCCTAGGAAGCGGATCTGGACAGTACAAGTCAACAGCAGTGCGCTTCCCGAGGAGCACTGTGTACTCCGGAGAAGCTGGATGCTGCAGAGTGCTATAGCATCAGACAGCAGAGCCCTAGAAAGCCACAGTTTATTTTCTTCTGAGATACTATCTCAGGTAGTCCAGGTTGGCTTCAGACTCTCTTCATGAGTTCTAGAATGACTACCACATTCAAGTTTATACATGTAAATTGGTGAGCAAACCCAGGGCCTTGTACATGCTAGGCAACTACACCCAGCCCGTGTCTTCTGTTTATTTTATCATGAAAAAAAAAGTATGACAATTTTAAAGTAGAGGAAAAGCCCCTCATGATATAACAGCAAGAGCTGGCCATGGTGGCACACACCTTTAGTCCCAGCACTCAGAAGGTAGATCAAAGTTGGTCTTGTCTCAAGAGTGAGATCTAGGACATCCAGGGCTCCACAGAGAAACCCTGTCTCAAAAAAACCAAAACCAAAACCGGAAGGAAGGAAGGAAGGAAGGAAGGAAGGAAGGAAGGAAGGAAGGAAGGAAGGAAGGAGAG
>NC_034601.1:13419415-13421251 GCF_900095145.1 Mus pahari
GAGAGAGAGAGAGAGAGAGAGAGAGAGAGAGAGAGAGAGAGAGAGAGAAACACCAGCAAGGCCTGGCCTCAAATTAAGTTAACATTTCTTTACTGCTTTGAAAGCCACCCTGAAGAAAGTCACTGACAATGAAAAGTATGTTTCATGGGGGTGCTCAGAGGAACCCCAAGCTTTTGGGCTGAGCCCATATGAAGCCCGATCTGTAAATACCTGTGTTGTGGGCTGTCCGCCCAAAGAGATGGAGCTTGACGGGCCAGCAGACATGGTGGAGGTGGGCGGGAACCGGGCTCTTACGTGCATCCCGCCTTGGGCCAAGGCTTCAGCAATCATCTTTGAGGATAGAGGGACAACAGACAAGGTAATTGCAACAAGAACTGCAGTGCATGGCAGGTGAGGGTGTTTGCAGCCTCATGGAGTAATCCAGAGGTGAGGCCCCATCAAATGACCCAGATGTGTAGGGGGAGGGGGTGCTCCAGGATGTGCTCGAGCATTCTACACATCCAGACTCAGGAAAGCACCAGAAGTCTAGAGACACCAAGAAAGTAAGCCAGATCTTTCTATTCTACTAGTCAGCATCCTGTGGTGGTTGTCCTGGACATACATTTGAACTGTAGACAGAACAGACCCTATGGCCTGTGTCGTATCAGAGCCAGACTGCTAAGGTGGCAGTTTGAGGAGACCAAGTTCTTGGGATAAACTGGAAGAGAGGACAAGTCAGCCAGGCTTACAAAGAACAAAGTCAAGTAAGTGTCACTGAAGCAGCAGCCTGCTAATAAGCACTGAATTCTCTTAAGAGTGCACCCAGAAAGAACCCAAGGCACATTGACCTGTCTGGCCTCCTGGGGTGCTGCTTCTGAAGTATGGAGGAATGTGGATGGGTGGGTGGCAGGATGGGTGGCAGCAGAGGCTGGGATTCTCCCAAGCAGCTTGTTGCTAATGAGGGCGGGCTCCGCACAGGGACATAAAACACCTACAGAATCAGGAGCTTCAAGGCCAGCAGAGACCTTTCCCTTGGTTAACTTGTTTCTTGAGTCATGCGACAGCCAAGGGTCGTCACTGTTATGGCTTTGAAGATGGCTACCCTCTCTATGTCCTGAGGTGGCGGATGGAGTCCAATCTGACTCCTGGAAAGCAAGGGCTACATGCCCTCAGAATGTTACAAACAAGAACAAAATGACATGGCCTGGTACAGAACTTATGCACTAAAACAAAACAAAAACTTAATAGCAGATGTGAGAGGGTCACTTCAGTGCTGAAGTTAAGAGATAAGTAACATGGTAAGATCCCAGTTCAAAAACAAAACCTTTGAGACCTGGGAGTCTATGAATTAGGCTATCAGTGTGGGGCCTTACTGCAGATTCAATCTGTGCAGCAAAGTATGCTAGAGAGAGGGCTCCCCAACGGGATATAAAGACTATGGCATCATACAGAGGTGCATGCAGCGAGTGCCCACAAGACTCCAAAGAGAACATCCTAAGAGCCAAGAAAGGGGCAACTTTCACCATTTCTGCAGCCAGACAAACCAACCTCTTGGTTCTGGTGGTGGCTATCAAACCAGGGTGCTGTCTCAAACAGCCTATTCCCCAACAGGGGCCTGATGTTTGAGGGCCCTCTATCTACTCTGGGGGAGGGGATAAAAGATAATTTATTAGGGTTCTTGGTATAACTGGGGGTCTCTTAGGGAGGTCCATTCACAGCCAGTGGCTGCCATGCCAACTTGTCTCCAGGAACAAGAAAAACCATAAGGAAGGAATCATTATGGTTTTGGTTTTGGTTTTTGGTTTTTGGTTTTTTGAGACAGGGTTTCTCTGTACAGCCCTGGCTGTCCTGGAACTC
>NC_034601.1:13421311-13444782 GCF_900095145.1 Mus pahari
TATGAACCCTCTAACTACTTTTAAAATTTATTTTATTTTTCGGGGCTGGTGAGATGACTCAGCAGGTAAGAGCACCCGGCAGCTCTTCCAAAGGTGCAGAGTTCAAATCCCGGCAACCACATGGTGGCTCACAATCATCCTTAACAAGATCTGACTCCCTCTTCTGGAGTGTCTGAAGACAGCTACAGTGTACTTAAATATAATAAATAAATAAATCTAAAAAAAAAAATATTTTATTTTTCAACGTTTTAGAGATTCCTTTTATGTTTTGAGTTTTGCCTACATGTATGTGTATGTACCATATACATGCCTGGTAGCTGCAGAGGTCAGAAGAGACAATGCGTCCCATGAAACTGAACTTACAGAGGGTTGTGAGCCACCATGTGGTTGCTGGGAATCTACACCCTCTGGAGGAGTACTAAGTGCTCTTAACTTCTAAGCCGTCTCTCCAGCTTTACTTATTTTATTTTTAAAGACTTATTTTTTTACTTCCTGTGCATGAGTGTTTGTGCACATGAACATGCAGTGTCCCTGGAGGACAGAAGAGAGAGTCACACATGACTGTAAGCCACAACACAGGTCCTTAAAATAAGCCAACTCTGTTCTTTTCTTTCTTTAATTTGCTCTGTGTACCAGTCCTGGCTGTCCTGGATCTCACTCTGTAGACCAGGATGGCCTTGAACTAACAGAGATCTGACTGACTCTGCCTCTGGAGTACTGGGATTAAAGGCATGCACCACCACCACCTCCTGGTGCAGCCAGTGCTTTTAAACACTGTAGTCTCTCCAGGCCCTGATTAGCTTTCTTTATGACAAAGAAAGCCCCCCTGCCCCACCCCGAGAAAAACCACTGAAAAGCTTTTTTTTTTTTTTTTTTTTTTGGATTTTCAAGACAGGGTTTCTCTGTGTAGCCCGGGCTTGTCCTGGAACTCACTCTGTGGACCAGGCTGGCCTCGAACTCAGAAATCTGCCTGCCTCTGCCTCCCGAGTGCTGGGACTAAAGGCGTGCGCCACCACACCAGGCTCACTGAAAAACCTTTACAGGATCAGATGAGCAGCTACCAAGTGCAACCCTTGTAAAGATGACTCCTCTCTCTCACCATACACTGCTACCTGCAAAGGCATTCTAATCACATAGAGCGCTTGGCCAGATCCCAGCTGTGGCAACTACTTAGGAGGACTCACAGGGATACAGGCCCTCTGGGCCAAGGTCTGGTCAAAGAGCACTTCTAAGTCAGCTATACTGAATGTGCATACATGCATGACAAATGTCTGACTTGGCTGACAATTCTTTGTCACCTGCAACTTATTGTTAGTTTTATATTGCTAGAAAAGAAAGTTAAAAGATCAATGTGTAGAAAAATAAAGACATACTTCTGTTTCTTTGGGTTTTTGTTTGTTTGTTTGTTTTGTTTTACCCCAGAAAATTCCACTGAAGGTGATTTCATCTCTCAGAAACTTGAGTATAATGAGGTAAGAGAGCTACATAAACAAACATCTTGGGGGTGGCTGACCTTTCCAGAACACTTAGCCCAGGTCAAGAGCCCTACCACCATGACCGCACAGATCACCACGCACTGGTATAGGCTCTACCAGAACACTCCTACTGAGGGTACACTCTAGGAATGAAACTGCCCACTTAGTGCCCCCACACCAGCAACTCTCACAGAGCTGCCTGGTGGCCTGTTTTGTGGTATGTGGTATTTCATATGCACAAAGATGCAATATGTGGTTTCTGCACACTGACAGAATACGTGGGCACAAGGTAGGAAATTCTAATCTAGGTCTTTGAGCTCCTGATTAATTAGATAACTTGCTGTCACTGTGCAAGGACCCTCAAAGCCACACACACTGTGACTCACTCCTGGGAAACTACAAAAAATTGTCTTGAATGTATCCATACACTTATAAGATTTCTTCAAGATCCAAAAACAAGGCAATACTTGAGAACAGCAGCAAGTATTGTAGTCACTCAAAATAAGGCCGCCCAGGAGTTTCTGCTTGTAGAGGGTACACTGGAATCACAAGCCTTAGAAGCTTGGCTGTGGGCTGAGGCTCCTTGGTAGAGCACTTGCTTACCACACTCCAAGTTTAAACATCTTCAACACTGCAAACAATGCTTTGAGAGCTCATTCTAAAATTTCAGTAGGGACTAAGGCCTCTACTTTGGGCAGTATGTGTAGAATAGTGTTGTCAACTTAATGGTCTCTAATCACCAAAAAGGCAAGCTTCCAGTATGCCTGTGGGGGATTAGCTTAACTAGCTTACCTGAGTAACTTAGTAACAGGACTCCATGGGCTGAGTCCTCAACTACATAAACAAGAGAATGGAATCTGCAAACAGGCATCCACTGCTCTCTGCTTTTGCTTTGTAACTAGGATTCACTATGCAGTCTTAGTAGGTCTGCAATGTGCTATGTAGACCAGGCTGGCCTTGAACTCACAGAAATCTTCCTGCCTCTGCTTCCAGGAGTGCTAGGATTAAAGTGTGCACCAGCATGCCTGTCTGCTCCCTGCTTCTTGACTGTAGATGCAATGTGTCCGGCTGCTTCAAGCTTCTGCAACCTTGACTCCTCAACATTATGGACTGGACCTTGCACTATAAGCCAGAAAAACTCCTTCTCACATTTCTTTTTTTATTACATCAACCAGAAAATTAGTTTCTACAGGATATGGGCCCCTTCCTCTTCTTTATGTCCCAGTTGCCTGGAGTGGCAGCTGTGATCTACTACACGCTTCCTGTCATTATGATCTGCCCCACTATGGGCCCAATAGCAATGGGCAAGCAGCTGTGGGCTGAAACCTCCACACCTGTGAGTCAAAATCAACCTTTCCTCTATGCACCCATTATCTCAGGACTTTTCTTATTTTAACAGAAAGCCACTAACACACAATTAATGTGGAAAGCATTATATATAAAACTGCACAGGGGCTATGGACACAGGTGACAGAGTGCTTGCCTAGAATGCAGGAAGCTCTAAGTTTGTTCCATTACTACTGCATACACTGAGTGTGGTGGTGCATGGTGCAATGCAAATATTAAGGAGGAGGAAGGAGGTTGAGGAAAGAGGTTGAGAAGTTCAAGGTCAGCCTCAGCTATATAGGAAGTTAAAAGCCAGCTAGGTCTACAGGAGACCAAGTCCAAATAAATCAATGTACACAGACAATACAACTTCAGTGACGTGAGAAAATCTGAAATGATGCCACACTACTTCCTGCTCTGGGTGTTTCTCTTACATCTCTCTATTTTCTGCAGTTATCAAAGCTTTGCTAACGTTCACAGATCAGACTGTGGCAGCCCTTTTCCTGACCACTAAGGAAACCTGGATTTCAAAGGACTCTTGATTCCAGGGCCCTTCCCTTCAGAAGGGCTTGTCACACCCAAGCTACCCATCCACACTCCTTTGTCCAACACTCCTAGAACAACAGTGAGAGACTAGCCAACCAGCCCCACACAACCGTGAGACACAGTAGATAAGACAGGAGAAGGTGGGGAAGGGTAACGGGACAGACAGCAGGATACAAGTGTTCTGGCAGAGGGAATGGGAAAGGAGGGGGCTCTTTAGCATGGAGCAGGGACATAAGTAAAATAACAATAAGGATGTCTAAAAAGCCACAAAGAATCATATTAACTATTTACCAAAATAAAAAACCTATAGTTAATTCCATGAATACATATACATATATTAAATAACACAGTTTAATAAACTTTTCTCATCTGAGCTAAAAAGGCCCAAAAACCACACAACAAAACCCCAACAGCAGACATAAGAAGCCCTCTTTTGAGTTGTTAGCCAGGGCTGTCCAAGAGACTCCCAAACATACAGCCTATCACTGTTGCCCTTGGTTACCCACCCCCACCAGAGGTGGAAAATAAGCCCCTATGAAGATATCATGCCACATTCCTAAACTGGAACTGACCTAAATGTCCCCACTGTCTCAGGACTAGTTTTCATGCTACCAGAAGGCACCATGTAACCCCTTCCAAAGGAGAGAGGTGACCAACAGCCCTACCTAGCTCTCTATGATGCCTGTGAACCATATCAAGGAACAGCATGGCTGGATAGCCCTCAGAGTACAGCACTGACACACATACCCTGATAGCAACCAGCGTTTTGTAACTGGACTTAAGACCCGCTTAACCAGAGGGAAACCACGCCTGGTATTGGGAACCTAGCCCACCACTCAGTGCAAGTGAAGTGTCGTCCTTGCCCCCTCATGAAAAAAATTTTTTTTCTCTTTGTAACAGAAGGAGATTGTTACAGAAAACTACAACCAATCAATATGCTGAGTTGTGAAACTCCTTCACCTAAGGTTATGGGAACAGTGAAGAAGATGGGAAAACAAAGATTGTAATAGAGGGTCAAGGAATTTGCTGTGAGATTGTGCCTCCTAGGAACATCAGAAGCTACACCCATAAAGACTCACCAACATGACTACCCAAATATAAACTGACCAAGATGACACCAATGGACATGCCAATGGAAAAGCTTATGAAGCCTCAACCCTTACATATAGGTAACTGAAAAAGCTGGGAGCAGGAGAGTAAGTCTTCCCCAGGGAAGAGCACACCAACTGTTCAGTACTAATCGGTCATCTCCTAACATACATACATACATACAAACAAACAAGTAACACTATACAGATAGGAGATAATTAGAAATACATGAATTTATACACACACACACACACACACACACACACACACACGAACACAGTAACAATTAGTGAAAAAAGGTCATGAATTTGAAGGAGAGTGGGAAGAAAGGCAAGGGAGTAATATAATTATATTAATCTCAAAAAGAAAGAGAAAGACAGTCAGCTCTGGCAGGCCTGACCCCTAAGGTAGCACCGGGTTGGGTTGAGAAGCACACTGCTTTACAAACACATCAGCCAGGTGTGGTGGCACTCAGGAGGCAGAGGCAGGCAGGTCTCTGAATTCTGGTCTACAGAGTTCCAGAACAGCCAGGGCTACACAGAAAAACCCTGTCTCAAAAAACAGGGTAGAAAGAAAGAAAGGGAGGGAGGGAGGGACGGAGGGAGAGAGGGACATGGAATACATACACACAAACACAAGGCCCAAAACACAGCACTGGAGGCAAGTGGGTGACACTTCTTGAAACACTGATGGCACGGGACTCAAAACCCAACTCCATGAGGAAATAAACCAAAGCAGCAAGCACTCCCAGGTAAGACAATTTCTCTCTATTTCACCGATGAGGAAGGACCTGTGCCTGCCTTACTGCAGCTGCCACTGATCTCCACTGGGGGTAGAAGGGACACTGACAACCAAGCTGTGTGCTCCAGGTGACTGTGCTAGTCACACTCCAACAGGAGCAGAGAAGGGCCAGGAACTATGGGAAGCCCTGCACTTGCCACAGAGGCTTGCTGCGGAGCACTAAGGACACATGGTCACACCCTGCTTCTGGTGGCTGACAAGACACCAATAAAGCTAGCTAGTAACAGGATACACACTTCTCCAGCAAGAAGCCAGGAAGCAATTTAAACAGGTGCAAATCAGTGGCATCTGTTGTCCTTTCATGGCTACCTGCTGTGCAATGCTGAGATGGATGAAAGGGGACAATCTTTCTTTCTGACTGGGCTGAGCCAGTGATGTAGAGGTTTATCTCTTCAGAGTTCCAGGTCAGTTTCTGTGTCACTACTGTGCTGATTCTAAGCCACAGATTCTCTACACAGTACAAATGGAAGGAGCCACCAGAAGCCTGAGATACATAGTGATGATGGGAAATGGATTGTAATCCCATAAAGTATTCAGCCTCCCCAAGACACAAGAAATTCATTGTATGCTTTCACACAAGGTTATATCTCCGTATACAGGTAGCACAGGAACCCTTGACTCAGGTCAGCTAGTACAGTGACAAAAGAGGCCGATTAAACATCTTTCCTCATCCCAGATCTAACACTTGGGGGGATCTCCTCCACGGAATAAAATGATGTCTGACACATCCTAAAGCACCTAACCCATGCTGCCATGCACCTGGACACTGAACTCACCTAGGTCATGAGCCAGCCAGTGCAGGCCTTCTGTGAGTACACAGTGTAGTCATAGCATTTTCTCTGGATAGGATCCATCAAGAGCCTTGCCATAGCTCCTAGCTAAGCTCAAAATCAGGACTCTCAGTGTGCCCACGTGATGGGAAGAATTATGGCAGCACAAAGATGAAGCATATCTTTGACACAAATCACAGGGACCCTAGATGTCCAATTCCTCAGACACCAAGAAAAGCTAGCCTAGGCCTCCTGAATGCTGTCATCCCACTGACATCTGATATGCAGAGAATGGCTATGAACTGTCAGTGATAGGGATGTGTATGTAAATGCTTTCCTTGCACAGCACCCAAGTCCCTGAAGGTAGCAAGCACAGGATGCTCTCTCCCTGCTCCTGCTGTGGCACATGCCAGAGCATAAAAAGATAGCTACTACTGTTCCTGTCACTTTCTAAAGAGGTGCCCTACAGCTCAGCCATCTGTGTGGAGGCCCCAGGGGAAGCTGAAGTAGGACGAAACTTTGGAGCTTTCCCCTCTAAAACATCTCCTCCAAATGCTATAATGTAGAAAAGATGAGGGTACCTAAGGAAAAACAGAAATGACACACACTAGACAACAAATAGATTCTAGCAATGACCAAACAGAGACAACCACCCTGAGGGCTTCAGGGTGTGTGTGTGTGTGTGTGTGTGTGTGTGTGTGTGTATGAGTGTCCAAGCCATAGAAGATTCCTATACTTTATCAACGTAACCTCTAATTCAAAGAGAACTCTTCTCACAGAGCTTTATGCATGGGTCAACATGCACCTGCTAGAGACTAAGGAAACCCTGGGCTCCCAAGGCCCTCACCTGAACGCCGGGAGCTACCATCTGGGCAGACTGTGCTGTCTGCACTGCTGCCTGCGGCTGCACCTGGGGCTGTACCTGCTGCACCTGGGGCTGCACTTGCGGCTGCTGGACCACCATCGGAGCACGGACCTTGAAGGAGGAAGGAAAAAGCAACTTGGAACCATCTGCACAGAGAGCAGAGCACTCACTACCAGTGTGGGAGCTTTAAGAACAAAACTTACAGAGCTGTTGAGATAGCTGAGTGGGTAAAGGTGCCTGCCACCAAGCTTGAGATCTTGAGCCCTAAGACTCATGTGGCAGGAGAGAAGTGACTCTTGAAAAGTTGTCCTCTGAATGCTACACTTCAATTGTGGCACACACAAAACTCTTCTCCCCCAACCAAAAAAAAAATTTTTTTTAAACAAGAAGCTTCCTCTTGGGGTGGGACTGTAAGGACACCGCAAGCTGTGCCTGGTCACCGATATCCCACAGCAGCCTATCAGCCAAGTCCCACCTCCCTCGGTCCTGACGAGAAAGACGACAGCCCTCTCATACACACCAACTGCAATCGCCAGCTAAGCAACAACTTCCAAAGCTGAGCACACGGCCTGCCAGCTCAGTCTACAAGTGTCCCCGAGAGCCCAGACTCCGTGAGGGAAAGCAGGCTGGCCAGCTAGCAGATGGCTTAGCTAGAAAGATGACCTTAGGCGATGGAAGACAGAGGAAACACACATCACTGTGAGAGTACCGTAATGTGGAGACACCACTACAGGAACAGGGCAGACCTTGGCCAGATCCACATTGGGAGCTTCTCCTTATATCTCTCCAAGCTACCGGGCCCAATCCTAGTAGGCAGTCTGCCAACGAGTACACAAAGTCTCTGGTCCCATCAGGCTGGTTCTGGGTAACAGTAAATGTTCCTGCAACCCACAACCCTCCCAGCTGCCCCTTTTTCACCTTGACTTTTCAGCTCAGGTGAAGTCCCTGTCACCATGTCTCTTAATGTATCACAGGTAGAAAAGACCACAAAAACCAAGAGAGCAGAGAAGATGCTCAAATTGTTGCTTTTCATTGTAACAAAGTTTGGTGGCAAAATTTCATTCTCTGTAAATATTTTGACACTTACTTTAATCAAGATGCACAATGAGGCAGGAAATAAAGTTTTATATGACTATCTGTTTCAGAAATGTAGTAATGATGAGGCTAAAAGGGCTGGAGATCATAGTAGACCACATGTTTAGTTTTCATGAAGTTCCCAGGGTCATCCCCAGTACCAAGAGAAAAAGAAACCCACGGAATAGCTGGCAGATGCAGCATATCCTCCTACATGGTGAGATTACCTCTTAACGCAGACATGCAGCAGATGCTGCTGAAATGTATGCTTAGAAGATGTGACATCCCCAGTGTGTGGAAGCAGCTCTAGGACACATGCTCCCTCACCTACTTGTGCTATGGAACTACATAAGACCAGCGTAGGAAAGGAAGCCTGAAGCCAGTGCATAAAGGACATGCTACCTATATCCAAAGGGTCTAGGAAATTGCCAACCGCACACAGCACCGTAAGACATGCATCTGTTATACCATAGGCTGTGGGTACTCACAAATTTCAGCTGCTGTTGGGCAGCATACAGCATCGGTCCAGGGAGGGCTTGTGCTTGTGACACCAAAGGCTGGCTCTGTGACTGTGGTGGGAGCTGTGGTGGTTGGTTCTGAGCAATGGGGGACTGCTGAGCCTGAGGTGGTGGCTGGTGATGCTGTGGATGATGCAGCTGTGACAGCTGCTGGGGTAGGGCCTGAGAAGGGGGAGGCTGTGGCTGCTGCATTGGTGGCTGTTGCATTGGTGGCTGGGCCTGCAAAGCCTGCTGCTGTTGCTGCTGTTGCTGTTGCTGAAGCTGCAACTGTGCCATCCTCTGTAGTTGCTGCTGTTGTATCTAAAGACAAAATAGTAACAGTGACTATTACTACTTCCACCCCTGGGATGTTAGCCTTGACCCCATGAAACCTGGGGACGTGAAATAAGCACATCCTCCGTGGAGACTGACCTGATGGCCTCTCATATTGGGAATGGAACATGGCATATTCAGGACTGACTCCTGTAGACCAACAATAGCTGTTTTCTAGACACCGAGAACAAACCAAACCAAACTTGTCTTGTGTCCTGGCCACTAAAGGCTGGTTCACATCTAAGATAATTCAAGTGAAACAGGTTCAAGGAGGGTCCAGGAAAGGGTAATGAAGAATAGACACACACCTACAGCAGGGAAGCCTGAAGTTCAGGCAACTACAGATGCTTGTACCTCTATAGAAAGCCTCTTTATCTCCTGGAGTAGTCAGCAGTGGTCAGAGGTATGACCCTCATGGGGATGGGCTATAAGGAACAAATGCAAAGCTAAAGAAACGGCTAGCATAGGAAAAGGAGATTCCAAAGCCAGGGGTGGCCAAAAGATGGAGGAAATTTCCTTGGGCTTTTTTCCTTCAATCAACACTTGCTAGAAAAATGGATACGAACACGTCTAGATTCTGCTTACAAAAGACAGGAGGGCCGGGTGTGGTGGCGCATGCCTTTAATCCCAGCACTTGGGAGGCAGAGGCAGGCGATTTCTTAGTTCGAGGCCAGCCTGGTCTACAAAGTGAGGTCCAGGACAGCCAGGGCTATACAGAGAAACCCTGTCTCGAAAAAACAAACAAACAAACAAAAACAAAAAAAACAAAAAAAAACAAAAAACACAGGAGGATCAAACAACTTCTGACAAGCAGCACTTCCAGTGTGGCATACTACTGCCCTACTAATTATTTTGGTTCTGACATCAAATAAGAAACATAAGAGGAGTTATATGTGTCCTCAAAAGAATGTGCCAGGAGCACAACTCAAGTATTCCAAGTCTTGAGAGTGTTTGCCTCCTTCTTTAGTCTGTTAGCTTATCTGTACTGTTTATAGACCCTGCTACACATAGAGAGGGTCTGAGCTACAGAATCAAGAGCCCACCTGAGAGCCCTTCCTGCTAAGCTAGGATCTACCTTTTCCTCCTGTGGGGCAGCCCAAGGAGGAGGGCTAGCTTGGCCTTGCACCTAATACCTTGGGTGAGACTTGTTCCCAGGCTCAAGGACTACAGGACTAAGGCCCAGTATAGTGGCAAGAGAACTTGGTACCTGTTGTTGCTGGCTTTGATGATGCAACTTAATCAGGTGCTGCTGTTGCTGCTGCTGCTGGAGCTGCTGCTGCTGCACTACTGCTTGGAACTGTTGCTGCATGGCATTCTGTTGTGCCTGGAACTGCTGTTGCTGCTGTTGCTGCTGCTGCTGTTGTTGCTGCTGCTGCAGTGCTGCCTGCTGTTGCTGGAATTGCTGCTGTTGTTGCTGCTGCTGCTGTTGCTGCAATGCCACTTGCTGGAGCTGCAGCTGAGCTGGAGAGGGCATCCAGACTTAGGCTGTGCCACCCTGCAGGTGTCCCAAAGCGACATGACAAGGGAGGCAGCAACAGCCATTGCCTACTGACAAAGCTATCTGTGACAGCTAAACACAGTACTAGAGGGAGACAGGTCAAGTAGGAAGTGTCATTTGTGCTGATTATGGAATTTACCATCATGAATTACTCTCTAACAATCAAGTAGAAAAGGGCCAAGTGAGTCTTTGGACAGAGCAAAGGTATCCAGCATCTGAAAAGCAGTAATATACTATTACCTAAGGGTGTGGCTGTCTGACACTGCACACAACAGCATCAGAGATCATGTGTGCACTCCTTTTGCTTGGAGAGCATCTAGGAAGTACACCCAGATTGTGGAAGGGTACTAGCTTCGTTGGCATTTTTATTGCCCCCCATATTTGTCTATTCTATTGTACCCCCATATCTGGTCTATTCATCCATTCATCAGTTGATAAACATTTGGGCTACTTCCATGCTTGAGCTACTGTGATAACAATGTTCTAGAATGGATTAGGATGACAGCTGTAAACTTAACATACAAAAAGCCACTAATAGTGAGGTGAGTTTTGAATGAGCAAACTCCGTTAATAAGAACTGTATTTCAATAAAGCTAATAGAAAAAAATAGCAGAAATCTTTTGTACACTTAGTCCAATGATAATACTGTTTAAAATTACAAGATCACAACCAGATCTGGATGGGTTCAGTGACCATCATTGTAAGACACTCAGTAGTTCCGACACAAGTGTCCCTTGACCTCCCCTCAACACCTCACCTGGGGGATCTCAGGGTTATCAACCCCCAGAAGTTTTATTCTGACTTCCTCACATACTGTGGCATGTATACTCTCCTCCCACATAAATAAAGAAATATGATTTTTAAAAATGTGCTATAGAAGCTGGGCAGTGGTGACGCACACCTTTAATCCCAGCCCTCAGGAGGCAGAGGAAGGCGGATTTCTGATTTCTAGACCAGTCTGGTCTATAAAGTGAGTTCCAGGACAGCCAGGGCTATACAGAGAAACCCTGTCTTGAAAAACAAAACAAAAAAAATGTGCTATAGAATCAAGAGTCCATCTGAGAGCCCTTCCTCCTAAGCTAGGATCTACCTTCTCCTCCTGTGGGGCAGCCCAAGGAGGGCTAGCTTGGCCTTGCACCTAATACCTTGGCTGACAGATAAAAAAAATTATACACACATACACTGAAACCTTGTCTCAAAAAACCAAATTACACACACACACACACACACACACACACACACACACAAATATATGTGTGGGTGTATAACTTTTTTTGAGACAGGATTTCACTGTATAGCCCTGGCTACCTGGAACTTGGGCTGTAGACCAGGCTGGCCTCACACTGATGGAGATCCACCTAGCTATGCCTCTCAAGTACTGAGAATAAAGTTGTGCAACCACAACTGCCCAGCAAAACCATAATTTTTAAAAGAGGCTAGTATGAACGCTTGGGTGATTGGCATTTACCCACCCACATGACTTTCTGGTAACCCAGGTGCAGTGGCGGCATCAGTAGTCCCTTCCCCCTATTTGCCAAATGGTTTATCACAGTGTGGATACTTCCTAACCTGACTATTTACATGGTACAAGATCTGAGGAAACAGCAGATTCAGGCTATTATAAATAAAACTATGAAGGTTTGCACATGGAGTTTTCATATAAAAGTTCATTCTGCTGTGATAAATGCCCCCAAAAGTGTAGCAGTTGAGCTATGGGCTTCGTCTTTATATATGTGTAAGTCTGTATTCATGTATGCCACATATGCATAGGTACCCACCGATGCCAGAAAAGACCACTAGATTCCCTGAATTTAAAGCTGTAAATGATTATGAGCCACCCAATGTGGTTGCCTAACGACTAAATTCATGTCCTCTGAAAGAACAGGAAGCACCCTTAACTGCTGAGCCAGATTTCTAGTCCCTGTACGCCTAACTTTTAATGGTTTATTAATTTTTATTTTATGTGTATGGATGTTTTTCTTGCATGTATGTCTATAAACATCATGTGTGCAGTGACCACAGGCAGAAGAGGTGCCCTAGACTCAGAGTTACAAATAGTTATGAACCAACATATGGATGCTGGGAACTATACCTCTGGAAGAGCAACAACGGCTACTGGCTAAAACTACTGAGCCATTCCTCCAGCTCCCGCATGCTTCGTTTTCAAAGAACTATCCTACTTACATTCTTATGTGAAGTACAAGAATGACTGTCTCTCCATCACTAACACTACTGTCACAATTTCTTTTAGCCACTGTTAGTAACACTGGTTGAAGACCTGAACTTGGCTAAATACATAGAAGTGCTTGCAGAGGGCATAAGTGAGACAGAGCAGGAGGCCACTGTCACCTGCTTCAGGTGAATCTAGGAGGCAAGGGCCAAGGGCAGAAAGGAAAAGTAGCTGTCAAGAGAGTACTACAGGATGTAGAACTGGAGTAGAGCCACCTAATAGGCCAGCCCTGGATGCTAACAGGATGTGGGCCAAGGTCAGATGGAGAGAGGATACTGTCAGAACACCATAGCCTCTCCACTGAATGTCTGAAAAATCATTTATTTAAGACAAATTCATAGGAGTGGATTACAAGACAGATCACATGAGCACCCCAAGCCCAACATTCTAAAGCAATCTCCTACTGTAAAACAGCCAGCACTCAGGAGGCAGAGGCAGCAGCACTGAGCTAGTTTAAGGCCAACCTGATTTTACATGGCAAGGTCCAGGCCACCCAAGACTATACAGTGAGACTTTGCCACAAACAACCTATACATGGATATAGGTTATACTCATGTAGCTGACTATAACCTAAGTCCCAGCCAGGGCAACTGCATGTAGAAATCAGGACAGGTAATAAAGAGAGGTATAGTGTAATGAGAATTTAGGTTTCTTTCAAAAAAAAAAAACCACAGAAATACTCTGGGAATATGTTTTCACTTTGATCTCAGGTGTGGGATGAGGGGCCGCTTTAGACTGTCCACAGCAGCTGACTACGGTTTGTCTTGTGCTCTAGCAGAGGTATGATTTTGCCTGCTGCAGAAAGTTTTTTCAAGCATATGGTGTTTGGAATCCAGGGAACTTTTCAGAGGATACATACATGCTAGATAGAGCTCCATAGGTGGCTGGGTGCTGGCTGGATGCGGTTGGCTGCTGTTCGTCAAGTCATATGTACAACGAGAAGGAATTAGATATCCTGATGATGAAAATCAAACGTGCCCCAAGGAACTCAACGCCTCTAATCATCAGAAAGTAGTCTAAGTTGGCCTCTTCCTTATCCCTGACTTCATTCTGGGGTTTCTTTCTCCTCTCTCTCACTTCTATCCTTCTTTCTTTCTTAGTGTTAGGGGGCTGAGAAAGGGGTGGGAAAGGGTAGAAGAAAAAGAAGCAACGAAGTAGCCAAAAGTTCAGCTACAACTGAGGCGGGCAAAGCACCTCCTTCAAGACAGAGGAGCCCGGGGGCTGGTGAGATGGCTCAGTGGGTAAGAGCACCCGACTGCTCTTCTGAAGGTCCGGAGTTCAAATCCCAGCAACCACATGGTGGCTCATAACCATCCGTAACAAGATCTGACGCCCTCTTCTGGAGTGTCTGAAGACAGCTACTTACATATAATAAATAAATAAATCTTTTAAAAAAACAAACAAACAAACAAACAAAAAAAGACAGAGGAGCCCAAGAGAGGAATGAACGACTGCAGTGTACAGCCAAGACTGACCACAGGATACAAGTAATTGCATATACCATAACTTCAAGCAAACCATGGGGGCATACAGTGCAAATACATCACTTATTTGTGTCCACGAACCTTAACAACTAGTTCCTATTTTACTGATAAAACACACCTTGCTGGTGGTGATGCCGCACGCCTTTGATCCAGCATTTCGGAGTCAGAGGCAGGCAGACCTCTGAGTCTGAGACCACCTGATCTATGGTTTCAGGACAGCCAGAGCTACAGAGAAACCCTGTCTCTAAAAACCAAAACCAAAACAACTCCAAGCAAAGAAAAAACCCACAAGTTTACAAATAACCACCCAAATTTCTCCTTAGCATCACTGCCTTAGCGACCAGGCAGGTAAGCACTACTCTTCTGAACTTAGAGAAGGCTTAGAGCATTCCCCTACATACCTGCTGTCCACGACAGAGCTATCTGGACTCCCTGACACTTTTCCCATTAACACGGAGAGCACAAGATTAGCATGCAGTGTCACCTGCCAAGGAGTGTAGTACTCACTCTGTGGAGTTGCTGTAGACACCACAGCCATGCCATGAGGGGCCATTCCAGAGGTTCCAGGGGGTGGCTGCCCGGAGAGGGGCAGTGGTTGTCCCATAGCGCCAAGGCCACCCATCCCACCCAGGGACTGTCCTGGGCCCCGAGGAGGCATGCCAATCCCAGCTGCTCCTGGGGTGGGTCCACCAGTAAGGCTCTGCAGTGCATTCATGGGGTCTGTGGGAACACAAGGGCACAGTGTCTTGAGGAAAGGAACCTGAACCGAGTAATCTCACAGGTAAATGGCTCCCAGAACATAGAGGGTCCCCTCCCCTTCATGTACTTGACCCATTCAAATTCCCAAACAAGTAGGAGCCAGAGGCCTGAAATTTCCCAAATGTCTGGGACCGAGACTTGGAACTGCTGGAACATGAGGCTCAGAATCAGAGAGCATCCTCATGTTTCAGTCCAGCCTGTGTCAGTGTCCTAATGTGGATTAGGATGGAGCTCTGTGCTGTGCACAGCTGCACTGATGATGGGCTGAGCCCTCAAGCTCAACCAGCAACCAGACTCTTCTTCTCTCTCCAGATCTCCTACAGAGTACGCCCACAACAGACCTCCAGAGACACCAAGGTATGAGGCCCTTATTTACAGCAGTGGGACAAGTGGCTAGATTAGAGAAGCAGAGGGCAAAGACAGACACTCCCTAGGGAGAGCACAAGTAGGCTCCATGCAGCATTTTTGCAGCTGGGTCTCTCTAGAGCAGCACTGAAGTAGAAATTTCTGGCTTCTTTAGAGACTCAATTGTATTGTGTAATGCTTTTCTAGAAATTGTCTATGAGTGGCTGCTTGGCTGAGGCAGACGACACTTGAGAGGATGCATGATGTGCATGAGTATAACCCAATAGACAACGAACGGCGCTCTTGCATTTGTTCATCTTGCAACGCTTTGCTGGCCTTCACCGATCACTGCTTGTTGTGACTTAATATAGAACTTCTTGTGGCATTCCAGCTGCTTCTTGCCATGCCAATGGACTCCTGCCAATTTGGCTGAGTCTTGTGTTTTCTTCTGGATTGAGTCATTGCTACTGATTTGTGTTAGGTGTTTGCCCACTGGACTGGACTGCACTGCCACTACTGATTCCTGTTTGACGTTTTGGACTAGACTGCCAACATACTGACATCGAAGACTGGTATCACCCCAGAGAACTTCTTCTAAACATGGCCACATCCCCCTTGTCCTATAAACCATCTTTCTCCTCTACCTTTGGCTGGTGGGCTAGAAAGAAGGTTGAAGTGTTTAAGAACCCTTATTAAAGTAGGATTTGAAAATCTAAGCCTACACACCACTCCAACACAGATCTAAGGCCAGAAGCAGAATATCAGAGCAGGTAAAGGAGTATGGGAAGGCTCCACAGAGTTAAGGGGCAAAGCCATGCCCACTAAGCCTCAGGACAGCAGTCGTAGTTCCGTGAGCAATGCCACAACCAAGGATAAGGAGTCAGATGCCACCATCGATGTAGTCTAAACTCAACAGCAATTACCTATAGACAGTATCACCTGGCTGGTCATCTGGCCCTATAAATGTGTGGTGCCCAGTGAGCCTATGCTTCAACACTACAGAGGTCAGGCATTCTCCAGGCTACATGCACTTGACCAGTTCTGGGCCAGGGAGCTATTTAGGCTTAGGCTACTTACAGCTCTAGGCCTAGGGTAGGCCGAACAGCTACACAGTCTATGAAGCTACTTTTTTTTTTTTTTTTTTTTGGGGGGGGGGGTTGGTTCTACAGACAGAGCTCAGTACCCTGCACATGATAGGCAAGCACTCTCTCCCAGAACCTCACACCCTTTCTGACAGGCTGAAGATCAGCTGGCCAGAGTAGATTGGCAAATCCCATGAAGGCAGCTCAGAAAGCAAAGCCCAGGGTTCAATTCAATGGACACAATTTTCCCTATATGATAAACCTTGAAATTAAAATAGAAAGATTTCTGAATTCATAAACAATTTTTTAACTTAAGAAAGAGAAAATATTGGGTAATGGTTGTGCACGTATTTAATCCCAGCACTCAGGAGGCAGAGGCTGGTGGATTCTGTGTTCAAAGCCGATCTGGACTACAGGGTGAGTTCCAGGACAGTCAGGGCTACACAGAAAAACCAAAACAACAACAAAAAGAAAGTGAATACAGTTGGCTATAGTGGTACACATCTTTTGTCTCAGCACCTGGTAGGCATAGGAGATAGATCTCTACTGATTTGAGGCCAGCCTGATCAATGTAGAGTTCCAGGACAGCCAGGGATACATAGAAAGAACATGTTTCTAAACACACGCCCTCCTCCCCCAAATGAGTGCAATAGAGAAAGTGAATTCCCGCAGCTGTTATGTGTGACAGATTACTATGGGTTATTATACTATGCCACAGTGGTTCTCCTAGGTAACATAGCAAAGCCTTCTAAATAAAACAGGATGGAAAAGCACTGGGTTGCCTTCAGACTGTGGAGCAGAGACTGGGAAACAGCTCATCAGTGCCACTCACCTGAGATCTTAGGTATGCTCCTGTCCAGTAAGCGGCTGACCCATGCACTCAGGCACCCACTATCTCATCCCTGCCACACCACACTGGAGATTGGAAATAACTATCTCAGAAGAAGACTTACCACTGACAGAAGCTTGGGATTTCTTGTTATCTACAGAGAAACACAAACAAAAAATCCCCGTGTAAACAGTTTTGCATGAACACACATTTTCCCTGGGTAGGTCAGTTCTGCAGGTACCTGACCAGAGGTCATTTGCTAAAACTAAGCTCTCCTTACATAGAAAAAAGGTCAACAGAATCTAGAGCCTCAATCCCAAGGAGCCACTGGTACCCTAATAACTAGAGAGGAGAGACCTATTCCCAGCACTGTTGCATAGAAAGGGAGTCAGGAAGCAGCCTGGGCTAAAAAACTTGGGGTCCATCTCAGTAAGCTGTGCCCAAGGCTAGCACATCCTGAGCTTGGAGACTCTGAGCTGTTCCTATCTTCCAGGACTCAGATCCTGAATCACAAACAGGAGTGATAGGAATCCAGGCTGGGGCTATAAGCACAGCTCTGAGAACGAGCATCTCTACTTTCAGGTCACTCTATTGTGGCATTATCTCATTTTCTAGGTGAGGGAACTTAAAAGTTGCTATCTAAAGTTGCTCAAGGCTGGGAACCTTGTCTCCCAGGAGGAGTACCCAAACAAATGGTGGCCTGGAGCCTCTTACTTTGTCCCTGCACATGAGCCAGTGGGTTGTGTGTATCTCAGGCCACCATCCTAAAGAGCTGGGCGTGGAAATCCATGCCAGGAGACCCAGCTGATTGCTGTATAGACTCTCTTAAGTCTTTCTCTTCCCCTACGTGTCCTAAGTTGTTGTGGAGTCTTCCTTGCTGGCCACTGTGGTAAAAACTTAGTGTGGAATTGGGCTCGAGAGACAGTTCAACCGTTATGCTGGCTAGTACTATGTTAACTTGACACACAAGGAGGTCATTTTGTTTTGTTTTGGGAGAAGGAACCTCAACTGAGAAAGTGCCCCCAATTAGACTGGCCTGTGGGCAAACGAGCAATGTCATTTTCTTGATTGAGACTGATGATTAATGTGGAAGGGTCCACCTCACTGTGCACAGTGCCACCCCTGAGCTGGTGGTCCTGGGTGCTTTAAGACAGCAGACAGCAGACTGAGCCAGTCTTGAGAGCCAGCCAGTAGGCAGGACTCATCATGACTTCTGCTTTAGTTCCTGCCCTGATGTTCTCAGTAATGATGTTACCTGGAACTGAAAGACAGAATAATGCTCTCCTCCTCAAGTGACTTTTGGTCATGTGTTTATCAGAGCAGTAGACACTATGAAACTGTTTAAGAACATGAATTGCTCTTTTTTTTTTTTTTTAATTTTGAGACAGGATCTAGCTCATTGTGTATTTCTGGCTGACCTCAAACTTACAGAAATTCTTCTGCCTCTGCCTCTGCCTCCTGGAGTGCTGGGATTTATGGTCTGAGCCACCACACCTGGCTAAGAATGCACTCCACTAGCAGCAGACCAGAGTTTGGTTCCCAACGCCCATACCTGGCACCTCACAAGTGCCTGTAGCTCCATATCCAGGACACCTGCTACCTCTTGGCTCCAGGGACACCTGCACTCACATGCGAGTACTGCCCCCCCCCAGAGACAAACACATAATTTAATAAATAATAAAACAATATTTTTCTAAAAGGTCGAGTGGAGCGAAGGTCACTGAGCCTTGGAATTCACAATGTCCTCCCTTGCTCTCAGTAGCCTGACACTGAAACTGTGACTGCAACAACTACCTACATTCTGTCCCCAAACCATTCAGGAATTAGGATGGGCCCATCAAAATAAGCCTGTATAGTGCTTACTCAACAGGGAGAAGCATTGTCAACTGGAACTCAGTGTTTACAACCCTGGTATACCTCTGCCTAACATAAGCGTGCCAAGAATCTTGCCCCAAGAGGTTATGGCAACTCACATCTGAAAAGCCAGGGAACTGCTTGCCAGCTAACAGCACCACAACAGCACCCACTGAATCAAAGGAGTCAAGAGTTGAGGTACTCAGCACAGCAAAGAGAGGGAGCAGGGACTCGGGAACAAACTTTAAAAACTTTCAGTTTCATAGAAACACGGAATTCAGGCCTCCCAGTATTAATAAAATCAACTTTTAGGGAATAAACCCCTGTTACAAAATAAACTGCTTACTTAAGAACTCCCCAGAGGCAAATGCTAAATCTTAACAAAGGACATGGAATGGATAAGTGAGAAATGCAGCCCACTTTAAATCACTCTGAGTCCCACATTTGAGGCTTAGGAAAGTAGGGAATCCTGAAGCAGCAAATATGCAAAGTTCCAACTCAGGTGCTGAGGCCTACTTTGAGAGTTCCTACTACACAGCCACAAAACAGGTCTGTCAAAGCAACCACAATTATGCCCAAATAAGAACTCGTACTTACGAATATCTCGGAAATGGATAATGAGTCGGGCCACAAGGGAAAGATATTCATCCTAAAAGTAAAAACACAAGTACTTTAATCCCAAATGGAGAAGCAAAGACAAGTGACTCTCCCTTGCCAGCCCTTGATAGCCCAGCCATCCAGCTGAGTTCCATCCTTCAAGCCTTGGCCTCTGAAACTGCCTGAGATGACCACAGTCACTCACACCCATTGGCTTCCTCTGGAATTCATCTCTCGCAGGGGAGCTCTCAATGATTTTCCACCTCAGAGGCACAAATTAAGAAGGGTGTAGAGGGTTTCCACGCTAATGCACAGAGCACTGCGGCTAAGAAAGTCCCCAATTGTAGGTACATAAATGCCAGGGATCGTGCAGCCACAAAGGCATCTCCTGCAGGAGGACCTAATTGCAGACGGCCTGAGACACCAAAAATTGCTGATACTGACAATGCCAGCCAATCAGGAACTGCTTTTTAGAAGAGATGCTTTTTCAGGACTAATGGGGCACAGATGGAAGGTATTAAAGGAACTTGCAGCAGTGTTCAGATGTGCTTGCTGCAGTGTTACACACCTGCTCCCAGAGTCAGCGTCATTGATTCTATGCCCCCAAACCCAAGGGCACAGGCAGCACCCTCTTATTACAAGGCAGTCAGCTTGTAGTGTCCAAAGCCTCAGCCCAACGTCACACGCATACACTATTGGTATGTTAGTGCTTTTGCTTTCTATGACAACGCTGGTAGCCTTTCCCCTGCTGATGAGACAGGTATGCACACACAAATCTGCATGATGTTACACAAGAGAGATATGGTCCTTCCTTCTTCTCCAAAGCTCTCTAAAACTTCCAGGATGACTGAGAATGCTCTTCTATTAGCTGCACAGATGAGAGAAAAAGCAAACACATCTCAAATGTGACAGTGAAGAGCACTGCCTCAACAGGTCCTCTCTCTGTGCTGTCCCATTCCAGAAACTGCCCAGTGGGGCTTGCTTATGCTGCCTGTCTTCTATCCATCTAAGGACACTCACTCCAGTGTTGTAGGGAAATCACTACTATGAGTCTATACTGAGGCCAACAAAGAGATGCTTGGTTTACAAGCCCATGTCATCCATCTTTCCCTGTACTGAAATGCCCTCAGTATCTACTGTTCTCCAGTATGACTGCTCTCCAGAGTCACCTTGGGATGAAAAGATGACAAAAAATAGAAAAATGAAAAAAAAGATAAAATATGAAGATGGACTGAGCGAGTATGCAAATCTACAGCTGTTACCTATCTTGAATAGACTCCATTTCTCACTGTTTCCCAGCTAAAGGAATCAGCATAGAGTAAGAAGAGGAAGCCAGGGAAATCTATCACTATGCGGTAGGGTCAGAGTGAGAAAGGAGGCACAGCTGGAAGAGAGGGACATGAAAGAGGTTCTGTCAACAAGAGGTTCTGGTACATTTCCAATGCTTCATCAATTTCTGACTGAAAAGATTTCTGAACAAGCCGGGCCTGGTGGTGCAGGCCTTTAATCCCAGCAGAGGCAGGCGGATTTCTGAGTTCGAGGCCAGCCTGGTCTACCAAGTGAGTTCCAGGACAGCCAGGGCTATACAGAGAAACCCTGTCTCGAAAAACCAAAAAAAAAAAAAAGATTTCTGAACAAAATCTTCACAGAGATATGTTGAGGCTTGGTATCCATAGTATCATCTTGTGGTGAATGGGAAACAAGGGATGTCACCAAAGAATCAGGAATGGAAATGAAATTGCCAAGACCAGTGGAAGAGAACACTAGAGCCAGGCAAGTGCTTTCTGTTAAAGGCTGGTACGATCTTCTCATGTTATGTTGAAAATAATTTGGCAGGTTTCTTTTTTTTTCCTACTACCATGAAAGACATGACTGGAAGGAGTACGTTCCAAAAGGAATGACCTATGTTTACTTAGACCCAGGACACAATAGACAAAGCATAGAAACATGACCCCTGAGTTTTTTCCACACAAAGGCTGTGACAAAAGAATAAAAAACCCGATTCCTAGAGCCAGGGGGGTAGACACAGCATGCTGAGATGACCAGCAGCACACGCCTGGTCTATAGTATGACAACCTTAAATAAGGTCCAACTAAGCTCTATAGACCAGGGAAGAGGAATGGGACAGCCTTAAATAAGGTCCAACTCAGCTCTATAGACCAAGAGAGAGGAATGGGACACAGAAAGCCATTAGTTACAGAGCTTTCTCACAGGCATCTCCTAAGGAGTGGGCATCTAGGACCATGCTGGGGCTGTGTATGGGCAAACTGCCTTGGAGACTTTCCACAGGAAACCTCAGCTACTCTCACTGAGCTCTTGAGCCCAAGGCCTGACTGCCTTTTGTTCCTTAACTGCTCACCTTCAGTTGTAGGCACTGGCGGCCTAACTGACCTTCTCATAGGTGTGAGCAATCCCAGCCTCTGTTCCTTCATCTCCAAAGTCCTCAAAACTTCCAGGATGGCTGAGAAAAGAGGCTGAGGGTTATCTCTACTCCTCTACTGCTCATCAGCAAAATTTGATGTGTCTAGGCGATACCCAAGGCTACACATTATGAGACTATAAACAACAAAGCCAGAACCAGAGTACACACACCCAAAAGGTACAAAGTACTAGGCCCAGGTAGTGTCAGCCTCACAGATTTTCAAAATTACCCATAAGTCCTGTAGAAAGAACAAACATCAGTGGCCTAGAACAAGCTCCCATAAGAAATCAGAAGGGAGCCGGGTATGGTGGTGCACACCTTTAATCCCAGCACTTGGGAGGCAGAGGCAGGTGGATTTCTGAGTTCGAGGCCAGCCTGGTCTACAGAGTGAGTTCCAGAACAGCCAGGGCTACACAGGAAACCCTGTCTTGAAAAAAAAAAATCAGAATGGAGATGCCAATATCGCCCACCACCCTGCATCACATGCTACTGTGAGTGAAAGACTCAAGGAATCTGAATATAGTTATGAAAATATGCACAAGAAATTCTCAAAGGTAGACCAAATCACAAGGAAGTATCAAGAATCAGGCAGGAAATAGCCTTTGCCAAATATATCACATTACTGGTTTGCACTCAGAAAGTACCTCAAGTTTGTTTTTTGTTTTTGTTTTGGTTTAGTTTGGTTTTTGGTTTTTCGAGACAGGGTTTCTCTGTGTAGCCCTGGCTGTCCTGGAACTCAGTTTGTAGACCAGGCTGGCCTTGAACTCAGAAATCCGCCTGCCTCTGCCTCCTGAGTGCTGGGATTAAAGGTGTGTGCCGCCACTGCCCAGCAGCATTAACATTTCATACTTTATAAGGTCAAACAGTATTACTAGATATGGACACATTCTGTTTATCCTCCCATCAGTTGATAGGCATTTGAGTTGTCTCTATTTGGGGCTTTAAAGTTATATACTTTAGTTTGTGTATAGGTATTTTCCCTGCATGTATGTCTGTGTACCATGTACATGCAGTGCCCAAGGTGACAAGTGGGAACCAAATGCCCTGGAACTCGAGTTAGCAGTGTTGTGAGCCACCACCTGAGCCCTGGTCCTCGGGAAGAGCTGACAATGCTCTTGAGCAATGAGCCATCTCTCTAGCCCCTCTGCTTTTGGCTTTTATCAATGATAATATGGACATATCAGTACAAGTTTTTAATGGGCATGTTTCATTTATGTTAAATAATACCTAGGAGTACATACAAAGAGTGGGCCATTATTCTCCGAGCAATCACTCTAGTGCTTTCCATCACAGCTGCTCCATTTTACATTCTTCCCAGCAATGGATTAGAGCTCTGCTTTCTCTATACTTCGCTAATACTGCTTCTTGTCTGTTTTAGTTCTTAATGGGGGTCTTGTAATATTACCTTCCGTGTCTCAAGTTATCGTCCTGCTGCAGGTCCCAAGTAACAGGGACTACATTTATCACTACCAGCTATAAATTTTCTTTTCTTTTCTTTTCTTTTTTTTTGGTTTTTCGAGACAGGGTTTCTCTGTGTAGCCCTGGCTATCCTGGAACTCACTCTGTAGACCAGGCTGGCCTCGAACTCAGAAATC
>NC_034601.1:13444917-13446345 GCF_900095145.1 Mus pahari
CCTGCCTCTGCCTCCCAAGTGCTGGGATTAAAGGTGTGCGCCACCACCAACTGGCATAAATTTTCTTTAAAAAAAAAATCACAGCCATCATAATAGGTATAAACTGGTATCTCACTATGCTTTGGAGTTTTGTTTTGTTTTGTTTTTGAGGCAGGGTCTCACTATCTCCGAATCCTTGAATGGCCTTGAACTTGTGACAATCCTCCTGACTCAGTCTACCGAGTGCTAGGATTCTAAGAGTATGTCATTTTGTCTACCTCTCAAAGCATCTATTTTTTAATATATTTTATTATGCGTGCATGTGTTCTATGATATGTTGAGTACCCTTATGTCACTGCACATGTGTGAGGGTCAGAGGACATCTTTTACAAGTTGTTCTCTTGCACTGCTTTTACCAGCTCTCACCCACGGAGCCATCTCACTAGCCTTAACCATTTGTGGTGGTGAATTTCTCTTCATGTGCACATTGTCCATTTTATACCTTCTTTTGAGAAATATCTATTCAAATACTTTACCTATTTTTTAGTGTTTATATAAACTAGAGAGTCAATCCTCATCAAATATTATTCATATTTTCTCCTTTGCCAGCAGTTGTTCTTTCACGCTTTTGATGAGTCCTATAATCCACAAAAAGTCTATATTTTGATTGACTTTATATGTATGTGCGTGGACATGATACAAACATGCAAGTAGAGGTCAGAGGATTAAGGATGTGTACTATGCCAGCTTTATTATCTTAAATGTATGTTAACAATATACACTACAAGGAAGACCAAATGAACAGTTAACTCTAAAATTGTCTTCTCTCCATGCAATCCTTTATCCTGTATTAATATTCTTCACAGCTTAGAACCAGAGAACTGGCAAAGTAACTCAGTGGTCAAGAACTTGCCTCGCACGTAGCTGATCCTAGGTTCAATCCACAATATGGGGGAGCAGGACAAGCAGACTGTGTTAAATTACTGTCACCTTGCCTCCTATTATTACTCTAAGTCCCCAAAGAACCAATAATATCTCTGATTTTATTTTTAATTATGTGTATATGTGAAGGGTGGCGCACATAAGTTCAGTGCCAGCTGAAGACAGAAGAGGGTATTGTCTTATGGAGCTAGAGTCAACAGCTGGTTGGAGCTGCCTGATGTGGACACTGGGAACTGAACTCAGATCTTCTGCAGGAGCATTACATATTCTTAGTCATTGAGCTCTTACTCAAACCCTGATTTACATTGTCTCTTTGTGTTTATGTGTACACAAGCACAGATGCTAATGGGAGCTGGATGAGAATATGAAATCACCTGGAACTGGAGCTGTAGGCAGTTGTGAGTTACCCAATATGGAGGTGGAACTGAACTCAGGTCCTCTGCTGCTGGACCACCTCTCAAGCCTCTCCTGCTTTTGTGTGTGTGTGTGTGTGTGTGTGTGTGTGTG
>NC_034601.1:13447275-13450589 GCF_900095145.1 Mus pahari
GGACAGCCAGGGCTACACAGAGAAACCCTGTCTCAAAAAACCAAAAAACAAACAAACAAACAAACAAAAAAACCTTTCTAATGAAACAATTGCTAAATCCAGTGTAAAGAGAAATACTAACATGTAGAATGTGTGGTCAAAGGAAATTGCAAGGCATAAACTGGATTTAGCAAGACAGCAGCAGTACCTGCATCAAAGGAGTTAACCAGTTTAATTCTGGACTGTGGTAGATTCCCTGCCTTTTATGTTCTTTCTACCATGTGAGTTTCTGAGAGCAAACTCAGGTCATCAAGCCTGTCAGCAAATGTCCTTACCCACTAAACCATCTCAATGGCCACAACAAGCTAATTGTTGTACACTGAGTGAAGTTAAGGTCTAAATCAGTATCATATATATACTGCAATCCAGTTGTCACAGCACAATTTGCTAAAAGGGCCACTCTTGTACATGGATTCTTTTGGCATTCATGTCAATAAAATAATACTAAATCTAAGAGCTTATATCTGAATTAGTTTGAGGCCAGTGTGATGGTGAATGACTTTAATCCCAGTGCTTAGGGGGTAGATATGGCCAGCCAGGTCTACATGGTGAGTTCCAGTACAGCCAAAGCTAGGTAGAGACTTGTCTCAAACAAACAAACAAACAAACAAACAGACAAACAAAACTAGACAGCAAAAAAAAAAAAAAAAAGCTCTTACACAGAGTATTTCCAGTGTCTCACCTCTGGGCAAGTAAGTGAAAGATATATTCAAATGAGATGGGAAGCTGAATAAACAGGCTTGTTCTCTAGACTGTGTGTGCTATAGTCCTGCTATGCACTGCTGATGTCTTCTCATTCAATGAATGCCAACTCTGTCCCCTGCAAGGCAGGCCAGATCTATGAAGCTTCCATTACTAACACGGCCCATCGCTCCAGATCTCAACTGTATTTTCTCCCTTAACCTCCTTTACAGAGAGAGAGGAGTGCAGCTCACAGGTATTAAGGACATCGGGATAAGAGGGTTTGAATACTTTCTGCTTTGGTAGATGGAAGATAGTAAGGGACATGGCTAAGACTGTCAGCTCTGACACCCAAACCCCTCAGTCACTCCCTACTCTCCACTAGCCTGGGTAGGGAATTAGAATCTTTGAGTTCACCTGTAACTACTTATGATAGTTAATATTGATAAGTCTAGGCATCACCAAAGAGACACCCCTGTGCACATGTCTATGAGTGCTTATCTAGATTAGGCTAACTGAAGTAGGAAGAATCATTCTAGCTGAAGCACTTTTCCTTGGCTTGGTGTCCTGGACTGCATTTAAAAAAAAAAAAGAAGAGCTAGCCAGCTGAGTGCCAGCATCTGCTGCTTCCTGACTGTAGCTGTCAGTGCCTCATGCTCCTGCTGCTGTGACATTCTGGTTATGCCGGACTGCATTCCCTTCAACTATAAAGGGAAATAAACCCTTTCTTCCATAAGTTGCTCCTTGTAAGGTATTTTATCACAGCATCAAGATAAGTAACTAATCCACCACTTCATAGGGCTTAGTGGGGAATCAGGTGGGCTCAAATATTTTAAGTACTTGTGATATGGACTTATCATGCACATAACTTTAAAGTCTATAAGTGAATCATGAAATGTGAAGTCAGAAAATGTCAGTAAGAGGAGAGCTTTACACACAAGCCCACACAGTGGAGGCCTGTGCCCACCACCAACCAAAAGTTTAGTACACACTTCCAGACGAGAACATTCATGGTTCTCTTTGCCATGAGTCTGTACTGGACAGCCAGAGCGCCTAATGAAATCCTGGCTTCCTTCAGGAGGTGGGTGCTTCTGGACCTGCATGCTTGTCAGCATCTCAAGGAAAGATCATTCCCTTCTTCCACAACTAGAAAGGTTCTCACTACAATAATAGGCACCTACCTCCATGGGGAAGAGCAGGTACAAAGAGAGCAGTCAGATGTCAGTGCTCAAGCACACTGTCTAGAAAAACGACAGAGATTTCCAGGCAGGGGGCATATGCCTTCAATCCCAGCACATGGGAGACAGAGGCAGGTGATATCTGTAAGTTTCAGGCTAGTTAAAAGCGTCATGGTGAGTCCCTGTCTCAAGGAAAAAAAAAAAAGCAAAACAAACCAAAATACAGACTAGTCAACACTGCTATTACAATCTGTTCTCTTCCAGTTAGTCAGGGTCTCCTTGTGGAATTAGGGAGTTAGAGACAGCTTCAAAAGAAATCATCAAGGCACTCCTTATCATCACGGCTGTGACTCAAAGACAAGGCAGAGTGAACTGCACTGATGAGAGGCTGACCTCTAGCGCCTCCTTTGGTACCTCTGGCCTATTCATCAGCCACTGCAAAGGTCTGAGATGGCTAGTGTCTGTGGTGGCTATGGGACAGTCATTGTACTCCCTGGTCCAAACAGGCTCCCGATCACACCAAAAGGCAGAGGCAGTTTCTCTCTGAACCTCCTGCACTGGCCTTAAACTTCTGGTATCCAAAGAATGTTCCAGGACTTCTGAAGACTAAAGACTTCCATCTCTTCCCTTCAGAAACACAAACACAGTGATATAATGAGGTCTAAGTTATGCCACTAGTGACACTGTAAAAGTCATGTAGGTTAAAGGAACAATCATGAGTAAAGTTTTTAATGGACCTTCCAGCCGAGACCAAGCCCTAAAGCAGCCACAAGAGGTCAGAAGTAAGACCAGGAGAAGTGCCTGGCTAGGAAACCTCAACCATCCCAACTCTAGACCTACCGACTCAGGAGAAACAAAGGGTTATTCCTTTAAGCCATTAAGTTTTAGACTGGTATAAGCAAGCTGAACCAACAAAATTTACATTTTGGAAATGATTCAAGTCAGGTTTTTGTTGTTGTTGTCATCTGGTCCTGTCTATCTGTCCCCACCCCCACCTCGAAGCCCCAGCACACATACAGAGTCTCATTATGTAGCTCCAGCTGTCCTAGAACTCACTATGTAGCCCAAACTAGCACCAAACTCACAGAAACCCACCTGCCTCTGCCTCCCAAGTGCTAAGATTGAAAGTGTGCACCATTACACCAGACTTCAATTAAGTCTTTACCAAGATTCCTTTAACTGTAGAGTATGACTTTAATCCCAGCACTCAGGAGACAGGCAAACACATTTCTGGAAGTTTGAGGCCAGCTTGCTCTACACAGCAAGTTCCAAGACAATGAGGGTTACATAGAGAAACCATATTTCAAAAACAAAAGGAAGGTCATAATAGTGCTGCGGATAAATCTCAGTGATAGAGTACTTTGCAGTAATCTCTCTCTCCCCCTCTCTCTCTCCCCCCCCCTCCCTCTCTCTCTC
>NC_034601.1:13450743-13460348 GCF_900095145.1 Mus pahari
CCATCTCTGAGATATTTGCAATTTATATGATCTAGATACCCAAATATATAAAAAACTACTTAAAATATCAACAATTTAAAAATGATCAAAGGATAAACATGGACATTTTTCCACAGAATGTTTACAAATGGCTCAAAAGCACTAAAGAGACGTGAGACATCATCACTATGCAGACAAACAGCAATCAGAAGCACTGGTGACTACTTCTCACACACGGGCATAGCAAGGACAAGCTGGTAGATGCCACACAGCTTAGAGGACAAACCTACTCCACATTTGGGACTGGCCTCTATCTTAAAAAAAAAAAAAAAGGGAGCCTGAGACCTTGACCTGCAGCTGACACCAAGCTGCACCCAAGTACCAGGAAGAACCCAATGGCTTGTCCTTGCCTCATACCCCAGAGTTACCCCTTAGCTACTTCCTAGCAACAGCCAATCAAGATTAGTCTGATTGCTTGAGATGTCCTTTCAGACCTCCTGTGATTGTTTGCGGTTTTGCTCAGAGAGCACTCACCTGTCATCTTACAGTAGTCATTCAACTAGATGCTCACCGGGCTGAGGTCCCCTATTAGCTCACCATTTCCTATAAAACCTTGTCCCACTGAGGGCTCGGGGCTGCACCCGCCCATCCTGCTGTGTCAGGGTTGGTGGTGAGTGAGCCAAGCTTGAATAAAAGAGACCCTAGTTCGACTGCATCAGAATCAGCTCCTCTGTGGTCTTTTGGGGCTTGTGAGCTGGCACAAAACAGCTACTCCAGACAACAGTTTAGAAATGTGAACCCCAAGTGTGTACAGAGTTTTTGTTTTCCCAAGAGAAATGAAATAAGTCTTCAAAACAACAAACAGACAAACAAACAAACTAGTAGGTGAAGCCAGGTGGTGGTAGGACACGCCTTAATCCCAGCACTCAGGAGGCAGAAGCAGGCAGATCTCAGAGTTTGAGGCCAGCCTGGTCTACAGAGTGAGTTCCAGAACACCCTGGGCTATACAGAGAAACCCTGTCTTGAGACAAAAACAAAACAACAACAACAATAACACCCCCTAGTATATGAGTATTTAAAATAAGTCATTTTTCATGATAGCCCCCAAATGAAAACCACTCAAATGAAGACTGATTCATCAATATACAGAAAATGATACAGTAGGTCATCTCTGTTGATGCCAGTCTAGTCTACACCAGGAAATCTTGCCTTGAAAAGAAGAAAAAAGAATCAGGCATGCACTACAACATGGTCAATGTATGAACACTGATAAGATTGTGCTATGTGAAAAAAGTAAGTTACAAAAAAACCCAAATCATGCTGACTATGCTGATAAAGCAACTTCAGGTGGGAAAGCCCACTGCAATAAAGTAGGTGAGTATCTGCTGGTGGCCAGGAAATGGAGCGTGACTGCTACTTGTGTAAAGTCTCTAACACTACCCTACACGATTGAATTATATACCTCCAGTGAGTGAATTTGTTATACCTTAATTTAATCTCAACAATGCTTTTAAAAGAAAACAAATGTACGTTATCATCCACAGAGGAGCCCATAGCTCTAGAAATCTGTCTGTCCATGTACTTGTAAACAAAAACACACTGTCCACCTCTACTCAGTATCATTTCATTTCTGCCATTTTTCGTCACTTTTTCTTTAAAAAATAGACTGTTTATTTTATTTATTTGGAGATGGTCTCACTTGTAGCCTTGGCTAGTCTAAAGTTTGATATGTAGACCAGGCCAGCCTCAAACCCACCTCCTTCTGCCTTCTAAGTGGTAAGATTAAAAGCATGCACCCAGCTTTAACTCAAAATTGTGTAGGGGTAGGGGTGGGGGCAGGAATGGAGTGGGGTGGGGTGGGTAGGTGATGTGCATGTGAGCACAGGTGTCTATGGAGTGTTAGGCTGTTGGGAACCATCCTACATGGGTACTGGAAACTGAACTTGAGTCCTCTTCCAGAACAGTATGGTCTTGTAATTGCTGAGTCATCGTTCAGCCTCCTGCTTCACTTCTAATCTCTACTCCTGAGAGCTAACACACTGAAAGAAGGTCACATAGAGGCTGGTGCTGTACCAGCCTGGAAAGTCTTCTTCCAATTCTACCTGGGAAGTTCCACCCTCAACTTTTCCAGCACTGGCCACCTCCCTGAACAGAGAAACCAAAAATGATTCTAGACCCCTGCCTCAGGGATGTGTAGCACAAAGCCAGCATCTCTTTTATAGGATCCAAGGAGCTCCCTGTGGGAATCACAGGGCCAACTACATACATATGACATGGTCTATAATGAGGCCAGGGTCAGAGGCAGGGCCTGTAGCTGCAGTGCCAATCTAGGAATCTTGACTTCCATGGACACATGGGAAGTTCCAGAGTGTTGTGGCAAAGCCAGCTGTATCTGAGAGTAGCAAGCAAGCACTCCCCTCTCCGGGATCCAAGTAGAAGCTGCTCAGTATCAGCAACACACTCCTCCTGGAATTGCTCTGCTGAGGACTTTGGCCAGCAGGGTCTTACCCGGGTCTTGGCCTTCAGGAACACATGACTCTCCATATCCTTGCTAGATTTACTGTGGGCCACACCAGCTTTCCTCATGGCATCCTCACTGAAATACAAAAGAAGAGATGTTTAAAAACATTAGCAAGTCCACCCTGGTAGATAAGTACTGTCCCTCGGGAACTAGCCTGGCTCAAGTCCTGGGGAGGAACCAGGACAGAGGACTCAGCAGGGCAGGGCCATAAGAAGGGTGAAAACAAAAGGTAATTACCATAAAGAAAAGAGAAGCCCCTGGGCATGAAGGACAGGGGGACTGACCCAAGAGATTGCTCACAATCAGCACTGCTGATTAGGTCAGTGGGTGGCTAGCCAGCCTCTATTTCTAGGCCTGTGAGTTCCTGAGCCCCTATGCAATTCTACATCTGAGTACTGTGAGACTGTAGCTCTACATTTCTCACCTATAAAATGAACAGTCCACACAAGCCACATCCCATTCCCCAAAAGGCAAAAGTTTGTGTGTGTCAAGTCATGTCTTCCTAACAGAACCATAGAGACCAGCTCCAACTTCTAACTACTAAGAACAATAGGAGATAGTATACCAATGTAAAACCACAACAAACATCGAAAAAACATTTTATATACAGATAGAAAAAGGACTATCCTAGTAAAGGATATCCTTTTCACACTCCGGGGGAAAGAGCTATGCACATGGGCCAAACAGAGCTCAGAGAGCACATACTGCCTCCCTCTATCCGTACTCACAACACAGAAAGAACAGGTATAGGGGCTGGAGAGAGAGTTCAGTCGTTAAAGAGCACTTGTTGCTCTCTCAGAGGACCTGAATTTGATTCCTAGCACCCACATAGTGGCTCACAACCACCTGTAACTCCAGTTCCAGGAAATGTAGTATCTTCTTCTGCCTCTGAAGGCACTGCACTTGGTATTATGCATTCACGCAGGCAAAACACTCATACACATAAAAGAAAATAAGAAAATAAATATTTTCTAAAAAGAAAGAACAAGTATGCATGTGATAGAAAGAAACATTACTTGAGGCTATAGGCCTGAGATACTGGCTACTCTGGTTGGTCACTGCCTGTCTTCTTGTAGCACTGGGTTTGCTGGCAAACTAATCAGAAAATTGCCGACTCTGGGCTTCAACTCATAGTGGGATAAAAGTCCAATCCAGCTGGTACTCAAAAGCATTCTGAGCCTGGAGAGAGGGCTCCGTGGCTAAGAGCACTGATTGCTCTTCCAAAAGTCCTGAGTTCAATTCCCAGCAATCACATGGTGGCTCACAACCGTCTGTAATGGAATCTTATGCCCTCTTCTGGTGTGTCTTAAAACAGCTACAGTGTGCTCATAAATAAAATAGATCTTTAAAAAAAATAAAAAATAAAAAAGCATTGTGACCCTCCAAAACACAAACCAACTCAGTAGTTACTGAAAAACATGTGTGGACTACAGCACTGCACCTATGAAATCATAGAAAAACCACATGTAGAAATAGCAATAATGAGATAGACCAAACACATCACGGGCAGAGTGAGATGCTCAGCAGTTAGAAGCACTTGCTACACAAGCCTGACACCCTGAGTCTGACCCCTAGATCCATGCAAAGGTGGAAGAACTGGCACCATAAAGTTGCCCTCTGAACCCCACATGCATGCCACAGCACACTCATACTCCCTCTACCCCACAATCATTAACAGATTATTATAAAACATCACATTGCTGGATCCTTTATTACCAGCATGTCTGAAGTTCTGGCCTCATCTATCTACTTTCTGAAATTCTGGCTCTAGGTCTGGCAAGTGGCAGCAGCAGGTGCCTGCTTGCAAGGCATACAGGTGTGGCACAGATATATGAGAAAAGCTCCCTGGAGCCACAAGAGACATGAGAATAATGAAGCAGAGCAGTACCAAAACCCAGCCCAGCCCACAGGAAGTATAGGAACAGACACAGCAGGAGCGGGGCCACTAGAGACCCAGGCTGCAAGGCTTCTCACTGGAAATGGAAACATCACCTGGTAAAAGATGAAAACCACTGAGGCGAAACAGACCTGGGTGCAGAATCAATCGTGCCTCACCTGTGTCCCAAAAGACCTACCTGTCCCTCCTCCTGCCCTCTGGCAAGTATATAAAAGGGATCAAGAGGTAAATAGCCACACAACTACAGGAAGAATTTAGAGATGCACAAGAGTTTACTAATATCCAGTCCCAAGGGAGGGCAGCAAGTCAATCAAGCACTTGTTGATGACAGCACATCCCCAACATTCATGTGGACACAGAAAAAGGGGAGCAAGCACAGGCATGTGACAGGGATAGAGTCGCACAGATGGGCTCTGTGTCATAGCTGAAGGCTGAGCCAGACTCCTAAGAAGTTCCTCCCAAACTGCTGCCAAGTGCTTTCACGACAACCAGAAGACACAGCACAGCCTTAGCTCAAAGAACACCAGGTAGCTTCATGCAGGGAACAGACAGATATAGGACATAGCATAGTGTGACAGCTTTGAGACAGTAGGAAAACAAACTACAATCAATGACCTGGACAAAGAAATGTGCAGGTGAGCAGCAGGCAAAGAGTACCAGTGATAGGAATTAATATGCCTTCCCAGTGAGAAATCACCCCGAGTATGTAAGGATGAATACAGGAAGGGAAAAGGATCTTTAGTAATAGCTCAAGACCGGTTCTGGCTAGTGCACAAAAAGGAACACAGCATTTATCCTGCTTATATCGGTCTTAGACTTATACATTCCACATATGCTGTCATCCTTAAATCTCCCTCAGGTTTCAGCTTATGGTCTCAATAATGTAAACAGAGAGAGGAAACTACAAGTCTGACCGCTTGGCAGATGGAATATTTTACACTGCAGAGGTTCAGCCAGAACTCTTTCTTAAGTACATCAGTGTTGTTCTTTTCATCGTGGCTACCCAGGGTTAGAATTATGGCAGAAAACCCAGCAAAATTATGCTTCTCCTGAAAAGAGCGCAGGGGGCTTAATGGTGGATCCGGATTTAATGGTGCTTGAGACCCTTTGCTGCTTCCGTGAACTGTCCTTAAAAGCCTGTTCTTTGAGGTAGGGATGGGCCTAGGGCCGGTTGTCAATTAGGGCTGTATCCTTTTGTTATGGGAATAGGACCTAATTGGAACTCAATTTCAGAGACATTAGCAGAACCTCCTCAGCAACCCTGCACTTGAATTATGATGCAGAATTTTCATTCCTACAGTTCCTAAGTCTGGTCGGTGTATTACTGAGCTTCCCCTAACACTGGAGGCAGTGTTCCTCAGCAAAGTCTTTCCTTTTCTTACTTTCCTTCTCTTTTTTTTTGTTTTGTTTTTCCTGCCCCTCAAGATTGGGTTTCTCTGAGTGATCCTAGCTGTCTTGGAACTTGCTCTGTAGACTAGGCTGGCCTCAAACTCAGAGCTCTGCCCAGATCTGCTTCATGAGTGGTGGGATTAAAGGCAGCCATCACTGCTGGCTCCTCAGCTAAATTCTTTATTGCACCAATTTTATTCCTTCAAGTTTCTTCTGTATCACTAGATGCAAGACAGAGGACATTGCCAAAAGCCTGAGTGCTTCTCCAGGAGAGTAAGTACATTACATGATACAGATGGCACTGACTATCAGTGACCCTGAGTTTGAAGAGCATCAACCTAGTAGAGGCCAACGATAATCCTATTTTGACAGATTTGAACATACTGAGGGGTAGGGGCACCACAACAACACACCACACTGCAGGGATGGGACACAACCTCAGCTGGAAGAAGCCAGGTCTGCTGTGAGCTGTACAGGGCAATAGGATGTTCTGCTAATCTCTTATCCCATTTGCAGTGCCTGCACAGTCTCATCATATTTAATAAATCCAGATGCCTTGATTGTTGTTTTCAGTCCTACAAACCATATTTTGAAAATGTTTTTGCTCTTATTTCTAGTCTGAAGATAACTCTCCATTAAGTAAAGCTACTGAATAAAATGGCTTTCCTTGAGCAGGGGGTGGTGGCGCACACCTTTAATGCCAGCACTTGGAAGGCAGGCAGATTTCTGAGTTCGAGGCCAGCCTGGTCTACAAAGTGAGTTCCAGGACAGTGCCAGGGCTATACAGAGAAACCCTGTCTCGAAAAACCAAAAAAAAAAAAAAAAAAAGCCTTCCTTTACCTTGCACTTTGTCCCAAACAAACACCAAGTCTTGGGTGTGGCCCCAATTCAGACTCTTACTTACTTAGGTTCAACTTCTTCCTTACAATAAGACCACAGAGACTGTGATTGGTTCTAGTCTATCCTGGAATAGACTTGGCTGCTATCTTGTCCCTTTTGACCACCCTGAGGGAGGCTTTGCCACTACCACCTCCCCCATTCTACCCCCAGAATGATTACTAAGCACTTTGACACATACAGCCACTCTTGTCTCCCTTGGAGTGAGGCACTAGCCCCCTTTCTTGCACTACCCAGTTCTGGCCACAGCTGCCTTGGTTTAGAATGGAGCCTAGTGGGACTGATCAATCATTCTGGCCTAGAACTCCCTTCACAATAAGGGTTGGAAGGCTGCTAAGAGAATACCAACTTCCAGGCAGCTAGGATGAGGGTCTTAAAACTTCCACAGCTGCCCTTGGAACATGGTATATCTGAAAATTTAAGAAACCCAGCGGGGGGCTGGAGATCAGCGGTTAAGACTGCTCTTCCAGGGATTGAGTTCAATTCCCAGCAACCATGTGGTGGCTTACAACCATCTGTAATGGGATCTANTGTCCTCTTTTGGTGTGTCTGAAGACAGTTACACTGTACTCACATACAAAAATAAATCTTAAAGGACAAAAAAAAGGAAGAAACCCTGCTAGGACTGGGCAAGGTAGCACAAGCCTTTAATCTAGCAGTTCTCAATTTGTAGGTTTCAACCCCTTTCTGGGCATGAACTGACCCTTTCACAAGGGCCACATATCAGATATTTACATTACAATTCATAACAGTAGCAAAATTAGATATGAAGTAGCAACAAAAATAATTTTATGGATAGGGGTAGTATACATACATACATCATGAGGTACTGTATTAAAGGGTCAGACAGCATTGGGAAGGCTGAGAACCACTGCTTTAATCCTAGCATTCTGTGGGACAGTGGTGAGTGGATCTCTGAGAATTTGAGGCCAGCCAGACCTACTTAACTGTGAGTGAGATGGAATCCTCTAATACTTCTATCACACATAAATATTAGTCAGCCCAGATGAGGTACCAGTGAGTTCCTGCAGCTTCTTCAGGCAAAGCTGTCCCTATTTGGACTCTGATTCATCTGGGGTATCCTCAACAGTGGAACAGTCTACCACTCAAGCACAAAGGACCCTCCCATGGCTGTGCTAATAAACAGATTAGTCTTTCCTCCAATTCTTCCCTGATCCTCTTTTCCATGCCCCATTCTTAGGGCCCTAGTTATCACTCAAGGACCCCTTCACAGCTCTCAATTAGGACTCTTTGATCTCCATTTCTTTATTACTGTCCTCCACCTCAGGCCTCCTTCCTTGGCCTACCTTCTTCCACACTGCTGAAGGGAAAGAGTACCTGCTCTTCTGGTTTCCTAAAGATGTCTAACATAGAAAGATTTCTTTCTCCCTTGGGTGTCAGAAATCACCATTCTAAGATTTAAAAACAAAAAAAACAAAAAAAACAAAAAAACAAAAAAACAGAAGTGCTCTCCCCCATTTTTTAAGGGTTTTGTGTGTGTGTGCTCTTTTGTTCTTTATTTTGCTTTGTTTTATTGGTAGTGGTGGGGTTTTCAGATAGGGTCTCTCTATACAATTCTGTCGTGGAGCTCGCTCTATAGACCAGGCTGGCCTTGAACGCAGAGAGCCCCTGCCTCTCCTTTTGAGTGCTGGGATTACCTGGCTTTGTTTGTTGTTGTTTTTGTTTGTTTTGATTTTGAGACAGGGTTCATGAAGCCCAGGCTGGCTTTGAACACACTATACAGCTGAGGATGACCTTGAATTTCTGATCCTCCTGCCTCTACTTGCCAAGTGCTAGGAATTTCTACCCACACCTATTATGTAAGTGGACTGCTGGCATATCACTACTGTGTATATGGTTTGCTCACCTACCTAGGATAGAAGCCCATGGCTTGCACATGAGCCCCCTCCCCCTGAATGTTTAAAACCCAAACCACTAGTAATAAAGTCCTAGGAGACAAGGAAGGAAGAGGTGTCCAGCATTAGATCGACAGATATTTTGTAGGCTTGTTACCAGAGAGAGAAATATTCAACACTTTGCCATCTTTTTTACCATCATTTCTAAGAGACAAGGAAAGGCGTCTCTGATGCTTCATGCATTCAGAGCATCTGCCCACCACTCCTACCTCCCTCTTCACAGTGTGTAACAATCCCATGGAGACCATGTGGGACTTAGCCTTTGGAAAAGGCCCTAATGCCTATCTTTATCACACCAACAGGCTCTAGAAGATAGGTCCCAGGGGAAAAAAACTGACAGAGAACATGAAGCCCAAGGTTAACTGTGCTGAGATATAAGTAAAAAGGCACAGGAAAAATTAGCAACAAGTAACCAGAAAACCAGGCCCCCAACTGCCCAAAGGCAAGAACAACTATCAAGTGCAGTATGCTTCTGCACTCAGTGCACTGTTTGTATAGACATAAAATATGAACACTCATTACTGATTCACTCAGTCAAACACTGGGAGCAGTGCAGAGATAAGAGAATGTCGAGCTACAGAGCAAGTCTGCATATCGTTCACACAACTTACAAGGAAGCAGCACGTGCAAGCTACTAAGAACACAGGGGCATGCTAGAAGACACAGCAAGAGTCAAAGGTGGTTGCTACCTTTGAGAAGAGTCCCTGAGTAAAGGGCTAATGACTTTTGCAATTTATATGCACTTTAAATTTCAAGGGGCTGAGGAAATGGCGCCATGGTAAAGTACTGGCCTATGAGCGTGAGACCCTGAGTCTGGACACTGGTGCTATATGGGAAACCAGTTGCAACAGCACTCATCTGTAATCCAAGTGCTGGAAGTACAGAGAGAGGTGGATCCTGGGACTTGCTGGCCTCCAGGCAGTGAGAAACCCTGTCTCAAGAAATAAAGCGGCTGGGCGTGGTGGCGCACGCCTTTAATCCCAGCACTTGGGAGGCAGAGGCAGGT
>NC_034601.1:13460543-13474805 GCF_900095145.1 Mus pahari
AGATAAAAGAAATAAAGCAGAGGGGGCTGGAGAGATGGCTCAGTCGTTAAGAGCACTGACTGCTCTTCCAGAAGTCCAGAGTTCGATTCCCAGCAACCACATGGTGGCTCACAACCATCAGTAATGAGATCTGGTGCCCTTTTCTGGTGTGTCTGAAGACAGCTACAGTGTACTTATATACAATAAATAAATCTGAAAGAAAGAAAGAAAGAAAGAAAGAGAGAGCGAGCTGTATGTGTCTGAGGAAGACACCTGATATTGACTTGCACTCTGTTATAGTTTGTATATGCTCAGCCCAGAGAGTGCTCATTGTGGGTGAGGGTTTTAAGACCCTCATTCTAGCTGCCAGGAAGTCAGTATTCTGTTAGCAGTCTTCAGATAAAGATGTAGACCTCTCAACTCCTCCTGTACCATGCTTGCCTGACTGCCACCAGGTTTCCACCCTGACAATAATGGACTGACCCTCTGAACCTGTAAGCCAGCTCCAATTAAATGTTCTTGTAAGAGTTGCCTTGGTCATGGTATCTGTTCACAGCAGTAAAACCCTAAGATACAGCCTCTACACCTACACACCTACACACCTACACACACACACACACACTTCCCGAGACAGTGTCTTGCTATGTACCCCTGGCTAGCTTGGAACTATGTCCACTATGTTGACCACATTGGGTTCAAACTCAGAGATCTGTCTGTCTGCCTCTGCCTCCCAAGCATTGGGATTTAAGGTGTATACCACCATGCCTAATAAATTTACTAATTTCTTTGTTTTTGTTTTTGTTTTTTGAGAGAGCCTCACCACATATAGCCTTGGTGGTCCTGCAACTCACCTGAAGAGCAGACTGGCTTCAAACTCAGAGATCTGCCTGACTTTGCCTCCTCAGTGCTGAGACTAAAGACATCTAAGTCCAGCCACAAAAAATGTTAAGTCATTAAAAATTAAATTGCGAGCCGGGAGTGGTGGCGCATGCCTTTAATGCCAGCGCTCGGGAGGCAGAGGCAGGCAGATTTCTGAGTTCGAGGCTAGACTGGTCTACAGAGTGAGTTCCAGGACAGCCAAGGCTACACAAAGAAAACCTGTCTCGAAAAACCAAAGAAGCCGGGTGGTGGTGGCCCACGCCTTTAATCCCAGCACTTGGGAGGCAGAGGCAGGCGGATCTCTGAGTTCGAGGCCAGTCTGGTCTACAAAGTGAGTTCCAGGACAGTCAGGGATACACAGAGAAACTCTGTCTCAAAAACCCAAAATGAATAAATGAATAAATAAATAAATAAAACTGCCTGCTGTGATGGCTTGATTAAAAATGGCCCCCATAGGCTCCTATAGTTGAATGCTTGGTTAGAGACAATGGCACTATTTGTGTGGGACTAGAAGGTGTGGCCTTGTTGGAGGAAGTATATCACTAGGGGTAAGCTTTGGGGTTTCAAAATCTTCAGCCAAGCCAAGTGTCTTCTCTCTTCCTGTTATCTGAGGATCCAGATGAAGACCTCCGAGCTACTTGTTCAGCAACATCTCTGCCTGTGTACCTCCATGCTCCCATGATGATAATGTAAACCAGATGATGAAACTGTAAACCAGTTCCAAGTAAATGATATCCCTCTTTTAAGAGATGCTTCGGTCATGGTGCATCTTCACAGCAATAAAATAATGACTTAAGACACCTGCTCACCTAAAGTCCCCAGAATGTTGCACTTCCACACTTTTGGCTCTGAGCAGCACCATAGCAATTAAGGAAAATGAGTGTCTGACATAACGGCCAAAAAAGCAGGCAGGAAAAAGGGAAGCAGGAAGATTCTGGCTGGTCCCTTTTGAGAAAGATTGGTGTGATGTGACAGCTCCAGCAATGTTCAGTATTAAACACTGAAAACAGTAGTCACAAGGGCTCAAGAAGGCAAAATTGCATCTGATTACCACAAAGGTCATATGCTTAAAGTGAGCCTTGCTGATCTACATTTCAACAAAGTTGCATTTAGAAAATTCAAGCTACTTACTGAGGATGTTCAGGGTAATGGATCTTACCCAGGACAAAATGTGTTCCATGATTTTTTTTTTAAAGATCTATTTATTATATGTAAGTACACTGTAGCTGACTTCAGACACTCCAGAAGAGGGCGTCAGATCTTGTTAAGGATGGTTATGAGTCACCATGTGTTTGCTGGGATTTGAACTCTGCACCTTTGGAAGAGCAGTCAGGTGGTTCTTACCCACTGAGCCATCTCACCAGCCCCCGTGTTCCATGATTTAAAAGGGGAGACCATGATTAAAGCTCATGTTGCTGTAAAGGGAAGAGATGGTTATTTGTCCATCTCTTCTACGCTGGTTTTACTACCAAAATATGTGCTAATAACCAGATAAGCAAGACCTTCCCGAAGGTCCACCAGAGCTAGAAGACAGAAATCATGACCTGAGAGGCAGACACATGACTTGAAAGAAGTGGTAAGTTGAATCCTAAAACTGGGAAAGACAGAAAAGACTTGTTGGTCTTTACCCTCTTCAGGTGTCTTCATTGGAAGAGAGCCTAAGAGTAAACATGAAGCAGAGCAGGCCTGATCTGGGAGAGAGCTCCACTGTTGCAGGTGGAGGCTCTGGCAGAGCTGCTGGAGAAGAGATACGTGCAGCGGGAGTTGAATGAGCTGACAGGTAAAACTACCAGTCTTAGAATCTGTTTAAAATCCAGATTTTTAATAATGATAAATAAGGTTATATGTGGGGGTGTGGGTGGGGGGAAGACACTAAATAATGAAAGATGAATGTGGGGCTCACCTTATCACTTCAGTCCTCTGACTAGCAGCTGATTTCAAGGAGTTTTAGGTCAGTCTGCCCCACAGAGTGAGTTCCAGGTCCACCTGGACTAGCGACTGAGATACTGTCATTAATAATAATAATAAATTAGCAAGGTTTGCTAGCTCACAGCTGTGATATAAAGCAGCTAAGGCAGGAAGATCAAGTAAGTTTGAGAGCAGCCAGCCAGGGTTACAGAATGAGAACTTGTCTCAAAAAGTGCGGTGGGATGCTGCCTAGCCTGGGGATGCTGTAACACTTTAAACACAGCATTCAGGAGGTAGAAGCTGAGACTTCACAGTTCTAGGTCTGTCATAGTGTGGAAAAGGGAGTGTGGTGGTTTGAATATCCTCGGCCCAGGGAGTGGGCCTTTTAGAAGGTGTGGCCTTGTTGGAGGAAATGTGTCACTCTGAGGGTGGGCAATGAGATCCTCATCCTAGTTGCCTGGAAACTATTCTTCTTCTTCTTCTTCTTTTTGGGGGGTGGGGGGGGGAGACAGGGTTTCTCTGTATAGCCCTGGCTGTCCTGGAACTCACTTTGTAGACCAGGCTGGCCTCAAACTCAGAAATCCACCTGCCTCTGCCTCCCGAGTGCTGGGATTAAAGGTGTGCTCCACCACGCCTGGCTACTATTCTTCTTCTAGCAGTCTTCAGATGAAGATGTAGAACCCTCAGCTTCTTCTGCGCCATGCCTGCCTGGACGCTGCCATCCACCATGATGTTAATGGACTGAACCTCTGAACCTGTAACTGAGCCCTAATTTATAAGAGTTGTCTTGGTAATGGTGTCTCTTCACAGCAATGGAAATTCTAAGACAGATGATACGGGGTAGGATGTAGAGAGATGACTCTATGGCACTTGGTGCTCTTAGAGAGGACCCACGTTCATTTTCCAGCACCCACATGGTGGTTCACAACTCTAAAGTTACTCCAGTTCCAGGGATCTGATGCCCTCTTCTGACTACCACATGTGCCACAAGCGAGTGCCATGTGGTACACACACACACACACACACACAGACAAAGCACTCATATACATAAAACAATTATTTTTAAAAAGAGAAAATGCACATAATGTAGCATGGAAACAGAAAACTCCTGGGGCTGGAGCAATGGCACAGAGGTTAAAACTTTGTACTGCTCTTTCAGAAGAGTTCAATTCCCAGCCCCTGTGCTCGGTGGCTTACAACTACCTGCAACTACAGCTCCAGATCTCACATCCTCTTCTGGCCTCAGGCACCTACACATACAACACCCTGATACACAATTTAAAATGAATCTTAAAATAAAAAGCTTCTTAAGGCTTAAAGCTAGTTCAATACCTTGGAAATTTGCTTGCTCATAGTGATGTAAGTTAAAATGTCTTTTGGTTCTTTTTTTATTTATTTATTTTGATTTTTCAAGACAGGGTTTCTCTGTGTAGCCCTGGCTGTCCTGGAGCTTACTTTGTAGACCAGGCTGGCCTCGAACTCAGAAATCCACCTGCCTCTGCCTCCCAAGTGCTAGGATTAAAGGCGTGCGCCACCACGCCCGGCTCGTCTTTTGGTTCTTAAGAAGTGTATGTGTCACAGTTACTCAATGAACAGCAAGCACTGTTGAGAAAAATCTGATTGATTTTTCTTGTGGTGCTCAGGATGGAACCCAGGGTTGTACATGCTAGGCAGGCTCTGTTCCCTGCTGATTCACATTTCTAACCCTTCCTATGTCAGCTAAAAGACACGAAGCTTCTTTTCTATCAGCAAACCATGCATTCTTCAGGTCACAAAGCTGAAGTTGGTAGGGACTTGAAGGTAGGCAAGGCCAACATCTATATATAGCTGCAAGGTGCCTTCTAGCTGCAGTTCCAATGTGTCACTTCACCCCACATGGAGAGGTCTGTCTGTCCTTCCCATGCAGGCCTGGCTCTCATCTCATCTTCTGACCTCATCAGGCTCTTTAGAGCAGCAGCGTCCCACATCACTGCCCACCGCCTAATGACACAACAGCCAATTCACTGTCTCAGTGTCTAGGTGGTTTCACCTTAGGAGATTGCAATTGTTTGGCCACCAAAGCAAACACCTGGACTGTAGACTTCACAGGCAGCTGAGGTACATCTGCCAATCTATACTACAGCTTCTTCCTTTCATTAGCAAGCAAACGTGTGGTTTTCAAACATTAGCAGGTTCCTCGACTTTCGATTCAGTCATTCATGTGTGTATATGAGCACATATGTGTAGTACATCTGCACACACACAGAGGTCAGAAAGAGTGTTCACTATTCAGAGCTGGAATTACAGGAGTGTTTGTAAAATACCCAGCTTGCTGCATGGGTGCTGGGATTGAAAATTCAGTAAGTACTCCCAACTACTGAGGCATCTCTCCAGGCCCAGGTTTACAAAAATAATATATTTCAGAATTTATTCATTTATATACAGGAATGGACATTTTGGACTTGAAGAGAGCAGAGACTTGCACATTTTCTCTTCACACTTCTCTCAGCTGCTCAACTGAACTCTCCTTCTGCTCCCAGGAATGCCAGTGACTGAGGTCAATGTGGGTTAGTCTGAAGAGCCCGTCCCCTTCAAACTCTGAGTTGCCTCAAATGACATGAGCCTCGGGTATTTTCAACCTGTTGGTTTAACCTCAATAAGAAAACGGAAGTGGTGATGTAGGCCTTTAGTTCCAACACTGGAAGGCCGACACGCCTCTGTGAGTTCATGGTCTACATACTAAATTCCAGGACAGCCAGAGACACGTAGTGAGACACAGCTTCAAACAAAAATGAACAAAAAAGGAACCAAGAGCTGGAAAGACCTTTTGATGACCAACCTGATGTTAGCCTGGGGCTCCCGCACATCTCAACAGTCATCAAGCAAAATCACACAACACTCTGCCTACATGGTCTTGTGGTACTGGAGCAGGGAGCCCTATCTTCAGAGATCAGCACTCACAGTTAAAATCACATGGCATCCTGGGTTTAAGTTAAAGTAGTCCAGAAGGGAATCGAAAATGCATGTGAAAGAACACTGGCCATACACTGTTACCTCTCAAAGGAAATAGGAAAAAATTCCTATTATCTCCACTTCTAGAAATGTTCAACAATCCATAGAAGAACTCTTCCCCAAAAGAGCATTAAATGGTGTTTTTTTTTTCTTTCTTTCTTTTTTTTTTTTTTGGTTTTTCGNNANNGGGTTTCTCTGTATAGTCCTGGCTGTCCTGGAACTCACTCTGTAGACCAGGCTGGCCTCGAACTCAGAAATTCGCCTGCCTCTGCCTCCCAAGTGCTGGGATTAAAGGCGTGTTTTTCTTAAGCAAGTGGGAGAGCTATGCATGGTCTATGCCCCCTTGCGAATGGAAGCTGTGGGCATACAGGGACCAGCCAGAACCAACTGAGGCAGAGAAAACAGTCTCAGGCAGGAAAAAAAAAACCTACAGCTCAGAACTGGACTCAGAAAAGTATGTGTGTATACATCTACCAACAAAATAGACATAGCATATAGGTCTAGGAGAAATATTTCCTTATGTCAATAATGACCACAACTGGGCAAAGAGATTACAGAAACACTTTCCTGTTTTCAATCCCCTATAATGTTATCTGGTAAGGAATGAAGTGCTACACCCAAAATTCTGGCTATACTGACCAAGACAGGAGAAAGAGGCAGGGTTGAAGCTGCTGTCCCAGAGTTACTTCTTTGAGGCCAAGGGCTCAAAGTCTGATTCCCCCCAACCTACGGTCCTTCTCTGAGAAAATAAGCAGAGGAGATTCATTAAGGACAGAGATGAGCTTCTGAGGTAGTATATGTAGTAGGTACCTGAGAGGTGATTAAGCCTTGGCCCCTACTTCCTTCTTTTCTGGTCTCTAAATTAGGTATTTGTTTTGCTTACCAAACAGAACCACCTTAAGTGATCCCTCTTTGGTCATAATAGTCTTTATTCTTTTTTAATGAAAAACAAAATCTTACTGTGTATGTGTATTTGTGTGTGTAGGGGGGGGGGAGAGGCTGACAGAGATAGAGAAAGAGAAATATGGGAAGTATGGAGGTTAGAGGAAAACTTTGTAGACTTGATTCTTCCTTTCTCCTTTGAGTTCCAGGACAAAGCCTGAACCATTCACCCGGCTTTTTAAAAACCATTGGGTCGGGCTGGTGAGATGGCTCAGTGGGTAAGAGCACCCGACTGCTCTTCTGAAGGTCCGGAGTTCAAATCCCAGCAACCACATGGTGGCTCATAACCATCCATAACAAGATCTGACGCCCTCTTCTGGAGTGTCTGAAGACAGCTACAGTGTACTTACATATAATAAATAAATAAATCTTTAAAAAAAAAAAACAAAAACCATTGGGTCTACTTATACAGCAGGCCCATCCTATGGCCCTTTCAGAAGTGTGCTATTCCAAGCTACTGTTGGGACATTTCTCCTTGAAAGTACTGGTACTGATACCCACAACCCAGATCATCTCGCACTCATCTCTCAGAATCAGTACAGTGTAAGGCTTTCTCTATAAAGGTGGATATTTGCCTTCTGCTGTAGTGGGTTGGTCTGGTGTGGCTATATGTTCAAATGCTAAATTCTGTACCCCAAGATCTGGTTGCTCCAAAATGAAGAGATTCTCACATAGATCAGCTTTTGTTGTGTATACTCTGTCCCCCAAGTTACCCCTAATTAATTAATTAAGATGCTTATGGCCTGGGCTGGACAGAAGAAAGGGGACAGGGCAAAGTTCCCAGGCTTGGGGTCTCAGGCAGGGACAAGGAGGAGGAGAGAGGACACATGGGAAGGAGGAAGAAGCCACCCTGGGATAGGCGGATTGTTAGCACTATAAAGGCCAGCATATTGGAGTAGGAGCAGCCCAGGTGGAACATGGCAAATGATACTTCCTTATTTACAAGGAAGTAGACAAAATAGCATAGAGGGTTGATACTGGCCCAAATATGGTGCTTAAAGGCTTATTATAAGTATAAAGGTTTTGTGTCTTTTATTTGGGAACTAAATGATCAAAGGTGGGGTAGAACCCTCCAAATAATATTTACCATTACTGTGCCTTCCTTCTTTCCTCTGTGTGCTCATGTATGCAACCACACTCACACATGCACAGGTATACAGTCACCAAATCCAACCTCTCCTTTCTTCATAGGATTTCTCCTGAAACCATTCTGTCTAGTCCTACTGTCACAGTCCCAGAGAGGATCTCACATTTAAAAGTACAGCTTGTAATTAATTAAGGTTGATGCTTTGAAAACACCAAGTGCAAATGTCAGACAAGTACAATTTCCTGACACTGTTGTGAGGATATAAACTTAGGAAACTGTTCAGGAGAATGTGCTACAGGCCACATCCTAATCCAGCCCTAACTCTTCCTACATGCAGAGCCCAGAAAGTAAAGTCACTACATCCACCTTGAAATAGGCTCCCAGTACCCACACAACAGTTTACAGCCACAATCACTCCAGTTCTGGTGAATCTGGCACCCTCTTCCAACTTCCATGGCGCACATACATACACACACAAAGACAAAACGCTCATACACATAACATAAAAATAAAGCTGAGCAGTGGTAATGCGCTCCTCCTCTAATCCCAGCACCAGGGAAGCAGAGACAGGCAATTCTGAGTTCAAGGCCAGCCTGGTCTATAGAGTGAGTTTCAGGGTACAGAGAAAAACCATGTCTGGAAAAAAAGAAAAAATTTTTTTAAAAAAGAAAAAGAAAGCTCTTTCCTTTTGTGGTGGATCGCAGCCGCCAAAATGAAGTTCAATCAGTTCGTGACGTCTGACCGAAGCAAAAACCGTAAATGGCATTTGAATGTGCCCTCTCACATTCGGAGGAAGGTCATGTCTTCCCCTCTTTCCAAAGAGCTAAGTCAGAAGTATAATGTTTGGTCTATGCCCATTTGAAAGGATGATGAAGTTCAGGTTGTTCAAGGACACTACAAAGGCCAGCAGATTGGCAAGGTGGTCCAAGTGTACAGGAAGAACTACGTCATCTATATTGAACAAGTCCAGCAAGAAAAGGCTAATGGCACAACTGTCCACGTGGGCATCCAACCCAGCAAGGTGGGTATCACCAGGCTAAAGCTGGACAAGGACTGCAAGATGATCCTGGAGAGGAAAACCAAGTCCTGACAAGTAGGAAAGGAGAAGGGCAAATCCAAGGAAGAAACAATTGAGAAGATGCAGGAGTAGAGACATCTCGTACATGGCTTTCATTAAAGACTGCTTAAGTAGTTAAGAAAGAAAGAAAGAAAGAAAGAAAGAAAGAAAGAAAGAAAGAAAGAAAGAAAGAAAGAAAGAAAGAGAAAGAAAGAAAAGAAAAAGAAGAAAAGAAAAGAAGTTTTAAGAGCAGAATAGAAGCCCAGCACAGTTGTAGATGCCTACAACCCCAGGACTCAATAGACTGGCCTTGGAGTATTTTAAATTTAAGTGCAGCCTGGGCTACACAGCAAGACCTTGTCTCAAAAAGAAAAACAAAAAGATTTGGGGGTGCGGCTTTGTTGGTAGCATCAGCCAGCACACTTACCTAGCCTGGGCTCCACTTCCACTATGCCATTCCTATACTCAGCAGGTGGAGGAGGCAGGAGGTTCAGAAGCTCTTGGCCAACCTGCTAAGGTGTATATTTTGAAAATAAATAAATAAATTTATTTTATGATGATAAAATAAATTATTCATCATGGGAAGTATCTTTAAAAGTAAAATAATGTAAAGAGAAAAAAGAGAAACTAATTGATAGTTGGAGCAAGCCCTTTTAATCCCTTTGGATCTCTGGGATTAGGTATCTATTTCCTTACCTATGTAACACATAATGAATTTACATTCTCCTTGATTATCTTCTTTTTTAAAGACAGGACCTAGTAGTTGTATAGCCAGGGCTGGCCTTGAAGTCCTGGAATTGCAGCAAGTCCTGGAATTGCTGACACACATTTCTCAATATGTATGGTGGAACACATTCTACAATGGAAGGATTTTTTTTTTTTTTTCCAAGACAAGATGTTTCTGGATAGACTTAGCTGTCCTGGAACTCACTCTGTAGACCAAGATGCCTTCAAACTCAGAGATCTGTCTGCCTCTGCCTCCCTAGTGCTGGGATTAAAGGTATGTGCCACCACCACAGGACTCTTTAAAAAAAAAAAGAAAAATTACTCTATATCCTGATAAGTTACAAGCCTGATCTACAGAGTAAGTTCCAGGATAGCAAGGGCTACACAGAGAACCCTGTCTTGGGGGGTGGGGGATGGAGGGAAAAGGTTTCACTCTAGAAGTTGGACATGACTCACAGGTTAAGAAAGCCTATTGCTTTTATATATATATATATATATATATATATATATATATATATATATATATATATGATTTATTTATTTGTTTATTATGTAAGTAAACTCTCACTGTCTTTACATACACTAGAGGAGGATTCCATTACAGATTATTGTGAGCCACCATGTGGTTACTGGGAATTGAACTCAGGACCTCTGGAAGAGCACTGCGCCATTTCTCCAGCCCAGGCATATTGCTCTTATAAAGGATTTAAATTTGATCCCAGCACCTATATCCAGCAGCTCACAACCACACGTGTAACTCCAGCTCCAGCAGATTCTGATCTCCAAGGGTACCTGTACTCATGTGCTTTCTTACACACACACACACACACACACACACACACACAAAATTTAAAACTAAAAATAAATCATAAAAAAATTAAAAAGCGGGGCTGGCGAGATGGCTCAGTGGTTAAGAGCGCTGACTGCTCTTCCGAAGGTCCTGAGTTCAAATCCCAGCAACCACATGTTGGCTCACAACGATCTGTAACGAAATCTGATGCCCTCTTCTGGTGTGACTGAATAAGGCTACAGAGAACTAACATATAATAAATAAATAAATCTTTAAAAAAAAATTAAAAAGCTCCACCCCATGATGTAGTAGTGAGTATCCTCATTTCACCAGGGTATGAACATGCTTGGATTATTTCTTTGGAAGAAATGAATAAGGAAGTGAACAATTTCATATTACTATTCTTGTTGCCAGAGAGATTCTAAGAAAATGGTTTCTTTTCATTTTATGTGTCCCAAGCTGATTTAGTTGGTTGGCCAATATTTTCATGGTTACTTCTGTCTTTACCCAAGCTAACTACCCAATAATAAGCCCCAGAACCACAACACCTCAACAGGCCCAAACCAGTGCTCACAAAACATATGTCAGACAGACTCAAGAATCCTGTGCAGTCTAACATTCTGCTAGATGGGAATGAACACTTATTCCATAAGCATTCATGCTGTTCCTACCCTACAAAGTTGAGACTAGTGGGAAACAAGCCTTCATGCAATCTCACATGAAATGCCTTCTCTTCACTGACTTTCCGGGACAGCAGAGGGCAGGACAGATGGCCCACTCTCCTGGAAGAAGAGCTGCCCAGTTCAGCCACAGGAAGGATGGGTCTTTTAGGTAGAACAAACTAGGCATTCAGCAATCAAGGAAAAAGTAGGGCAGGCAGGTGCAGGCACTTGAAGCAGGATGAACCCTCAACAGTTGAGTCTACAGGCAATGGACAGCCACTAAACACATCTGGGACATCAAAACAGCTGAGGAGAAAAGGTAGAGTTAAAAAAAAATAGGACACATGGGTCTTTGAACTGACCTGCTTGGCTCTGTGATTTTAGTTGCCCATTTGAAGCTCGGAAGGTTCATTAGAATTCCTTAAAACCGTCCCTTTGTGTATCTAACTGAACCTATTAGCCTAAAGAATGCTTAAATGGCTTCTTCCCAGCCAGTGACTGTAGTAGGTAGATAATAACATACCCACAGTCCCCAACCTCAGAATGGTTAACACCCATCTTCAACTAGCCACAGCCTTGGTCACCATCAGACAACAGCAGAAAGATCTCTGGTCAGAAAATGAGTAAGATTCTCAGCTTTGGGGGGGGGGGGGGGGTAGGGAACTTTCGGGATAGCATTTGAAATGTAAATTAAAAAAAAATAATAATAATAATAAAAAGATTCTCAGCTTTCCTTCCCACCACCACCACCACGAGCAGCTGCTAAGATGGCTAAAGTGGGGCAGAAAAAGTGGACCTTCCCCAACTGCAGCACTCGTATACCACCTGCGGTCTTCAGCAGAATCAGCACTCACTACTTGAGCACCTGAGAAAAGCCAAGGAGGCACCACTCATGGGGAAGCTGGAGGTGGTAAAGACCCTTCTGAGGGACATGATCATCCTGCCCAAGATGGTGGGCAGGATGGTGGATGTGTACAATGGCAAGATCTTCAACCAGGAGGAAATCAACCCAGAGATGACCTGGGCAAGTTTTCCATCATCTACCAGGACATGAAGCATGCCCAGCCAGGTATGGATGCCACCCACTCCTCCCACTTCGTTCCCCTAAAGGAGCAATGGGTAATAAGGAATGTCAGCAGTACTAGGTGGGTGGGTCACTTGCAAAAAGTTCATGTAGGACTCAGCCTATGACAAGAGGTCAAAGATCATCAGGAAAATAGGTGTGGTGACTGTAATCCCAACATTTGCAAGGCAGAGAAGGCAGGATCTGGAATTCAAGTCCAACCTGGGCTGCATGAGACTCTCAACCTGCTCCCCTACACACCACAAAAAGGGACTATGGAGACTTTCTAAAATAATACACTGGAAGCTCAGTAGCAGCAGACTTTTCTCTGAGATAGTGCCAGGCACAGGAGATTTGCCAGGAAGATACGGTGAGAGACATATGCATGGTACCTAAGCACAGGTACCAGCTACCTGGCAGAATGTAGGTTAGAATAAGTGGGTTATTGCAAGTTATGATCTAGTCAAAGAAGAGCATATCTATATGGCCAAGGTATCTGTAAATATAATTTGAGTGTGAGTCTTACTTTTGGTAGCACGGAGCTGAGATGTAGGACCAGACCTAACTTCTACATTTTGAGCTTCCCCTTACCCAGGTCCATGAACACAACCTTACTCTCCCAAATATTAAAAGGTAATTTGCCTCTAATATAGTATGATCCAATAAGCATCCATTTTTACTATGGAGATAACTAACTACCCAGAGCAATGACCTCTCCTAGGCCTGCTCCCTCATCTGACTACTGGAATATGTGCACTGTCCTGAGCACACTGGCTGCCCATGCCTATAACCTTAGCACCTCAAGACCAGACCAAGTAACTCCTTCTACTCAGTGCTGTATTGTCTCAAGACCAAAAATAAAATAAATGAATGAATTAATTAATTAAATGAATAAAATAAAGGAAAAGAAAAAGAGGTGTATGAAGACAACATGGATCAACTCAACACAGCTGGTGTGGTGCATGCACCTGGGAGATGAGGCAGGATGATCATGAATTCCTGGTCAACCTCTATTACCCAATACACTCAGGGCTAGCCTGGGCTACATGAGATCCTTGCCTTTTTTGAGACAGGGACTCTGTGGTGGTTTGAATATACTTGACCAACCGGGCGTGGTGGCACACGCCTTTAATCCCAGCACTCGGGAGGCAGAGGCAGGCGGATTTCTGAGTTCGAGGCCAGCCTGGTCCACAGAGTGAGTTCCAGGACAGCCAGGGCTACACAGAGAAACCCTGTCTCGAAAAACCAAAAAAACAAAAAAACAAAAAACAAAAAAAAACCAGTCAGTGTGAACCAATCCATCTTTTTCTACCTGCTCTCCTCCTCTGAGTTCCTTTAAATGTCACTGCATTCCACTCCCTGGGCTTAGGGATTCCACCTTCACCAACCCAAGCCATAGGATCTCCTATTCCTGCAAGAAAGAGTTTTCTGCCCAGTCCCCAGACCCTACAAAGCTCACATAGAAGTCTCTTCACTGTCCCTCCCAGCATCCTTGTGAGACAAACTAGACAAGTATCATTTCACAGATGCAGGACCTGATTAGAAAGGTCAGCAGTGCCCAAGGTCACAAAGCCAATGAGAAGGGTGAGATTCCAGAGTTTCACAACACAGAATGGTCACTGTAACAGGAAAGGTTGATCAGGAGGTCCAGGGAAATACTGCATCCTGTACTCTTCATGCTGCAGAGGACTGGAGTTCCCTAAGAAACTAAAAAGGGCTGAAATAAAGTGGGGTGACCCACTTTAAATGAAGGGACAGGGAAGGGTCTGAGTATCTGACACCAAAGCAGACACCTACATAAAGAAGAGCTGCTCGTGACAACGGTGAAGAGGGTCTTCAGTCACATTTTCTCAGTACCCTAAGTACTCAGTAAGAGTTGTTTTAAAGAGACAGCAGGGGCTAAAGGTACAGATCAGTAGCAGAGCATATGCTGAGCACAGGAAAGGCCCTGCTCTCAACCTCCAGCAAGTAAAAACAAAGAAAAAAAGTTAAAGTGGACCGGGCAGTGGTGGCACACAACTTTAGTCCCAGCACTTGGCAGGCGGATTTCTTTACTTTTCTTTTTTTTTTTTTTTAAGATTTATTTATTATGTGTAAGTACACTGTAGCTGTCTTCAGACACTCCAGTAGAGGGAGTCAGATCTTGTTATGGGTGGTTGTGAGCCACCATGTGGTTGC
>NC_034601.1:13474850-13494851 GCF_900095145.1 Mus pahari
GTTGTGAGCCACCATGTGGTTGCTGGGATTTGAACTCTGGACCTTTGGAAGAGCAGTCGGGTGCTCTTACCCACTGAGCCATCTCACCAGCCCGGCAGGCGGATTTCTGAGTTCGAGGCCAGCCCAGTCTACAGAGTGAGTTCCAGGACAGCCAGGGATACACAGAGAAACCCTGTCTTGAAAAATCAAAATAAAGAAATAAAGAAAGGAAGGAAGGAAGAAAGTAAGTTAAAGTGGAAAGATGGAGACACCGGACAACAGGGGAAACTACAGAACAATAAGCCAGAGTACAAGACAGTGGACTGCCTAATGAAGGCATCTGGCTACACACTGCCCTGATCTGGGCAGTATAGGAAAGGCTAAGAAGCCTAGACTCCAGTTAAGAGTTGTCAAACTTGCTTTTTCCTCCATGAGGAACCTTTACAGAACCTTCCCGGTGTTTTGGTATGCTTCCCACTCCCCAACAACTGACACCGAACTGAGAGATTCATGATGACTACATAAGCTATCTTCTACTAAGCTACTCTCTCAGCCCTAAACTTTCATTATGCCCCATCTAATATAAGTCACTATGGTTTGAAGTGCATCCCCAAATTTAAACAACAGCATCACTCCTGGAGGCAGTCAGAACTAAAGATGTGTAGATTAGCCCAGTATAAATCTTCTTAAGCTCTATCAACACAGTTAATCGAGTCACCAGCAAAGTAGACCCTAGAGAGAAAACAAGCAAACTGAAGAAGTGAAAACACCCATCAGTGTGGTTAGTTTTAAATGTCTACTTCACACAGGTGACAGTCGTCTGGGAAGAGTGGAACCTCAAGGAGAATATGGCCTGCAAGCCTGTTCATTAGTAATTGATACAGAGGGCCCAGCGCACTGTGGGCAGTGCCACCACTGGACAGGTAGTCCTGGGTTGTTAAAAAAAAGAGAAAGCCGGGCAGTGGTGGCACACGCTTTTAATCCCAGCACTTGGGAGGCAGAGGCAGGCCGATTTCTGAGTTCGAGGCCAGCCTGGTCTATAGAGTGATTTCCAGGACAGCAGGACAGCCAGGGCTATACAGAGAAACCCTGTCTCGAAAAAGCCCCCCCCCCCAAAAAAAAAAGAAAAGAAAAGAAAAGAAAGAAAGAAAAAGAAAAAAGAGCAGCCTGAGCAAGCCATAGAGAAAAAGCCAGTATGCAGCACTCCTTCACAGTCTTTGCTTCAGTTCCTGACACCAGGTTCCTGCTCAAAAAAAGTATGTATCATTTGTTTTGCTTTAAGACAGGGATCTCCACATAGTCCTGGCTCTCTAGGAACTCTCTCTGGAGACCAGACAGGCCTCAAACTCACAGAGATCTGCCTGTCTCTGCCTCCCAAGTGCTGGGATTAACAGCATATACCATCACAGCTGTCTGATTTTTATTTACTTTTTTATGAGTACAAAGGTTTTGCCTGCATGGATGTTGACTGTACCAGTTTATGCCTGGTGCCCACAGAAGTCAGACAAGGGCTGTGGAACTCTTAGAAATGGATAGTTGTGAGTCACCTTGCAGGTGCCTGGAATCGAACCCAAGTGGCCTTCACCACGGACTAAATCACCTCTCTAGCACCTGGAGCCTTGCTTGAGTTCCTGACTTGGCTTTTCTCCCTGGGGGTTGGGGGCTGTATGATAAAGTGTAACATGAAATAAAAAACCCTTTCCTCCCCAAGTTGCTTTAGGTCATGGTGTTTTTCACAGTAACAGAAAGCAAACTAAGATACTTTATTCCTAGAAAGCAACCTTTGAGGGGGCTCACTCAAATGCAGTAGACAAATGTTGCCCCCTCCACAAAGATACACAGGCCCCAGTCCCTGGAACCTGTGACTATCTTTCACTGTATCTCATAAAAGGACCTCATGGATGTGATTAAAGATACAAACTATAAGACTATCTTCCATTATTCCAAATTGATCTGTGAAATGCACAGAATGTTCTCTAGCTGAATTTGGTAAGTGTCAGAAAAACCAGTCAATGTTAGAATAGGCCACAAAGAAAGCATAAGATACAGTCAATCTCCAGGAACGAAACCTGACCCCTGACAAATGGCCAGGAAAGAGGATATCTCAGTCTTACAAGCGTAAGGAATAGAATTTGAACAGCAACTTGAATGGAGTTGAAAGCAGATTCTGTCCCAAAGTCTCCATCAAGAAATGTATATTAGCAGGCAGTGGCGGCACACACCTTTAATCCCAGCACTTGGGAGGTAGAGGCAGGCAGATTTCTTTTTTTTTTTTTTTTTTTTTTTTTTTTTTTTTCTTTTTTTTTTTTTAATTCTTTTCTGTCTTTTTTATTTCTTTTTTCTTTTGTTTTTTGTGGCAGGCAGATTTCTGAATTAAAGGCCAGCCTGGTCTACAGAGTGAGTTCCAGGATAGCCAGGACTACACAGAGAAACCCTGTCTCGAAAAACCAAAAACATAAAAATAAATAAATAAATAAGTGTATATTGCCAACATATTGATTTCAACCCTGGAACTAACACCTACCAAATCTTACATGAGCCTCTGACATAAAGAGAGAGAGAGAGAGAGAGAGAGAGAGAGAGAGAGAGAGAGAGAGAGAGATCAAATATAAATCTGTGTTGTTTAAGATGCTAAATGCATGGTAATTGCTATTACAGCAAAACAAAATAATATACAAGCGTAATATCTTACAGAGGTAGAAGGCACCTTGGGACTCACAAGGTAGCTGCACTATGGTGTATCCAGTACACTTCAGTCTTCCCTCAGACCTCAGATACTTCTGCAGCTCTCCCCTACTGTCTGTGATAACAACTCTCTTCCAGATCCACTGTACTGGGCTTTCTCAAAGAATCCTTGCCCTGGGGCTCAGATTATTTCTCAAGCCTTCACTTAGAGATAACTCAAGTAGATCAATACTGCACTTGTGGGCTGGAGACTTGGCTCAGAGCTTAAAAGCACTCACACTCAGCTCTTACAGAGCAACCAGGTTCCATTCCCAGAACTCACAGGGCAGTTCATAATCCCCTGTAGCTCCAGGCCCAGGGAATTTTATACGCTCTTCTGACATCATCAGATATACATGGTTCGCTTATATATAGGCAGGCAAAACATACAAATAAAATAAATCTAAAACAATTAAGAAACAAATCACTTGTTTGCTGAACTGTCTGCAAAACTGTGCAAGGGTTATTTTGTGGTGGTACCAAGCCACTGACACAGTACCCACTCCCTCCACTGTACTGATGCTTCCACGCTTTAGCCCACTGCTTCACTCCACCCCACCCCACCCGCTCCATCCAGTTTGTCACCAACTATCCACATATCCATTCCCCTTTCTCTGGAATCTGTCTTCCGCTTTCAGGGTCAGCATGTAGTACTTACTGGTCTTTATGATCTCTGCCAACTAAGTCTACAGCCAACTCATGAGATCTAAGTGAAAGAAGACAGAACCCCCACCAGCATTTCCAAAGGAAAAAAACTCCCCAAATTGCCTACTTGGCCTCTCCTGGGTCCCTAATTCATCCCCAGGGACTCAGGGGCCTTCCCAACACTAATGCTGCACCACCTCAAGGCAGACCATATGTAAAACACTGGTAGAAGGGCTAGGCACACCTTTAATCCCAGCACTTGGGAGATAGAGGCAGGCAGCTTTCTGAGTTTGAGGGCAGCCTGGTCTAGGACAGCCAGGACTACACAGAGAAACCCTGTCTCAAAAAACCAAAAAAAACAAAACAAAACAAAACAAACAAAAAAATCACGGACACAAGTTGTTTGCCCAAAACACCCAACACCCGACACTAACCAAGCCAGCATCTGCTCATCCTCATGATGTATCCTTGACTACTTTGCTTCAAAGACCTAGAACTCTTCACCTACAGCTGCCCGTCCTGCCCTTTCACAATCATCTGCTGGGAATGGTGGCCTGTCACCCTCCTACTTTTCTCTCTAGAGCTCAATCTGTCACCTACCCTACGAGGATGCTCCAGTCGACTCAACTGACACTTTAGCAGCCACAAAAATGACTGAGCATTGGCACGACTGTTTCTTTACCGACAGACAGTACCAACCCTCAGGGGAAAGCGGTGCCACAGGCAATTTTCTAAACACTTCGGGAAACTCAGTAAAATGGCTAAGTGCAACGAGCACTCAGCAGTGCTCCGTGGGCAGAGGGCATCCCTGCCCTTCACTCCCTAAGTTCCCACAGCTATTTCCTGCTACCCTTTGGCCAAGCTGACACACCTTGTGGAAGAAACGGGAGCACTCTTCTCTTCTATTCCACTGCCTACAACCCAAACACATATCAATCTTCCAATTTTATCTTCCTTCCAGCCTCCTCCAACTCACTGATGTGGTTTTCGTTTTATTTATTTTTTATAAAAGAAGCCGCGCGGCACCCGGATAAAATCTCTGGCCGCCTCTTTCTCTTTCTATATTCGGTGCGAATCGAAGCAAAGGAAAAATCTGCACTCAAGCACACAAATGCCGAGGCGGCTCAGGACGATGACTCACTAGCCAGGGCACTAGCTGGGTTTGCAGAGTTCCACCCCAGAAAAACTAGCCAGCAGTCCCTGTCTGCCGAGAAAGGCCAAGGAGACTACCGGAGGACCCTTGCACGTCCCCGGCACCCGGCGGACGCCGAAGCTTCTGACCAGGGTCAACAGCGGGTCTCGCCCGGCCTCACCCTCCCCGCCCGGAAGGTCCGACCACCGGTCCCTGCCCCAGGCCACACTCACATTTGGCTGACCAGCTTTTGCCGAAAGGCGGCGCTACGCCAGTCGGTCTCCTGCCCCGAAACGTCCATGCCCGGAGACCCTACTCCTGTAGCCCGAGTCCCTACCGGCCACCCCCGGCGCCGCCGCCTCTACCGCAGCGACAGGCCCGAACGCGGAAGCCTAGCGATCCCGCTACTGGGCCACGCCGGAAGCACAGGGAGAATTGTGGGAAATGAAGTCTTGCTTTTATATACGCATGCGCGCCACAGAGAGCGAGACAGAGACGAAGACAGAGAGACACTGAGACAAAGGGACACAGAGTCAGAAACAGACACAGACAGACACAAATAGACAGAGAGACAGAGACAGACAGACACAGACAGAGAGGCAGAGACAGACAGAGACAAACAGAAAGACAGAGACAGAGAGAAAGACAGAGACAGAGAGAAAGACAGAGACAGACACAGAGACAGATACAGAGACATACACACACACACACACACACACACACACACACACACACACACGGCCGGACACATATACACACACACACAACCCACACAGGGACACACACAGAGTCTATGCATATTTTGTTACCAGTGTTGGGAGAATTGCTAATGTATAACACATTTGTTGGTATTTTAAATAAATTTGGTACTTAAATATTGAGATTTGAATATGTAACATATGTTAAGTGACATAAGTATATGGGCATTCCACAGTCGTCAAAATAAAACCAGTATTTCAGCAACAAGCAATGTTAGGTTTAGGATCTCTGCTCATTGAATCATTAAGCTCCATATTTAAAAGGAAAGCAAAAGCATCTTTCTGTTCATGTTTTCTCTGTGGTTCATATTCCTTACTTCCTAGTGGTGCAGGACATTTTGATCTAAGTGGAGAATTGTTGCTGTGCTTGTGTGTCTCCAGTTCACCTTTCAGTGTTTCTATGATTTAAGTTTAGAGTAGCGATTACGAGGTAACTAACCAATTTCTTAAGTCTTCATTTTTTCCAACAGTATGTAAGGCCTCATATAAGAACTTGGTTTGTCCCAGCACTTGGGAGGCAGAGGCAGGCAGATCTCTGTTGAGTTCAAGGCAGCCTGGTTTTCATACTGAGTTCCAGGACAGCCAGGGCCTATGTAGAAACACATTGTCTCAAACAAACAAAAATGAACAACACCCAAAATGAACCCCAAAATAAATAAATAAATAGACAAATAAACAAATAAAAACACTTGTGCTTATTATTATAGAAGAAAGCACCTTTTCTTTTTTGTTTTTTGTTGTTTGTTTGTTTTGGTTTTTTTGAGACAGGGTTTCTCTCTGTAGCTCTGGCTGTCCTGGAATTCACTTTGTAAACCAGGTTGGCCTCAAACTCAGAAATCCGCCTGCCTCTGCCTCCTGAGTGCTGGGATTAAAGGCATGCATCACCACAGCCCAGCACACCTTTTTTTTTTTTTTTAACTTTTGGTCTTTGGAAAAGTCTTAAATGTAGATGAATTAAAACCTGAGTGTGGGGGCTGGAGAGATAGCTCAGAGGTTAAGAGCACTGACTCCTTTTCAAGAGGTCCTATGTTCTATTCCCAGCAACCACATGGTGGCTCACATCCATTGCACTGTTTTGATGTGTCTGAATGTCTGAAGACAGCTACAGTGTACTCATATACATAAAATAAGAAAGTTTTTTAAAAACTGAGTATGACAAACCTTAAAAAGAAAATTCAAAACTGCCAAGCATGGTGGTGCATGGTGATGCATGGCAGTGCAGGCATGGTTGTGCACAACTTTTTTTTTTTTTTTTTNNNTTTTCGAGACAGGGTTTCTCTGTATAGCCCTGGCTGTCCCTGTCCTGGAACTCACTTTGTAGACCAGGCTGGCCTCGAACTCAGAAATCCGCCTGCCTCTGCCTCCCGAGTGCTGGGATTAAAGGCATGCACCACCACGCCCGGCTGGTTGTGCGCAACTTTAATTCTTTCTTTCTTTCTTTCTTTCTTTCTTTCTTTCTTTCTTTCTTTCTTCCTTCCTTCCTTCCTTCCTTCCTTCCTTCCTTTCCTTTAAAGATTTACTTATTTTTTTTTTATGTATATGAGTACACTGTAGCTGTACAGATGGATGTGAGCCTTCATGTGGTTGCTGGGAATTGAATTTAGGACCTCTGATCAATACGGTGATCCTTGCTCAATCCAGCCCAAAGATTTATTTACTATTATAAATAAGTACACTGTAGCTGTCTTCAGACACACCACAAGAGGGCATCAGATCTCATTATGGATGGTTGTAAGCCACCTTGCGGTTGCTGGGATTTGAACTCAGGACTTTTGGAAGAACAGTCAGTGCTCTTAACTGCTGTGCCATCTCTCCAGCCCCCTTTATCCAAATCTTAGATCCCCGAGCCCTGTGGTCAGAGACCTTCACATAGCATGGAAGCTTCACACGGGGAGTGGAAGATGTCTTGCACCCACAAAGATCTCTGTAGAGCATTACACACATAAAAGGCTGCTGCCGGTCCATGACAAACTCAACCCAACCTCATCAACGGCGGTAAGCTCATGACGAGAAAAAGAAGGCAGTTACAGCTCAACAATAGTCAAGCCTTCTTCCTCGTGGTGACCTGGCACAGCGTGGTGAGCACATGTAAGACTATCTCCAAGGCGGACGAGAAGAATGAAGACGACGTCTTGTTCGTGGTGCATGCCTCCCCGGTGACATTCAGACCCACATTAGCTGTGTAAGACAAGAAAAATGCCTAATGTTTGTTAAGCCCCTACCAAAGGGATGGGGAGAGGACCATTCCCAGGAGAGTCTAGTCTGCTTGCCACTCTTAGCTACACACAAGCACCCACCTAGGGTATTAGGAATTCCTTGTCAGACAGAACTAAGCTCCGTGCAAACACATTCAGCTTGGTAACTCACCTAAACTGGGCTATACTGTTTTCAAACTTTAGAAAGTTAAAAATAAAATACTTCACACTCTAAGTGGCCAATAAAACAAAAAACAAACAAACTAACAAAAAGAATAAGTTCACAAACCAACCTTGGTGGTGCGCACCTTTAATCTCAGCACTTGGGAGGCGGAGACAATCCGGTCTCTGTGAGTTTGAGACCAGCCTGGTCTGTAAAGTGAATTCCAGGGCAACCAGGACTGTGGCACAGGGAAGTCCTATCTCAAAAAAACAAAACAAACAAAATAAATAATAATAATAATAATAATAATAATAATAATAATAATAAAACGTTCACAAGGTACAGTGATTTCAATGTCCGCAGTTTGCCTTCTCTAGTAATCTACTCATGGATAATGTAGCTTATTTTGTTCCAATCATAATGGCCAAAATGTACTCATTTCAATAAAACATATACACATATGTCTGTGCTTGCAGAATGACTCTAAGTTCAGCTACAACAAGTTCAGGATGTTTCAGGCATGGGCTAGAGAAATGTGAGAGAGAGTCTACTGCTCAGATAGCAGACTCTGAGCAGCCTCTTCAAAGAATCGAAGAAGCCAGGTCTCAGGAGTGTCAGGACTGAGGAGAGAAGATGTCATAGGCTACACATACAGCAGGGGATGAAGAGCTAGAAGAGAGAGGCCACTCTAGACGATCAAGCAGGTGGTATGAGGAGCAACACCAACAGAAGGGGACCAGACTGGATAGTAACTCCAGGAAGAAGCAGGAGTGCCCTGCCCTGGTGCACACATGGGTTATCAGTGGGACGAATCCTCGTGTAACTCTGGGGTGCCGTCATGGTGCTACAAGTCCACCCCTTTATAGAGTTCAAGTGTGCCCCTTTGTTGGTTTGTGTAATGTGACTTTAATATTCCCACGTGCCCCCGCAGCCTCCATTCACCTGGATGCGTTTATAGAGTGGACTCTTCTATCCCCAGCAGTGAGTAACTGATAGTCTGCACTTGAGCACTGTAGATGGTGCTGTTTACTTATCCACCCGGGAGCACAATCGTTCTCTACCCTCTAAGTGGACTAAAAACCCTCTGGAGCACAGGAGTTAGGAGAAAAGGAGGCACTGAGAAGAAGGGAAGCCACACTCCAGTGCACGGGTGGGCAGTCCTCAAAGAGAACATTTCAGAAGATAAGACATAGCCAAGTGTGACATGGACTCTTCAATCCTGACACTGCTGAGACCTGGCTTCTTTGAATCTTTGAAGAGGCTGCTCAGAGTCTGCTATCTGAGCAGTAGACTCTCTCTCTCTCTCTCTCTCTCTCTCTCTCTCTCTCTCTCTCTCTCTCTCTTTCTCACATTTCTCTAGTCGGAATGAATTGCCTTAGCAGTGAGCATTGGGAGGGTGAGTGCTGTCTGTCATCTTGACAGGATCAAGAATTACCCAGGAGAGGCACTTCCAGGAACAGTCGTTAGGAAATCGTGTTGATTAGGCTAGCTTCTGGGCATGCCTGTGGGGGAATATCAAGCCAGTTGAGTTGAGGTGGGGAGGCCCACCTTCACTGTGGGTAGCACCATTCTGTGAGCTATAATCTTGGGCTTAAGAAGATGGAGAGAGTGAATGACTGCATTTATTGCTCTCTGTTTCCTGACTGCAAATGAAGTGGGAGGAGCTACCTCACGGTCCTTCACCACAACTCCCTCATGTGGCCAACTATAACATCTCTGAGCCAAAACAGACTCCTCCCTCAAATTGCTTTTGTCAGGATATTTTCATCAAAGTAGGTGGGAAACTAACACAAATCTAAGACAAATTTTAGCGTTTTGATGTCTCTGAGTTACATCTTAAAAGGCTGCAAGGAAAACTGTATTATTCTTTTTCTCTCTCTTTTCTTTTTTGAAGATTTATTTTTATTTATACAAGTACACTGTAGCTGTCTTCAGACACACCAGAAGAGGGCATCGGACCCCATTACAGATGGTTGTGAGCTACCATGTGGTTGCTGGGAATTTAACTCAGGATCTCTGGAAGAGCAGTCAGTGCTCTTAACTGCTAAGCCATCTCTCCCACCCCTCCTTTTCTCTTTCTTTTGCTAAGTGGGATTATAGGGTGGTTCAGGGGCTGAGGTGGATAAAGTTATTCTCTGCTAAAGTAAAGCAGGCAGTTATGTCTGCCAAGAACTTCTGCACATGTCCTTTCCCTATAAATGGAATCTCTGGTGAGAGTCCTATATGACTGCAGGTTCACAGCAGGAGAGAGCAGGGCCCCACGTCCTTGCTAACTGCTGGAATTGATTGTGTTTCAACGGGCAAAGGCTTCAAACAGACTCCATCTTCCTATCCTGCCCCAGTTAAATATGCTGGTTAAGTGTCACTGTTGAATCTTCTGACCATATTTGGAGAATTCTGTCTACCTTCGCCATGGATTTAGACCAGGAATAAGGAGAGAGTCAGAAACTCACACCCAAACATAAATTCTGTTTTGTAAATTAATGAAATAAGATTCATCAGTTTAAGGAAATATTGATGTGTAGATATGAAGATACTGATGAAAACCAGTAGTGATTACTGTGTTCAAAGCAACAGGGCCTTTTAAGCCTTTTTTTTTTTTTTTAATTTTTAAAATTGAAAATTGATTTATTTTTTTGTGTTTTGTGTCTTCTTTTTCTTTTCTTTCTTTTTTTTTTCTTTTTCTTTCTTTCTTTCTTTTTTTTTTTTTTTTTTTTTGAGACAGGGTTTCTCTGTGTAGCCCTGGCTGTCCTGGAACTCACTCTGTAGACCAGGTTTGCCTCAAACTCAGATATGTACTGCCTCTGCCTCCCAAGTACTGGGATTAAAGGCGTGCGCCACCACTGCCCAGTGAAAATCCATTTTTAAGGACAATATATTCTAATCATGATTCTCCTCCCCCATCTCCTCCCAGATCCTTCCCACCCATTGCATCCTCTCTCTCTCTCTCTCTCTCTCTCTCTCTCTCTCTCTCTCTCTCTCTCTCTCTCCTCTCTCTCCTTCTGTCTGTCTGTCTGTCTCTCGAATCTTTCTCTCTTTTTCTTCCCTTTGAAAACAAAGAGACAAACAAACAAACACAAACCAGAAAAGCCGGGCACCAGTGGTACACACCTTTAATCCCAGCACTCGGAAGGCAGAGGCAGGCGGATTTCTGAGTTCGAGGCTAGCCTGGTCTACAGAGTGAGTTCCAGGACAGCCAAGGCTTTACAGAAAAACCCTGTCTCCAAAAAACCAAAAACCAAACCAAAACAAAACAAAAAAACCCCCAATGTTCTGGAAAACAACAACAAAATAAACAAAACCGGTACTCTGCTCTTAGTAATATAAAACAGAATTGACTTAAAAGACAAGACTTCATGTTTTGTTTTGAAAGCAGAGTATGTTTTTAGTTTCTATTGTCTACCAGCTGAGTACTTAGGAAATTGTCTTAACCAAGACAAAGTTCATTTCTATATCTGTTCTGGACCTGTAAGGATGGCTCAGCAGTTAAGAGCACTGGATACCCTTCCAGGGGACCCAGGTTTGATTCCCAGCACCAACAAGGCAGCTCACAACCATCTGTAACTCCAATCCTAACCCCAGTGTGGCCTCGATGTCTGATGCCCAAGAAAGTCAAAAGAGGGTGTAGGACCCCCCTGAATATAGCGTAATGTGTGTGAACCACCATGTGGGTGTTGTGAACTGAACCCTGGCCCTCTGTAAGAGTGACTAACATGTGTGCACAACTTTTTGAGCCATCTCTCCAGTATCCTGGTAATTTTTAAATGGTGTCTGTTTGTATGTATGAATATTTAGTCTGTGTATATCTATATACACCTGCAGATGATAGAAAAGAGTGGTAGGTCTTCTAGAACTAGAGTTACAGGTGACTGTTTGCCATCATGTGTGTGCTGGGAAATCAAACCAGGGTCCTCTGGAAGAGCAGTAAGTTTTGTTTTGTTTTGTTTTGTTTTTAATGTATATGTGTTCTGTCTGCATGTACACCTACAAGCCAGAAGAGGGCATCAGATCCCTTTATAGATGGTTGTGAGCCATGACATGGTTCCTGGGACTTGAACTTCTGAAAGAGCAGCCAGTGCTCTTAACTGCTGAGTCATCTCTCCAGCTCCAAGTGTACTATTTTTAATCCATGATATGTAGAGGAAAAACCTACCACTTGGAAAATATTGCTATTGGAAACTCTTGCCTATATTTACTTGCCCTGACAGAATAAGTCTTTCAATATTTCGTATGAGATACACTTACACCTTAGAAACAGGAGCCTACTGAGCCAGGTGTACTGATGTGTATCTGTAGTTTCAGATTCAGGATGCAGACAGGAGCTACCATGATTTCAAGACCACCCTCAGCTATGTAGCAAGGTGGTGGCCAGTTTGTGCTACATGGAACTTAGTCTTAAAAAAAAAAAAAAAAACAAAGAAGGGCTGGTGAGATGGCTCAGTGGGTAAGAGCACCTGACTGCTCTTCCNAAGGTCCGGAGTTCAAATCCCAGCAACCACATGGTGGCTCATAACCATCCGTAACAAGATCTGACGCCCTCTTCTGGAGTGTCTTCAGACAGCTACAGTGTACTTACATATAATAAATAAATAAATAAATAAATAAATAAATAAATCTTTTAAAAAAAAAAAGATTAAAAAAAAAAAAAAACAAAAAAACAAAGAAGCCAGTAATGGTGGCTTTGGCTTTGGCTTTGGCTCTCAACTCAGCACTCAGGACTCAGAGGCAGGCAGAGCTCTTTATTCTCTAAGTTGCTTGGTCTACTTAGCAAATTCCAGGATAGCCAAGGCTAAGTGGTAAAACTTGATATCAAAATATTACAAAACAAGGAAAAAGGGAGAGTCTATTTGCATTACTACCACTGTTCCCTAAATTTGTAAAATAAATATATAATTATTCTTTGAGGAGCTGGGAAATGGCTGAGGAGAGGCCACAGGTGAAGTTGTCAGCACTCACATGTGGCAGCTCACAGCAGTCAGTAACCCCAGTCCCAGAGGATCTGACACCTTCTTCTGACCTCCATGGACATCAGGCATGCACAGGCATACACGCAGGCATACACACCTACACATAAATAAGACATATTTGACATTTTTTATTTTATAAAATATTCTGAGAATTTCATGTAAGTACACAGTGAAATATGATGACATCCACCCCTCTTTTCCTCTCTTCAACCCTCCCAAGATTCACTTGAATGTCTCCCACCTAATGCTATTTCTGCTCCTTAAAAAAAGCAACCTACTAAGTCTGATTGGTGTCAATGATATGAGCATTCGTGTGGTACATCCACGGCAGCATGGACAGCCTTGGAACCTGTGTTTTCCAACCATTCAGAACTAACAACTCTGAGACACCTATATATGAATAAATGCTTAGGCCTGTAGTGTTGGCTCTGTTCTTCAACCAGCTCGTATCTTAATTATCCATTTATTGTATTCTATCTCATGCTGTATGGCTGGTTACTTGGTCTTCAGTTTCATTTAAAACCATCTTCTTGTGTGTCTGGGGCAAATCTCCTGCACCTATTTTCCCAGAATTCCTCACTCTAGCAGATGTCCCACCTTCTAGTCTTGCCTCAACCCATTATTAGCCAATCAGCCTCTTATTGACAGGTGAATGTTTTCATAAAGTGCACAATAATATTATGCCTACATAATCTACCTGTGGGGACACCCCCACAGAAGAATGGTCCCCCAGTAACAGCGAGCTCCTAACAACTCTCAGGGTTACCATTGGCTGGCTTGATTTGTGCAGATTGTTTGCAAGTGGCCAAGATACCATAAGTTCATGGGCACACTGGGCACGGCACGTCCAGAAGACAGCATTTCCCAGCACTCCTCCCAACTCTCCCTTTGTAACATTCTTTCCTGTGTCCTCTTGCTCAATGGCTCCTGAGGGGAGCATCCATCTCAGTGTAGTGAACTGCTAAGGTGAAATCTTTTTCTTAATTTATTATTTATCTCTGTCTTCAGACACACCACAAAAGGGCATCAGATCCCATTACAGATGGTCGTGAGCCATCGTGTGGTTGCTGGGAATTGAACTCAGGACCTCTGGAAGAGCAGTCAGTGCTCTTAACCACTGAGCCATCTCCTAAGGTTAAATCTTAACTGTCAATTTGACAGGTTTTAGAAAAACGCAGGAGACACTGCCCTGGAATTGTCTTTGAGGGAGTTTGTAGAGAAGTGTAACGGGGGTGAGAAGAACCAGGAAGAATGTAGGTGGCACCGTCCCCTCCCCTAGGATGGAGTCCTGGACTGAATAAGGAAAGTAGAGCTGAGGACCAGCACTCTCCTCCCTCTGCCTTCTAGCTACAGGTGAGATTGTAACAAGTCTCCTTGTGTTACTGTTGCCAAGGCTTCCTCCCATGGTGGACTATATCCTCAAACTGTGGACCAAAATAAACCCTCATCTCTATCAAGACTCAGGAACCACTGAAAACGAGGAGACAGAAAGAATGTAGCAATGGGAGTCCAGAAGCATAGGCAGGTGGATTTCTGAGTTCAAGGCCAGCCTGGTCTACAAAGTGAGTTCTAGGACAGCCAGGGCTACACAGAGAAACCCTGTCTCAGGAAAAAAAAAAAAAAAAAGAGGGTGGAGAGTAGGGCTGGTAGGGCTGTCAAATTTGATTTTGTTGTGTATCTTGTCATACAGGGGGAAAAAAGTATCTGGTATGCCATAGAGCCTAAGAACAGAAATTGCTAAAAAGAAGCAGTGCCTGTTTTGAATACTGCACAAAGCTGACTCGTTAGAACTGTAGGGAGTATAAAGAGGTGGAAAGCTGCAGATGGGAGCCAGATTCTCTTGGGCTATCTTGGCTCCTTAAGTAGTAACTCATTGCTCACATCTGCATGTGACTTAATCTCCTGTGGCTATTAAGTAAATCCTTTGGAATGTGTGGGCAACAGACACTAACTTCCACCCACCCTAGAACTAAAAGTGGCGTCATCAGATAATAACTGACGACAGCAGAAGCTTACATCTTCGCTGGAATCTGCCTATCTAATGGACCCTCTGGCAGATTCTAAAAGGTTTCTGATATTGTTGTTCAATTACTATAAAACAATTCATGAAATTTTTACTTCACTGGAATGCGGGATTTGCAGGAACCCTAAGTCTGAGTGCCAGGACCATGGTTTATATATGACTCCAGAATAACTTGTCTCTTATTGTCCTTGAAATGAGAACTGTGTTCTTGTTTGTTTGTTTGTTTGTTTAAAGATGTATTTATTTTAGGTATATGAGTGTTTTTTCCTGTTCTATGAATGTGTGCCACGTTTGTGCCTGGTATCTGAGGAGGTTAGGAAAAGGGTTAGATTCTCTGGAATTGAAATAACAGATGGTTATGAGTCACTATGTGGGTGCTGGGAACTGAACCTGGATGCCCATCAACAGCAACAATGGCTGAGCCATCTCTCCAGCCCCAAGAACTGTGGGGTTTATGTTGGCAAAACTTTGAGATGTGTACTTTACTGGACAATAAATTTTCATTCCTTCTTTCTATGTTAGCCCAGATAAGAAAGCGGTTCTCAACCTTACTAATGCTGTGACCTTTGATATCGTCCCTCATGTGTGGTGACCCACAACCATAAACATATTTTTGTTGCTACCTCATAACTGTAATTTTACTACTGTTATGAATCATTATGTAAATATCTGGGGTTTTTTTCTGATGGCCTCAGGCAGCCCCTAAAAGGTAGAGACCCACATGTTGAGGACCACTGAGATAAGAAATCAGGTATCCTGTGTTGTAAAGCTAATATTTTAGCATCAGCATTTCCCCAAGAATTAACAAGTTTATGAACTGAAAAATTTCACTGTAATGTTGATAACAAAGTTCTCCCATACAGTAGGGCTGGAGAGATGGCTTATTGATGAAGAGAGATTGTTGTGCAGTTGTGAGGAGCTGAGTGTGAGGGGTGTGGCTGCATCCCTACCTCTAACACCAGCACTGTTAAGGGTGGAGACAGGGATTCCTGGGGTTTGGTGAATGCCAACCCAGCTAACAGATTCTAGCTCCAAGCTCATGGAGAGACCTTGCTTCAGTGGAATTAGGAAGAAGGCGAGAGAGGAAGACAGCCAATACCCTTCTCTGGCCTCCACAGGTGTGTATACATGTAAAGGAATTTATGTTCATACACACATGCACAAACAACACATAGACATCTCTGGGGCAGTGGACTGTGCCACCTGACAGAAAACCTGGTAAGGTCAAGCTGATTCAGGAACTCCAGCCATTCTCATATCTGCAAACAGTAGGCATTTAAATCTACTTCCAACCAGTTTCCGGTCCTGAAACAGGTGACCATGACACCTCATTAAGAGGACTGTACACCTGAAGTCCTTCCACATGCAGATGAGGCATCCCTAACATCTCAGACCAACCCAATAGAAAGCATCTGCCTCTAGATTCCCACCCCACCCCAAAATGTTTATGACATCCTACCCACAAGGAATAAAGTACACAAGTCGTTTCACCAGAGATCCTCTGAGGTGCCTGTCTTGTTGAGCAGTAACACTCCAGGGGAGAGTTCTCTCTTCCCAAGCTTTGTCCCTGGACCTCAGCCCAGGGGTCCATGAGCTTGACTGCAGCCTCTTCCTGCTCAGTGGCCCCTAGCTGCTCACTCCTGCTGCTTCTCACTACCTGCCACAGAGTCCAGGGTAGCAGTGGCTGTCGAGGAGGAGGCCTGGCAGCCTGCTTTGCTCTGGCTTCCCCTTGGAGAGCTATAACCCTTTGGTTATTCTGGCCACACCCAAGCCCCAAGAGACCTTTTAATCCTGCAGGCCAGGCAAAGGATTCTCCCTGGCTGTATCCCAGTACACAGACCTACTCAGACCGATACACTTCTCTCTCTCTCTCTCTCTCTCTCTCTCTCTCTCTCTCTCTCTCTCTCTCTCCCCACATATACACATGTACACATATACATACACACAAGAATTATTTTATCAATGGGGCTGGAGATGTGGTTCAGTGGTTAAGAGAACCTGCTGCTTTTCCAGAGGACTGGAGTCAATTACCATAGGGCAGCTCATAAACATTGGTAACTTCATTATCCATGGGTGGTGCACAGACATACATGCAAGCAAAACACCCATACATTAAAAAAAAAAGTAATAATCAAAAATTTGTGAAGAACTATATCATGGCAATTCTTTACATAGCCAACTTCAATGGATGAAAAAGATTATTTTTATGCACATGTCCTGGTGTTCAAACCCAGGACCTTATACATGCTGTGATGGCTATTTGTGGTTCTCAACTTCACTATATCTGGAACTTAAACTCAAAGATGGAGGGCACATCTGTGGCAGAATTTGCTTAACTGGAAGCAGGAAGATACATTTCTAATCTAGATCTAGATCAGGCCCTTCTTTAATCCAGATCTTATAAACTGGGGGAAAGATAGGCCTTTAATCCTGAGCTTTAATCCAAATCTAATCTAGGCCATACCCTCTGCTCCTATATCAAGACATAGGAGAAGGAGGTTTTAGCTCTTTGCCTGCTTGCCCTTGCCTTGTTAGCAAGTCCATTCCTTCCCTGGCATCAGAGCCTACTTCTTCAGGATTTCAGCATCTACTGAAGACCAACTGAGACAACCAGCTTTGAGGACTGAACAACTACTGAATTCTTGGATCTCCCATTCACACTCAGCCATTGTTGGATTAGCCAAATTGCATCATGCAAATCATTCTAATGAATCCCCTTCCTGTATATATAAGAGATTTATTCTATAAATTCTGTTTATTCTAAAGAACCCTGTCTAAAACACACACTAAGCAAGGACTTTACCATTTAACTATTTGTTAATCCCATTGGGTGAGAGTAATCATTATCACAATTTTGAGCCAAATCTGAAGCAAGCTTTAATTATATCCTGGGCAGGACAATGAGCTCTGGCCAGGCCCATTCCTGGGTTTCCAGAAAATGGCAACAAAGTCACATTTTGCAGAGGCTTAATAAGGCCGCCTCATTTCCCATCAAGTCCAATCATGAGCAAGCTTACATCCTGATGTACTTCGTGCCTGCATACCTCCAGTCTACATGTGAATAGGCACATTCAGTGCAGTTGGGTTAAACAGGTTTGTTTAGGGGAGAAACATGTAGCTTGCTATCTTATCTAAGACAGCCTCCAGGATCTCAGGAATGTCCTTGGACAATGGGCTTACAGAGGCATTTGTTTTGTTTCTTGGGTGTTTAGGCACAGTAATTAAAACTTAAAACATAACTTTGGCTCTCACATATCCCAGAACCCAAACCATAGTTTTAATAGTAATATTATGGCAACCTGGGAGTCCCTCCTAGGGTTTGTCTTTTTATCCTTCTGTTTCTGCAAGGAGGTCACTGTTGTTGTTTTTTTTCTGTTACGCCTAATTTATGATGAACATCCTTGTACAAAGATCTCTGTTAAGGCAAAAAGAAAGAGATACTTGGTCTGATCTTAAGTAGTCTGATCATGGGGTGGCTAGGACCCCCAAGGCAGAAGTTCTCAGCAAAAGGAGACTTGCCCCAGAGATACAAAGGACAGGGAATAAGAGGCAAAGACAGGAGACAGAGGACTAGGGAGAAGAGGAAGGGAATAAGGAGGGAGAGGGCAGGGATATTTGTTCCTGAAGAGGAAAAAGGACTGCCTCTGGATTGAGAGGAAACGGCCTTGGCCCATAGGTAAATGATGATTTATAAAGGTAAAGGGGGAAACCCTGTGTTAGGATGAGGTGTTTAATTTTGATTAGACATGTTAATTAGGTAATCCAAAGGAGGCTTTTGATTGCTGAACGTCAATACTTCAATAGTTGGACCTTGGTAGTCTCTCTCAGAAGGAAGAAGTGGCCACATAGGAGACTAGACCTTAGTGGCCAGCTTCAGGAAGGCCATCCAGGTCACCCTAAGCTGAAGAGTAAGAACGTGTTTCCAAGCAAGCAAGCAGAAAAGAAAGAAACAGGGTAAGAAGCAGGCTCAGGGCTCGAGTATGGCCAGATCACGGGGCATCTGCTGACCATGCACAAAGCTCTGGGTTTAACTACTGCCACTGCAAAACCAAAAGAAACATGTTTTTTTTTTTTTTTTTTTTTTTTTTTTAAAAAAAAAACCAACTATGAGTTATGTTTTCGTGTGTGTGAAAGAAAATGAATAAAGCTGCATAAAGGAGAAGTTTCAAATGTTTAGATTTTCAGGGCAGTTTTTTCCCAATGTCAAGCATGAACTTTGAACAATCCATGAGCCTCTAGGATCATCTCAGGAGTGGCAGCCGATCCAAGTATGGGGCAGAGCTATGTGAGGAACTTAGTTCTTTCCTAGCCCCAAAGAAAGAAAGCAACAGTGAACAGCTACCTTGAAAAATCACAGTGGTTATGGGACTTTCCCACACCTGCCCGTGTTCCCTAATAATGACTTGGAAACTCTCGCACTGTCATTGGGTAGAGTCTGGTCTATTCTATCCCAGCTATGCTAGCCTGGCCTACTTCTCAGCCACATGTCCTATCACCTGCCATCTTGGCCTCTCCCTGGTGTCCTTCATTCATGTCCTTATGGCAGCTTTCTGGACTTCTACCTGAAGCCCCTTTTCTCTCCCTTATAGCATGCAAGTCCCACCTTGTCCTTTTCCGCCCAGGTATAGACTGATCAAATCTTTTTTTATTATTTATTTATTATATGTAAGTATACTGTAGCTATCTTCAGACACCCCAGAAGNGGGCATCAGATCTCATTATGGATGGTTGTGAGCCACAATGTGGTTGCTGGGATTTGAACTCACGACCTTCAGATGCGCAATCAGTACTCTTAACCACTGAGCCATCTCTCCAGCTCCCCCCCATTTTTTTAAAAAGATTTATTTATTATATGTAAGTACACTGTAGCTGTCTTCAGATGCCCCAGAAGAGGGCATCAGATCTCATTACAGGTGGTTGTGAACCACCATGTGGTAGCTGGGATTTGAACTCAGGACTATTAGAAGAGCAGTCAGTGCTCTTAACCTCTGAGCCATCTCTCCAGCCCCAGGCTGATCAACTCTTTATGGATCAATCAGAAGATAACGGAAAACAAATGGTTTACAAAGTACTGAGTCAGGAGTGCTCCAAAGTAATGACCACACCAAGCCTGGACTGCATCTGAGTCTCCCAGTACAGAAATCAGCATTCACATACACAGCACACAAAAACCCCTCCCATCACAGGAGAGTGTTTCTAAACGTCTCCAAAACTGTCCCTTGAGGTCACAAGGCTCATTCATGCCACGGGCATGGCAAAGACTCTGCAGAGCATTCAGGCCCTGGGGCCAGAGGCAGACAGCATGGTGGGTAAATGAAGCTGAGGATATGGCCACTTCTAGGTATTGCTAAGGAAATGGTTGAAGACAGCCTGAAGTTGGTTGGGCCAAGAGAGAAAGAGAGAGAGAGAGAGAGA
>NC_034601.1:13494926-13502592 GCF_900095145.1 Mus pahari
AGAGAGAGAGAGAGAGAGAGAGAGAGAGAGGACCAAGAGAGCACATGGGATCCAACACAGCCTGTAGCCAAAGTGGCGGAGTTGAGAAATGTCAGGGTGAGAAACAGTGGCAGGAACCACAGGTACTGAGAACTGTTCCGGGTTCTTTAGGACCTGACAGAGGAGCCTGTGAAGAGAGGAAATCAGAACCCACTGGCAGACATGGGGTCTCTTCCAGCACTTTTCTGAAGAAGGAGGGGTGGGCAGAGCTCCACAGCATAAGCAGAAGTCAGAGAAGTGGGTGGGGAACAGGATAAATGGCGCCAGTTCCAAGGGCTAGAACCCTGGTTATCTGTGAGTGAGGTATCGTGACCCGGCAAAAGCTGAATTGTAGCCAAGGCTACTTTAGCAGCTATTGTTCAAATAAATGAATTCATAGGGGATTTCTACAGGCAATAATAGTTACCTGTAGTTGTGTTGTATAAAAAAAAAATGGCAGTGTGAGGGGGTGCCTTGGCAGGTGCCCCAAGGTGTCCCATAAACAATCAAGCCATGTGACAGGCCTAACATAAAAGGAAGTTTATTTGGGATCTGGGGGAGTGGGTAGAGACAGAGGAGGAAGGGGGTCAGAGAAGAGAGGAAAAAAGAGGAAGAAGGGAAAAGGCCAGACAGGTACACATGGGAAGAGAGAGGGAGAGAGTAGTAGGGAGAGAAGTGGGAACCCCCAAGACCCTGCTTTCTGAGTAGAATAACAGGTTTTACAACTTTCCCATTGGAAAGGCGATTTCTGAGGTCCCTGGAGATCTATGACACAAGGACCTTCACAATCCCAACCTAGGACAGCCAAGACTACACCTGTCTCAAAAGGGGGTAGTGGGGGTGGTGGATTTTCTTTCTCTTTGTGGTGCTAAAAAATCAAACCCAGAGTGTTTTGCACATGCTAGTGTGGAGCCCCAGCTTTAACACTCTCCTCCGGGCGGTGGTGGTGCTCGCCTTTAATCCCAGCACTTGGGAGGCAGAGGCAGGCGGATTTCTGAGTTCGAGTCCAGCCTGGTCTACAAAGTGAGTTCCAGGACAGCCAGGGCTACACAGAGAAACCTTGTCTCGAAAAATACCAACAAACAAACAAACAAACAAACAAACAAACAAAAACACTCTCTGAAGCTGTTTGAAGCAGCCAGTAAAGAGCTCTTTGTTCTCAAAGGCCAGCAGGGAGCCTACGGTCCCTCCGCCTGACAGCTAGCTAGGCAATTATCATCAGTTGCCCCAGCTAGGTGCCCATCTCCCGGTGTTTGGGACCAGGAATGTGCACCAAAAGATAGCCTATGACCCCTTTGCCAATAAATGAAGCCAGGTGTTACTTTCCTAACCCCTGTGGAATGTTTACTAAAGATAACTCCGCCAGAAGACAAGCTGTAACTCATCCCCACTCTAATGATATTTACACAACTCCCCCTTTTGTGATCTTACCAAGGACAGTTCTGCCGGAGAAGAGCTGTAATTCTTCTCTTACTCCCCATTTCTTGTGATCCTACCAAGGACAGCTCGGCTGGGGAAAAGGTTGTAATTCACTTCTACCCCCTTCCCCCCTCCTGTGGTTTTGCCTTCAAAACCCCCTACTGTTAGGACAAAGGGTCGAACTCTTCAGCTCTTGTGTGAGTTAGGAGTTCAGCCTCTGCTAGCCAATTGAATAAACCTCATGGGATTTTGCATCAAGAACGGTGTCTCTCGAGTTTTGGGGGCGTTGTCTCATCCCAGGATCTGGGCGAGGGTCTCCCCCTGTTTCAGGGGCCTTACACTAGATGTCAGGACAAATGGTTAAGTGTGTGTCTATTCACATACCAACATGCATGCTTGCCTCCAGGTTCTCTCAGTACAGCAAATACCTGTTGCTGACTTCATCTGGGCTCTCTCAGCTCTTTCTTACCCTGCACCCTATGACTGAAAAAAAAAAAAAAGAAAAGAACATGACTGCTCATGTATGTGTATGTAATGAGCATAGTAAAAAAAAAAAATGACAGCTGGGCGTGGTGGCGCACGCCTTTGATCCCAGTACTCGGGAGGTAGAGGCAGGCAGATTTCTGAGTTCGAGGCCAGCCTGGTCTACAAAGTGAGTTCCAGGACAGCCAAGGCTATACAGAGAAACCCTGTCTTGAAAAAGCCAAAAAAAAAAAAAAATGACTTTAAGACATGTAGTAATAGCTTAGTCAGAAACTCTATGACTCCCAAGGCTGTTCCCGTTGACCTGAGCCCAGTGACATCACTCACTCAAGATAACCAAATATAGTCCTAAAATCCGTGAGGCCATGACACCCACTGGACAGTATATAAGTAGAGACCAAGAGCAATGCACATCTGGAGAGGCTCCATCTTGATCTTCCCTGAAGCTGGAGAATCTCCCCCAGGATCCTGCTTCTGGAAGCAGAGACTTCGGTTAGAGACTGGACCTGACCTTTGGCTAAGATATGTCACACAGGTAAGTAGCCTTGGAAAGACAGGCTTAAGACAGCTGTTAGTGCATAGGGTCTGAATATCACTGAAGGAAGACCCTGGATTCAGATAGTTTGCAAAAACAAAGAGTGTTTACTCTGCAGAAACAACCAGCATTCGGGGATCAGCCATTCTTTGAAATGGTGACTCCAGACAAAGGCATACAGGCCTTCTTATAGGAAACCGGGGAACTCTAAAAGAATTATGTAATCTAAAATTTCACTGGTGGGCGCTAGGGGGTCACAGGTGATCAGTGGTCTCTATTCCTATGTCATGACATTCAATCAGGTCTGGTCAATGGTCTACATTCCTATGTCACTAATGTTCAACCATGTGATGAACTAGGGCTGCCCAGAGCACATGGCCCATTCTGAAATAAGATATTTCCCTATTTTTGTGGTTATCCCCAGGCTGTTCTTTGGGAGGGGGTTTTATGATCTTGTTCTGGATTTTATGGTCTGCTCCTAGAGCTGGTGTCTTATAACCTAGTTTCCGGGACTTATGTTCTATTCTGTTTTGTTTTGTTTTTTTGAGACAGGGTTTCTCTGTGTAGCCCTGGCCGTCCTGGAACTCACTTTGTAGACCAGGCTGGCCTCGAACTCAGAAATCCACCTGCCTCTGTCTCCCAACTGCTGGCATTAAAGGCGTGTGCCACCACTGCCCAGCATGTTCTATTCTTGAAGCTGGTGTCTTATAGCCTTTTTTTTTTTTTTTTAAGTCAGGCCTGGTCTTTAAATGGAGACAAATGGGGTTTATGTTGCCCTTTCACTAAGAATTTGAAGTGTGAACATTTTGTGATGATCCTCGGCATAATAAAATGTAACTTTTGTTATACTGACCACGAATATCTCTCTACCTTCTTGCTTGTGACAGTGTGGGGTGAGGAGAAGGTTCACTGTAGACAGGAGGGAGAGAATAGCCAGAGTCATCTGGAAGGGTACAGACTGAGCCAGGCCACGAGAGGAGAGGCAGGCGGGAGCAAAGAGAGCACTTGAAACTCAGAGACCAAGGGACTACAGAGCTAAAATGGCTTGGTTACATAGGAATCAGAAGCTGGGGAAAGGGGAGCTCAGCCTTTGGCTGGAGAGAATGCTGGTCAGGATAACAGGTACTAGTGAGCAGGGGCTGCTGGGAACTGACCTCAGCCATTCACCGGGGCTTTGTTTATGATAAAGGGGCAGCAATATAGTCTCTTATCTTTCTGCTGATACTGGAGCATCCCTGCCGAGGGCCCAGGAAGGCTAGAATGATGGTCATGACTCTTGAGAGAGGAACAGGATGGGGACTTCTCTTTCACTCACTTCCTGTGCTCTGTGGGACTGCCTGGGGGTAGGGGAGTGCACCAGCTTTGGGACAGTCTGTGTCACAGAGGGTCAGGCTGATCCAAAATGCCATCCAAAGCACCCAGGGCTGGCATGTTTGTGGCAGTTTGCAGTCTGCAGTCGATTGAAGGTCTGCTAGGACAGATAAAGACTAGGGACAGAAGGTCAAGTTGAAGAGCTTGGGGGAAACTTTTTGTCTTTGTGTACGCTTGAAACTTCCAGACCCATGATCCTGGTATTTGGGAGAGGCAACTCCCAAGACCAGAGAAGGAATGGAAGGGGAGATGGGGGAAAGGGGAGAGATCCCACCCTCAGGAATTGGCAGGAAGTAGGGAATCTTAGGCTGCTGGTTGACTGGGGAACTTATCTGGAATCCATTTGACCTGTGAGAGGTGGATCCAAGTCTACTCTCTGAAGTTACATGAATTGTTTAAGTTTACAAAAAGATAATCGTTTACACATATTTACATTATTACTGTTTATAATCTGTCTGTACTGAAATTCATATTATAGAAAGAGCAATAGACTTTGAGTCATGGTAAAAGCTTAGGAATCCAAATTTTTTTTTTTTTTTGGTTTTTCGAGACAGGGTTTCTCTGTGTAGACCAGGCTGGCCTCGAACTCAGAAATCCACCTGCCTCTGCCTCCCGAGTGCTGGGATTAAAGGCATGCGCCACCATGCCCGGCCAAAAAAAAAAAATTATTTTTGTGTGTGTCCCTTAAATCATTTCCTTAGACCTTTACAAATTGCATCTACATACCTTAAAACATTTTATTAGGCCCTAGTAACTTACTTAGGCTTGAAACCTTTTGTTTTTATCTAATCATTTACCATGAGACACAGGTGGCTGATGGCTGGGAACAGACATTGCAAATCAAATTCCTTTAAATAAAGGAATAGCAAAAAAGTGACTTTGGAACCTGTTTGGTGAGTTTATCCTTTAAGAGTGTGAGTCTATCTGCAAGGTACACTGTTTGCCATTCTTGGCAGGAGACCTGGTAGCTCTAAAAAAAGGTAAGGCCTGGGGCTGCTTTTTCTATCAAATGAACTGAATAGGCAGCTGAGTTCAGCCTTGGGGAAGAGCCAGGTTGCCAGCTGCTGTCAGCCATCAAACAACAGTCTGAACCGGGTACATTATAGCAGGAAGTATAATCCAAATGGCCTATGCATCCAGTAAAAGGGCAGAGACCCACTACCTAGGTGGTTTCCCTAGGCTTCCGTGGTGGTCTCGGTGGCTTCAGTGGTTGTGGCCATTAGTCTATGGCTGTCGCACAGGACAGCATTAACTCTTCTGCTGCTGTGCAGGGGCCGCATCAGCCCTCGGCTGTCATCCCCAGAATGTCTGAGAGATTTTCCTGTGGAGGAGGAACCTAGGAAAACTGACCTGCTGAGACAAGGCCGAGCAGGGCAGTCAGGCCAACAGTGTCCACACCAAGGGCACAGCCCTGCCTGCAGGCAAGGCATGGGGCAGGTTTCCAGCGGTTAACATTGCCGCAGGCCAGCAAGTGGGGCAGTAGTGCTCCAGTGTCTTCTTTAGAGACTGGGGGTTCCCAGCAGGAGCTAGCATTTCTGTCCATCCTGGAAAGCCTTTTCATTAAACATTTTAATTGTCATATTTAGCACATCTCTGGTGAGTGGACCATAATCTATTAAGCAGACCGACCTTTAAGCAAAATTTAAGTGTTTTTGGTTACTTGCTTTAGGCTTTACCTTGAAAACACATAAAGTAGGCTTAAAAAAGAAACAAATGAATTACATTTGTACTTAGCATATCTATGAGCATAGTGCTGAGCACACTAAATAATTTGATTGTTCATAAGGTGATGAGCATTAACTTGCCAGTCTTGATTATCTAACAGTTCACAACAAGTCAGTAGACTTTTGTTTTATTTTGTTTTGCTTTTTTTTTTTTTTAGAAGAGGATTTTTTTTTGTTTTTTTTTTTTTGTTTTTTTTTTTAAAGATTTATTTATTTATTATATGTAAGTACACTGTAGCTGTCTGAAGACACTCCAGAAGAGGGCGTCAGATCTTGTTACAGATGGTTATTAGCCACCATGTGGTTGCTGGGATTTGAACTCCGGACCTTCAGAAGAGCAGTCGGGTGCTCTTACCCACTGAGCCATCTCACCAGCCCTTGTTTTGCTTTTTGAGAAAGAGTGTCTCTGTGTAACAGCCCTGGCTGTACTGGAACTCACTCTGTAGACCAGTCTGGCCTGGAACTCACAGAGATCCACCTGCCTCTGCCTCTCAAATGCTGGGACTAAGGGCATGCACCACCATTTCCCAGGTCAAGTTAGTAGCTTTTATTAAGACTAGAATTTTGAGCTGGGTGTGGTGGCGCACACCTTTAATCCCAGCACTCAGCACTCGGGAGGCAGAGGCAGACAGATTTCTGAATTTGAGGCCAGCCTGGTCTACAATGTGAGTTCCTGGATAGCCAGGGCTATACAGAGAAACCCTGTCTCTAAAAACAACAACAACAACAACAAAACCAACCAACCAAACAAACAAACAAAAGACTAGGATATTACAGCTTTGTCCCTGTTAAGTTTGAGCCTTAAAATTTAGAGTTGAAGATTTAATTATAGTGTGTCTTTCATTGGGGAACATAAACCCCGTTGAGACAGGTAGTAACCCTAAGCAGGGATTTATTAATATATTACAACTACAATAGAGATAAAAGGGATTTTTACTCATTATTGATTGTTTATAAATTTCACATATGCAGCCAAACCCATCTATCTACTCCTTTGCCTCTACCCTTGCAATCTCTTCCTCAAAACAAAATAAAAAGCTAAAATTAAAAATCAGATCTCGCTGTGGAAGTTGCTGTGTCATAGTGCGTCGCACAGTATGTGCTTTTGTCCAAATGTCTTTATTTGCAATGTTCACTGCTGTGAGTCATTGATCTGTTCTAAGGCCTCTGGCTTCTGCTACACTACCAATACTGAATCCTCACCAGAACTCTTTTCAGTATCCTGTTGTTGACCTGTGTCATGGAGATCTGTAGTTTGGATCAGCAGGACTTGACCCTTCAGGAGCTCCAGCAGTTCACAGATGAGGTAGAGGATGGGCTGGATCTGGGGCCTGGAAGGTGGTTCAGTTGGTTAGCCCTCCAGCTCTCCCACATGCATACCACCAGGGGGAGCTCTCCAGCACTGACTTGGATAGCATGGGAGCTGGTGGGCTTCAGAGATTAAAGGATTTTAAGAATGGGAAGTAAGCCAGGCATAGTGGTCACATGTCTTTGAGTCCAGCACCCCAGAGATGAATATCTGAGAGTAAGAAGCTATAGAGAAAATTTATTTTAGCAATATTGCTGCTCTGGCAAAGGGTCACATCCAAAGACCTTCTGGTTTGTTTTTGTTTTTGTTTTTTTAAGATTTGTTTATGTATATGGGCGTTTCTTTGTATGTATGTATGAACACTAGAAGATGACATCAGATCCCATAGGACTGCAGTTAGAGACAGTTATGAGCTGCCATGTGGATTCTGGGAATTGAACTCAGAACTTCTGGAGGAGCAGACAGTGCTCTTAACCACTGAGCCTTCTCTCAAACCCTGTCTAAGTCCTTAATCCAAAACAATGAAGGCAAAGTTAATTTGTAGAAGAACGTAGCCATGTCTGAAAGTGACATCTAATTAGAGGGCAAAGTGATGAATCAGAGAAAGATTTGACAAAATGAGTCAGAGATAGGATATTCCCAACTGTCATGAGAACAACACAGGAAAGAGAGGCTACTTAAGAGCAGTGCAAGCAGTGCAGGGAGGGTGTAGTAAGTTGAGATAAGTGCAATCAACACAAGAGGTACTGGGGGGGCTGGTGAGATGGCCCAGTGGGTAAGAGCACCCAACTGCTCTTCCAAAGGTCC
>NC_034601.1:13502692-13510337 GCF_900095145.1 Mus pahari
AAAAAAAAAAAAAAAAACAAGAAAAAAAACAAGAGGTAATGCAGTAGGATTAAGTTCATTTACATTCAGTTCATGAAGCAGAAGCGGAAGATTAGAGAAATTGCCCAAGTTAGTTTAAGGCCAAGCAGAGCAATTCAGTGAGAAGCCAAGAGATGTCAGATTGAATCAGTCAGCTTGGAAGATTAGATTGTGTGGAAGCTAGAAGCTTTCAGGCCTTAGCTTCGGAATAGTTAGAACAGAGAAAGAAATACTCTGGGCTAAGCCCAAGCCATGTATTTGCAAAGCTTGGGTATTGGTCTCATCTCATCACTTCATCTGAGGAAATAAACGCAACATTGACACAGGCCAGACAAGTGTAGTGATATTTTTCAGAATTCTGAAATTTTGGTTTTGATATTTATTTATTTTGAACACAGAAATATTGTAAGAATGAGCTTTTGCTTTAATTCCAGGTATAGGAAACTGATTATGATTTACCTCATGCTCTAGAAGAAGGACGGTTTTGCCAGATGTAGATAGTTTCTGTGATTGTGTGGCATTTGGAACTCTGGGAACTTCTCAGAGGATATAAGTGGTAGGTTGGTTCCCAAGAGGCCAAGAGGTGGTTAGGGAAGTTGGTTGAGGTTTGTTAGTAGCTGTGGTTAAAGAAAAAAACAAAAGGAAAGAAATTAGATTCAGAGGTTTCCCCCCTTCTTTCTCTCCTAGCTAGTGTTAGGGGAAGAAACTGGGTGTGGTGGGTGTTGGGGTTCAGGATTTGCCTCACAAACCACATGAACTCTGATCTCAATCAGACAGGCATAGTTTATTGAGTACATGCCCCAAGACTGGTCGACCAAGGCCATGGTCCAGTGCCACACCTACTCTACTAGTGACTTACCAACAGGTCTGAAAACCTGGACGGCAGTCCTGAGGCAAATGAGTTTCAAAAGAAACTCAGCCTCCTGGAACCTTGCATCCCCATAGCTAGGAATGCCCCAGATTTGTCCCTGCAATATCTTGGAGGGTCCTGCATGCTTTGTTACAGTATATTACTGGATAAGAGTTAGAAATCTCAGGGCAAGCTTAACAAAGCATACCTTTAGAATCTTCATTTCATCCAAGTTACTTTCATATGCAAGTATTTACCAAGGCCTAGGAAATAGGGGAGTTGTGGTATTGCATTATTCATGAGAAGGTCTACTAGAGCAGAACCCCCTGGTGCTAGCTTTCACAAGACTCAAAGGAGTAGCACAAATTGTGACTAGGGTGTGAAATCCTTACCTTTCACTAGCTGACTCTAGGCAGGGCTTTTTTATCTTTACTGTAAACATTACCTGGTTCCTGTAAGTCCTTTTGAAATCATTCCTCTGTTTTGTGTCAAGTAACTTCAATATACTTTGCCTGCTGTGAGGGACCCAAGTGAGGTCCGTCTGCAGCAGTCCAGAATCCAGAACTGAACCAAGACCCCAAGTTAAGATCCTACAGGGTTTTTAAGCCCCAGATCCACAAACATTTGTGCCAAGTTATTTCACCAATCAGGATTTATGGATAGGGGATTTCCTTAGGAAAATATCTTTGAGCCAGGCATGGTGGCACATGCCTTTAATCCCAGCCCTCGGGAGGCAGAGGCAGGCGGATTTCTGAGTTCGAGGCCAGCCTGGTCTACAGAGTGAGTTCCAGGACAGCCAGGGCTACACAGAGAAACCCTGTCTCAAAAAAAGAAAAAAAAAAAAGAAAGAAAGAAAAAAAGAAAAAGAAAAAGAAAGAAAGAAAGAAAGAAAGAAAGAAAGAAAGAAAGAAAGAAAGAAAGAAAGAAAGAAAGAAAATATCTTTGTTGTATACTTACTTTGTTCCCATTGGTTGGGGTATTCAACAGTGGCAGAGGACTTGTCTTGTCTAATATTCCTGTCCTAAACTGTATACAAGGATGTCTAACATTCATGTCTTCACTTGTCAACCAGGATATCACTTACCTACATATATGACCTTTCTGCCAAGTAGGGTGTCAGTTCCCAGGGAAGTCTTGGGATTTTAAACTTTGCCAGTCAAAATGGAAGTCTTATTCCAAATATTTTCTTATATTGGTGCAGGTGTCTCTCTCATGTTGGGGTCCATCCCAGGGACATCTTATAAAGACAAATACCATAAAAGCTTATACATAGGTGCAGGATGTGACATTGTGTGGCTGGTTCAGGTTCAAGCATATTGTGAGTAAGTATACAAAAACAGTTGTACTGACTTCTACTGGTTTCCAAGGGCACAGAACATAACAGAATATGTAATGTAGAAAGTTTTCTAGTGGGGCTGGAGAGATGGCTCAGTGGTTAAGAGCGAATGGGGGTGGGGAAGAAGAAGAACTCACAAAGTAGCAAAGAGAAGCTACAGCCTGGCCTATAGAGTGAGTTCCAGGACAGCTAAGGCTACACTAAGAAACCCTGTTTCAAAATAACAAAAAATAAAAACACATCAACAAAAAAGTAAATAGAAATACCTCAGAGATAGGAGCCTTTTGGACATGCAGAGATTTGGGGATTATTTGTGTAATGTCAGAAGCTGTTGCCACACAAGAGAATTTGTAAGTTGAGCATGCCATTTAAAATTTTTATTATTTTTTTATGTGTATGTGTGTCTGTCTGTGAATGTGCTCGGGAGGTAAGAAAGGGGTCAGCTCTCTGAAGCTGGAATTACAGACAGTTGTGAGCTGCCTGAGGTGGGTGCTGGAACTGAAGCTGGGTCTTCGGCAAAAACATGTGCTTTTAAACACTGAGCCATTCATTCGTCCAGCAAGAATGCCAAGTTAGTTTTTTTCATTCATTTTTTTTAAAATTTTAATTTCAATATTTTTGTTCCTGAGCTGCATTGAAGCCAAGTCAATACAAGTCTTGTAGTAAGACAGCAAAGTTTTAATAACAATGGTGTAGTGGTTCAGGGGGGCTTAGCAAAGCTTCAGGACTTAGCAGGCAGCTGCCCGGGGAAATGAAGAAGTTTGGGGTGGAGAGAGCTGAGAACAAAGGGAAGTTTTAGGATGACAAGAATTTCAATCTGGGCATTCCCAAGTGTACTGAGATGTCTGAGGTCCCAAATTCCAGAAAGGCATCCCTTTCCATGTGACCAGGGGCTCAGTAAGGTGAGGAGAGCTTCCCGGCACACCAGTGTGGCTTGTGTGGTAATAGTAGGCAGAGCAGGCAGTTCCAGGTAATACTTATCTAGTAGAGTAGGAGAAGAAAAAAAGACAGTCGCCCACAGTGGTGTAGATGCCCACAGCGGTTTAGACCCACATGGGCATAGCAGGCCAGAGAGACTGAGAGAGTTGACAAAGAGAGGCCAATGGTCAGAGCACATGGAGTGAAGAACCAGCTGAAATGGTGGACTCTAGAATCTGGAGTCAAATTTTGTGGGTGGCAGAAGCCAGTAGAAACAAATGATCCATGTATACCTCAGAAGAGTTGTCAGCAGCTTGGTTCAGAGAGGTGGAGTCTCTAGGAAGGAAGCTCATTTATGCTACTCCTGGCTTTCAACACTACATGAATAAAAACAAAATTAAACAAAAACAACAACAAAACCAATCAAACAAACAAACAAACAAATAAAAAACCAATCAATCAAACAAACAAAACAAATGAGATGACCAGTTAGGTGGAGGGAGAAAACAGCCAGAAGTGGAAAGATCAAGACTAGACCAGGCCATATTGGTGTGGGAATAGAGAAGAACAGGAGAACGTAGCCAAAGTGGCTGGTTATACAGGAATGAGAGGCTGGGGAAACGGAAGCCCAGCCCAGCCCCTGGGCTGAAGAGGTTGAGGGGCGGGGTCAGGGTGACAGGTAAGGAGGGAAAGGGCAGCCAGAGTCTACTTTTATATGTTAAATAGCCGCTTGTCCTGAGTTCAAGATCAACACCATACCCCCTAAACTTTTCCAGCCCAAGCAAGGGCTTCCCTTCCCTCAGTTTCTCATTCCTATATAATCCTGCCATTTCTTTTATCTTCTCTCTTTGCTCTCTTGGTTTCTCCCCCCAACTTGGGATTGAAGGGAAATGAAACTTAAGATAAAATTTGAAGCCTGATTTATGTAACTTATGTCAAATAGTCCAAAGAAAAAGTTGTTTGTAAGCTTAGAAGCCTGAGGCAGAGAACACAGTGGAACAGGCCTGGGCATGCCTGGGCAGGCCTGTTGTTAAAACATTCCTGGGGCTGACTGGCCATAAGATAAAAGAAGAATGCAGGAACTTGTCCGGGCTACCTTGGCTGAGTCATCAGCCATCTGGTGGCCCAGCACCTCCTTCTGCCCATTGCCCTCCTAACATAGCTTGGAGTTATATGTTAACCAAATCTAGACGCTGACCTAGATAAGCGTCCGCCCCTCAGGTCTCCTGACTTGCACGTACCATTCTGCTAATGTGTAATCATTTTTGCTGATGTTCAAATGAGCCAATCGGGTGAAACCACGCCAATTCTCCCTAGCCCCTGACCCTCTCCCTATAAAAACCCCTAGCTTTTGGGCCTCGTGATCGATTCCTCTGTCTCCTGCATGAGATATGTATCGGCCCGGAGCTCTGTTATTAAACTACCTTGTGTGCTTACATCAAGATGGTCTATGCATGGTTTTTGGGCGCCGCCATCTCGAGACTGGAGTGGGGAGGGCTTTCAGGATGTCTCACAAAAAAAATCTACAGCTTAACTCCTAAGAACCCATGGTGACTCACCCTAAATGTCAGTCACAGGAAAGACAACCGAGATGACATGCACACACACACACACACACACACACACACACACACACTACAGATCTTACCTCAGAGGAAATAAGAGGTAGTTTATTCTGGAGCCAAATATGAGTGACCATGGCTGAGGAACACAGCTCAAGGCCACCCCAGGTTCCCTGTTTCATTCTGGAAGCAGTTTTTTTTTGTTTGTTTGTTTTTGTTTTTTTTTTTTTTTGTTTTTTGTTGTTTGTTTGTTTTTTGTTTTTTCTTTTTTTAAAGATTTATTTATTTATTATATGTAAATACATTGTAGCTGTCTTCAGACACTCCAGAAGAGGGAGTCAGATCTTGTTACTGATGGTTGTGAGCCACCATGTGGTTGCTGGGATTTGAACTCCGGACCTTCGGAAGAGCAGAGGGGTGCTCTTACCCACTGAGCCATCTCACCAGCCCCTGGAAGCAGTTTTTGATATTTTGTTTTGTTTTTTTTAAACAGTAACAGAACAAAGAAGCTCATAAATACACTGTAAACTACACCAGAGGAAATATTAAGTAAGCATTCACAGCTGCTATCTGACAGCACTCTTAGTCCTTCCATTGGTGGAGAAGAGGGTTTTGTTGACTTAATACATTACACACGTCTTTATCATTTTATTTACGCTCCAGAGAAATTGTGATTAGGTTATCAGATCAGCAATGTGTTGGTTTGGATAGGTGTGGCCCCCAGAGACTCCTGTATTTAAATGCTTGGCCCTAGGGGGGTGGCACTGTTAGTTGTGACCTTGTTGGAGGAAGTGTGTCACTGTGCAGGCATGTTTTGCTATGCTCAGTGTGGCACAGTCTCCTGCTGCTGCCTATAGATCAAGATGTAGAATTCATTTCCTTCTCCAGCACCATGTCTGCCTGGGTGCCCATGCTTCCCGCCATGATAATGGACTGAAACTCTGAAATGTAAGCCAGCCCCAGTTAAATGTTTTCCTTTATAAGAGTTGCCTTAGGCTTTTTTTTTTTTTTTAGACTAGTCAAGTGCAGTAGTGAGAAGGGGGGAAAGTGTAGAACAGGAGTTCAATCTGTAACTGACTGTGAACAATCAATTGAGATAACTCACTACCTTCGGACCAGCCTGCCTTAGGCTTTTTAAGCTCTCACCTTTCTTACTCTCATCTCTAGCCCTCCTTCTCTCTCTCCCTTCCCCCTTTGTCTTCCTGCCTTTCTACAATAAAGCTGTAAAACCATTAAAAAAAAAAAAAAAAAAGTAAGGTGCCTTTGTCATGGTGTTTCTTCAGAGCAATAAAACCCAAACTAAGTCAAGCAACATTCCAAACTCTCCATAGTTATTAAAGTTTTCATCAGTAGTCAATGCAGACATCTTTCCAGGAATTCACATTTACACTGCTTATTTATCCAGATGTGGATCCCTCCCACATTAGTAGAATATGAGAATGTTAGATAATTTGGGAAATGGAGCTTGTAAGAAAACTGAGGCAGAGAAGCAAACAGATGGGATCTTGCAGCTGAGACTGCTGTATTGGAACAGTGAGGGCCCAACCTTTCCACAGGATGAAGGCTAAGAACATTGAGTGGGGTCGAGGACCATGCATACAAGTAGTCACAAGAAGTTACAGCTGTGTGTATGTGAGTGTGAGTGTGTGTGTGAGAGAGTGTGTGTGTCTTTATGTGCATGTGAGTGTGGTTTGATTGGGAGAAGGGTGAGTTGTTTTCCATACCATTTTCCATACATTATTTCTGCATGTGGAGTGGACTGGTCAGGCTGGGGCCAAGTCATTCTCTATGGCTAGGGCTTATTGCTTGGTACAGCCGAACTCAGAGAGTGAATGAATTTTTTACTGAATGATAAAAAGAAATGGGGAGGAAGGACGTGACTCCTATTAGGTATGGTGGAGGAGGTTTAATATAGATAAAAGGGAGAACATAGACAGAGGCAGAGACAAATGGGAAAATCCAGAGTGAACATAGCCCTGAGCTGGGCCATGTGAGGAGTCGGGAGAATTAGGAGGGTAAAGTGTCAGGTAACCCAATTGCCTGGATTGTATAGAGAAAGGCTGCTAAGGGAAGAACAACTTAGTCCGTGGGCTGGAGAAGTTTAGGGTAGGGGAGTGTGGTATGCTACCTATATCCTGTAACAGGTATGGACTGAGGATGCTGGGAGAACCTGGTGGCCAGGTCTGCTTTGATACATTAGACAGGCACCCCAGTCAATAGCCATTTGTCCTGGGTTTGAGACCTAAGAAGTTTCTGATGGTCTGAGGCTATTATGCAATTATGGGAGGGGGTCCAAGAAAGATGTGCTGAGATGAACTGCCCTTGGGATAAAAGACTCATTAGGAGAGTTATTAATGAAGATTTGCCTGACACAGTGAGTTGTCTGTTCTTACAGGGAGGAGGGAAGTCCCCCACAGCAGGCTTTGTTAATAAGTAGGATATACCTGGTTAGTAAGTAGTATACTAGGCGCCTGTGGTCTCAGGTTGTCTGGGATTCCTGGTGAAGGGGGTTGGGGATGGTGTGGGGAGTGTCAGCTCTTTGTGAGAGCTGCAGGGTCACAGCAGGTGACCTGTCACACATTTTCAAGGGAGAAGGACTGCAGGGCTATAAGTGGCCTGGTTGGTGAGGGGAGAATGTTCCCTGAGGTCTCCAGTTCAGGCTGCTCTCTGTCCCAGAAGCAGTCTCTGTATGCTCACAGAACAGAGGAACCTCAGTGGCACACAGTAGCGGAGCAAACAGTCAAGAGTTTATAATGTAAGCAATGCATAGTACAGTCTAGAAAGAGTGGCCCGCCGGGCGTGGTGGCACACGCCTTTGATCCCAGCACTCGGGAGGCAGAGGCAGGTAGATTTCTTTTTTTTTGTTTGTTTTTTTTCGAGACAGGGTTTCTCTGTGTAGCCCTGGCTGTCCTGGAACTCACTCTGTAGACCAGGCTGGCCTCGAACTCAGAAATCCGCCTG
>NC_034601.1:13510857-13514772 GCF_900095145.1 Mus pahari
TCTCTCTCTCTGTCTCTCTCTCTTTTATTGGTTCTTTGTGAATTTGATGTCATGTACCTCAATCCTACTCCTCTACTACTTGCTCCCACCCTTGCATCCTCCCCTCAACAGAGGGAAAAAAAAACTTTTTGTGGAAGCTGCAGTGTGTCACATTGTGTCCCACAGTCTACCCTTTTGTCCACACTTCTTTGCTTGCAATGGTCATTACAATGACTCATTGATCTGGCTCGAGGCCTCTGGCTTCTGCTACTGCTACTTTAATACTGAAACCTCATTGGGACTCCTTTCAGACATCCTGCTGTTGCTCTGTGTCATGGAGGTCCTCTAGTTTTGGATCTGTGGGATGGGCCCCTTTATGTACTCCAGCATTATTGATGGGGTAGATGTTGGAGTGGGCTAATTCAAAGCCCTGGATCTGGGCCTGAGAGGTTTCTTTCTTTTTTTTTTTTTTTTAATTTTTATTTTTCCAATTTTTATTAGGTATTTACTTCAATTACATTTTAAATGCTATCCCCAAAGTCCCCTATACCCTCCCCCCATGCCTGAGAGGTTTCTAAGCTAGTCAGCCAGTGGCCTTTCTTGCTCTGACACCCTCAAGGGCTGGCTCACCAGCAACCCCAAAACCAGCGCCAGTTCTACCCTGGACATCTAAAGAAAAATCAGACACAGAATCTGTACTTGGATAATTATGAGTCTGTCTTTGTTCTACAAAACCAGTATAAAGAAAGAAGCAATCTGTTTGCTGTTCAGTCAGAGCTGCAGAAAAGGTGTGACTGCTAGTCATCTAGAGCTGCAAGATTCCCCTGACCATTGTGCCTGACTCCCTCCCTCCACTCTCAGACTCCTCTTCTCCTCCGAGGGTGACCCTATCAGGGACTTGCTGCACTGCAGACATTTAATTGCTGTCACTATGTACAGCATGACAGAGAGCCTGGAAGAAAGTAACTTAACACCCTGGCAACAAAGCTTTCTGATCCTTAAGTGGTTTTGGAAGGTGGCAAGAAGTTCCGTACCACATGACGTAGTCTGGCCTAGCCTACATGTCAAGGGCCACAGAGGCCAGCACTAAGTGGGAGCATACTTTAGCTTTTAGTTATAGGGGGAGTAGGAATTCTTTTCTCCCCAAGGTCTGAGTGCTCTGTCACAACAGACACCTGTCAGCTTTTTATACTAGGGGACAGACTGAAGAAAGTGTGACCTGATTTCTGGTAGGGAAAGAGAGAGGCAGTAAGAAGGTCTGTGGTCTGCTACGTCTCAGGGGTGACTTTCTCTCTGAAATTTACTCATTTACATCTCTCTTATCAGTATATTTTCTTTAATAAGTTCTCTTTAATCTTTCCTAAACCTGTTCTCGCTTGGAAAATACTTTTATTGAGACACATAGAAAGACATTTGTAGTATTAATTTTTAATAAATCCTGATGCAGGGCTGCTTCCCACCGCAGTGGGAAGCCATTATATTTCAGTCTGCCCTAAGCAGCTCATAGCTGAGCATCCGCCTGACGTCCAAGATGTCAGGACCTACCCCCCACCGATAAGCACAAGTTACTACTTACTAATGTCTATGTTTCACCTTGGGTGCTCCTGACCCGACTGAGGATTCTCTGGGCTGTTCTTGGTCGCTTTCCATGGCAGCTCTGCATCTCACTCCTGACCATGCCTCAGGCATGGTGGATTTCCTCCTTTTTCCTTGAGGTCCCATGCCTGGGAATCCTAAATCCCACTTCTTTCTCTTCTTCCCCAGCTATTGGCTGCTGACATCTCTATTTGCCAATCAGAATCAACTAGAGGCAGGTTCCCAGAAACTAAGTGCAGACCCTCTCAGGCAAACAGTTTTGGGGGACACAATTAGCATTAGAGTACAAGCAGCTCCAGACATTAGCAGCTTAGAGGCCAGTGAGGAGGGCTAATCCCTCCCTCATAATCAATTTGTGGACTTTTCCTCCCATTGTAACAATAGAAAGGTAAGCATTACAAAACACACACAGCTTTAAAAATTACATATTGATGGTCCTGTGACATTTGCTTTTAATCCCAGCACTTGGGAGGCAGAGGCAGGCAAATCTCTATGATTTTGAAGCCAGTCTGGTCTACCTAGTGAGTTCCAGGACAGCCAGGACTATGTAGAGAAATTATGTCATAAACAAACAAGCAAACAAACTTTATATTGATTGATTGGGTATGCATAATGTAACGGGATGCGAATGTAGAGGTCAGAGGACAACATAGAGGATTCAGTTCTCTCTCTCCACCATAGTTCCCAGAAAATGAGCTCAGGTTGCCGGGGTTGGCAAGCACCTTTTAACTGCTGAGTCGTCTCACCTGCCCACACTGCTATGCATTAAGATTTAAAGCATCATATGAAGGTGGAGGTATCTGTACCTTGTTCGTACTAAGGAAATGCTACTTCCTCGTTAAAAGAGTGGACCCTGAGTTCTCTATCTGGTCCTGGGGGTGGGGGGAGACAGGATGTTCTGATCTGCCCCAAAGAACAGAATATTATTTACTATTGTCCTATTACCCCCCTAAGAGTAAACCTGACCATGTTATGCTTAGAAAAAGACGATTCTTCTGGAAACATGGTAAGGACAAGGGAGGAATAATTATCCTCTTAATTCAATAATTCCCCTTAGCTCTGTTCCTCAAGGCAGCTGGTTCCACATCTTCACTGCTAAACTGGCCCACTTTTCTGAGTTCTAACTCAAAAAGTGTAACTTATCTTTTCCCTTTTTTTGTCTATTTGTTTGTTTTTCAAAACAGGGCTTTCTGTGTGCACCTCTGGCTGTCCTAGACCAGCTTTAGACTCCAGAGCTCCACATGCCTCTGTCTCCTGAGTGCTGGGATTAAAGGTGTCTGTCAGCACTGCCAGGCTTCCTTTTGTATCTTGCTTTTGAGTAGCAACCTAATATGCTCTAGGGGTTACATGTTTGTTGTTGTGATAAAATGGCCAAAGGCAACTTAAGGAAGAGAAAATTTATTTTAGCCTAAGGTTCAGTGAGATTAAAAGTCTACCAAGGTGGAGAGGAACACGGCAGACACGTGGCAGGCCTGGCAGTAGCAGGAAGCTGACCGGGAAATGGGTGGAGGCTTTAGGAGCTCTAAGCCTGCCCTCGGTGACATACTTCTAGCAAGGCTGCACCTCCCCACAACCTTTACGAACAGCAAAACCAACTGGGACCAAGTGTTGGAATGCCTTAGCCTTTGGGGATATTTTGAATTCAAACCAGGATGCATGCTTTCCTTGGCACATGGCTTCTCTGTGCTTCTCTGAAGACCCCTTCCCTAAATCTTTGCAGACATCTGTTGATGATGCTAACAACAAGCCCGACTTTCCCTCCTCTTCTCCACCTCCATCCTCCTGGCCCTGCTTGGGATTGTAGCTTTGCTTGCATTATTGCTTTTCCTTTCTTTCTTTCTTTTTTCTTTTTTGGTTTTTCGAGACAGGGTTTCTCAGTGTATCCCTGGCTGTCCTGGAACTCACTTTGTAGACCAGGCTGGCCTAGAACTCAGAAATCTGCCTGCCTCTGCCTCCCAAGTGCTGGGATTAAAGGCATGTGCCATCACTGCCCGGCTGCTTTTCCTTTCAGTGTCTAACAGGACAGTCCTCTGGCTTCCTTCTGAGGCCATTTTCAAATTTTTTTTATTGCCAGGTGTGTTAGAGCATTCCTTTAATCCCAGCACTCAAGAGGCAGAGAGGCAGGTGGATCTGCCTCTGGTCTACATATCGAGTTCCAGGCAAGCCAAGGCTATATAGAGAGACCACCTCAAAAATAAAAGCAAGAGCCTGGCGGGGTGGCATATGCCTTTAATCCCAGCACTCAGGAGGCTGAGGCAGGCGAATCTTTGAGTTCGAGGCCAGCCTGGTCTATAGAGTGAGTTCCAGGACAGCCAGGGCTGCACAGAGAAACCCTGCCTC
>NC_034601.1:13516732-13525819 GCF_900095145.1 Mus pahari
AGAAGAAGAAGAAGAAGAAGAAGAAGAAGAAGAAGAAGAAGAAGAAGAAGAAGAAGAAGAAGAAGAAGAAGAAGAAGAAGAAGAAGAAGAGCTTTATTAGGAGAGGGGGCCCTACAGGGGATCGCAGGACCAGGTCTGAAGAGGATCTGGGAAGAGAGCTAGACTGTTAAGGGAAGCCATAACTGGGTCTTGAAGGGTTTGACAAAACTCTTCCTGGGGAGACAGAACACACACCTACTCATCCCAGATTTGGAACCCACAACAGACCGAAGTCCACCTTGGTGAACCAATAAGTTTATGGAGGTTACTTGCAGGGATATAGGTGATGGGTTACTTAAGGGGCAGAAATGACTCAAAGACAGCTACACAGCAGGCTGGGAGCCTGGAGCACACTGCACAGCCTGCAGGCAGGGGAGGAGGTTGGAGAGTGTCCTTTCCAGGTGTCTCAGATGGCCTAAACCTCTTCCAGACAGCCCAGCTGCTTTCTGGTTTGTTAAGGCAGCTAGCTGATCTGGTCTGAGTCTACTTTGCAGCTTTTCTCCTCTGAGAGTCTTTTGTGCAGCTCAGTTTCACCTGACTCAGCTGCCTGACCGGGAGGGACTTTAGTGAATTTGGTCAGTTTCAAGGACTTCCTGAAACTATTTTGAATTTTTTTTTTTTTTTAAGACTTGTGCCACCACCGCCCGGCAAAGATTTATTTATTTTTTATATATGAGTACACTGTAGCTTGCTTTCAGACACTCCAGAAGAGGGCATCAGATTTCCTTAAGGATGGTTGTGAGCCACCATGTGGTTGCTGGGTCCAAACTTAGGACCTTCAGAGGACCAGTCGGTGCTCTTAACCGCTGAGCCATCTCACCAGTCCCTATTTTGAATTTTTTAATCTCCCTGCTTAAGGGGTTTTCCTGAAGAATGGAATGCTCAAATCTTGGAGAAAACTGTTATACAAGGGGAAAAAGAATCTTCCTTTCAAATCCAGAGACCAAAGTGGGCTTAGGATTTTTGGAATGGGAAGAGCTTCGTGCTATATAAACTAGTTTTGGGGCATAGACTTTGAGATCTCTTCCTATTCTGCTATTCTGTATCTGTAGAACTTTCTAGTGGGTGACCTGTTTCAGTTGTGTTTTCAGATAGTCACAAGTGACAAGGGAGTGTTGTCTTCTTCTATTTTTTTTTTTTTAAAGATTTATTTATTTATTATATGTAAGTACACTGTAGCTGTCTTCAGACACTCCAGAAGAGGGAGTCAGGTCCTGTTACGGGTGGTTGTGAGCCACCATGTGGTTGCTGGGATTTGAACTCTGGACCTTCGGAAGAGCAGTCGGGTGCTCTTACCCACTGAGCCATCTCACCAGCCCCCGTCTTCTTCTATTTTTTTGTTGGATCTCCTATATTTGCTGATGGTATCCCTTGCTAGAATACTTTTATCATGGTCTAAAAGTCTCCAGCAACACAGCTGGAGTCATTTGGTCCAGGGAGCTCTGACAGTAGAAGTCCACCGGCATTGGGTGTCTCTTTTTTAAGAGGCTGGATATTTTCTTCTGGGTCCATGGCTAGGCCTCCAGGCAGCAATTAGGGTTCACCTAAAACAGCCTTTCTTTTATTTATTTTCTTCTTCCTTTTTCTCTCCTCCTTTTTATGAGGAGGATTCCTCAGCGACATCTTTTCCCTGTCTTTCATTCTCCACCATATTGAAACTACAATTTCCTCCGGTCTATCTGTAAGAAGGCCCTACAGCACCACTCTTGGATTCTGCTATAGGTATGGGCCCCTCAGAGTGTGGTCCTCTTGGAGGTGAGGCAGAGAAATGTGGGTGTCCCCAGGACAGCTAGGGGCAGGTGAGTTTTGGGATTGGGAACCAGATTCACTCTCGAGTCTCAGAAAAGAGGAAAACCAACACTTGTTCACACATAAAGCCTTTGCTTGTTTTCGCTCTCCACAGCAAGCACCGGGCGAGGGACCTTCCAAAGTCTAAAGTACAATGAGAGAAGAAACCAGGGAGTGAATGCGGAAAGGAGGAAATAAGAGAGGAAGGAAGAACTCAGACAATGAATAAGGCTGTGAGGGAAAGGAAGACAGAAAGAACGAGAGAGGGTGGGAGCGACCTAGAGAGGGGGCAAGGAAGAAGCAAGAAGGAGGGGACAAGTGAGGCCGATGAGTGAAGTAATGGATGCACGATGAAGAGGGAAGGAAGTAATGCAGGGAGAAACGAAGAAATGAATGAGGGAGGAAACGGGAAAGCGAGGGAAGAAAGGAGGCAATGAGGGAGACGGTGAGTGAAAGGGTGTGAAGAGACAAGCTAGTGAAGAAGCTATGAATGAGAGAATGAGTGAGGGTAAGAATGAGCCCAGGAGAAAGGGAAAGAAGGAGGCCTAGGTTTGCACCTTCAAAAGGCACCTCGAGGGTGGCGCTTCTGGACATGGGATCCTTCTGCAGGGCGGCCCGGGTCTGACCCTTCAGCCTCGCCCCGCCCCGCCCAGCAGCGACGACCCCCCCTAGAGTCCCCTTGCGCCTGCGCAGCATCCCATGTGACGGCGAGGCTCCGCCCCCACCTCCAGCCTCCCGCCTCCCGCCTGCTGCGAGAGCGGCCTCAGCTTGCGGCAGCACCAGGTCAGCTGCGAGGCATGTACCGTGCGGGCCCGGCAGGCCTTCGTCGCCGAGCTCGCGCTGCACGCGGGGACGGGAGAGGGAGCGGGGATGGCGGCGGGCGCGGAGATCCGGGCCAAGTACCGCGGGCGCCTGGGGCGGGCGCGGGCGACTTCCTGACGTGGCGGGGGCTTGGCCGGGCGACCCCCGGGCGTCCGGCGCGGGCCTGGCGCTGTGGCGCGGACCCGCCGAGGCCTGCGCGTGGCTGAAGCGGACCGTGGCCCTCGCAGCCCGGTTGGTGAGGTTCTGTCGCCAGCCGTGGGTCCGAGTGTGGCCTCTGGCCTGTCCCCGTCCCTCGAAGCTATTCGAGCAGGGATTGCAACAGGCGGCGGGCGGGCCTGGCTGCCTCTCCCGGGGTGACCTCAAGCTCTTCAGCCGCGGCCGCGGTTGTTGAGAGAAGCCGGAGAGCTCGCGCCCTCAGTGCACAATCTCCGGGTTGTACTAGTTTAGATCCTGTACAGGCCGAACGAACGGACCTGTCCGGGTGCAACGGGGCCACCTTCTGCCCGCGGCGGCTTCCTAGGGTAAGGCCTGATCTCCGAGATGCTCCTCAGTCAGGGAACAAGCCACAGAGCACGTCAACACCTCTAGGATGCTCCCTCCCACCCCCGTGGTAATAAGGACCCGCTCCCTCTTCTGCTCTTTCCAAGCTGCTGTTTTTCCTTTTGTTGCACACCTTACCTTGCGATACAGATGCTGTTGAGGACAGATAGAGAATGGGAGCCCCCACACAAGGTTGAGGATGCCTTTCCAGTAAATGGTTCGTTGAAGATTCCTCTAAAATTTGTTTCGGTGCACAGCTGTTTGTGGTAGCAAACAATGGTAGGCAACCTAGTTTATATGTGTGAGAGGGGCATGAAGTTATAAGCAGAAGCTAATGGAAAGTGTAGAGGAATATTGTAGATCTGCAGTCACCAGAGTCTCCTTAATGTTTTGTCGTTAAAAGAGAAAGAGAGAGAGAGAGAGAGAGAGAGAGAGAGAGAGAGAGAGAGAGAGAGAGAGAGAAGCCAGGTGTGGTGGTGCATGCCTGTAATCCCAGCACTCTCGAGGCAGAGTTCTGTGAGTTCGAGGCCAGCCTGATCACCAAAGAGTTCCAGGACAGTGGAGGCTGTTAGAAACAAGTGTCTGTATGTGCACTTGGGTGAAGGTGCTCTAGAGACCAGCAGAGGGCGCCTCCACCCAATGTCCGCGCTGGGAGCTCCAGGTCTCTGCACGAATAGTTTTGCATTAAGTGCCTTCTCTCTAACCCCACCTCTTCCTTATTTATTTATGACAAGTCTACATATTCTAGGCTGGCTTCCAAGTTTGTGATCTTTTTGTATCGGCACTCCTGATGGTGGAGTCACAGATCTGTTACCATCCTGTCTGGATGTTGTATTCTTCGTTGTACTGAATTGCTTTTCTTGAGCTTTTCTTGTGCTCTGCCTGTCTAAAGGAGTAGCCATCCTGTTTCACTGTACTTGTTTTTGTGGTGGCCGTTTAGAGAGCAGATGATATCCATCCCCTTCCAAGAGGGCAGACAGGCTGTTCAGCTGACAACTGTGAAGACCACCTCCACATGTGCATCGTGGGGGTGGGTCAGTGTCTATTAGGGCTATTAGTCATCCACAGATGGGGAAGCCTTCCAGGACGCCGAGGTTTGGAGGTAGTAGCCAGAGTCTGCTTAGCAGATATTGCCATAGAAACTAACCCTGAGATGCTTGTGAGACAAACTGTCAATGGTAGAGAAGACAGGTTCACTATCAGAGCATGTTTTTTGAGATTATATGAAGGTGCTAGGTAGCCGGGCAGTGATGGCGCTTGCCTTTAATCCTAGCACTCGGGAGGCAGAGGCAGAGGCAGGCAGATTTCTGAGTTCGAGGCCAGCCTAGTCTACAGAGTGAATTCTAGGACAGCCAGGGCTATACAGAGAAACCCTGTCTTGAAAATCCAAAAAAAGAGAGTGCTTACTGCTCTTGCAGAGGACTTGGGTTTTGTTCCCAGCACCTTGGTTGATGGCTCACGGTTGTATTCCAGAGGATCTGACACTCTCTTCTGGCTGCCGAGGGCTCCTACATACACATATTGCACATAAGTAAAATTAATCTTTAAACTTTTCTTATTTGTTACTTTATGTGTGCATGTATATACCACAGGTTATGAGGGGAGGTCAGAAGGCAATTTTGTGGAGTTCAGTCTTTCCTTCCATCTATGTGGGTTTCAGGGATTGGATTCAGGTTGTCAGACTTATAGGGTGAATGTCTTTACCCACTGAGTCTTTTTTTTTTTTTTTTTTTTTTTGGCTTTTCCAGACAGGGTTTTTCTGTGTAGCCCTGACTGTCCTGGAACTCACTTGGTAGACCAGGCTGGCCTTGAACTCAGAAATCTACTTGTCTCTGCCTCCCAAGTGCTGGGATTAAAGGCATTCGCCACCACTGCCCGGCGTGTCTGGTTATCATTTTTTACTTTTAAAAAGATAGCAGGGAACTCTGAAGTATAAGTAGGGTAGCATGAAGTGGAGAGGGTCCATGGCCTTCTAAATGGCTGACCTGTGCTAAAAGAACATATGGTTGGCCACTGGCCACAGGCCATAGACCACAGATCTCTAGTAGTTGACTGTAAACACTTGCTTATGGTTCATTCATTTTGTGTGTGTGTGTGTTTGTGTTTGCAAAGGAATATTTGTAGTAGGTTTGTTTTCTTGGTTGAGTTTTTATGGCTCTTTTTAAAAATCATGTTTTTTGCAGTTTTTAAGCATAATGGCCAAATTATTAGAAGGTAATCTCTAGTGTTTGTTTGTTCTTGTACATAGGGTCTCATATAGCTCAGGCTTGCCTCAAACTCCCACTGTAGATAAGGATGGCCTTTAGTTTTTTTTTAATGTGTATTAGTTGTATGTGTGCATGTTTATATCTGTGTGCATGTGAGAGTATGTACCCAAAGAAACCAGAGACCTCAGATTCCTCTAGAACTGGAATTACAGGCAGCTATGAGATTGTCGACAGAAGTGATGGGAATCGAATAGAACTCTGGTCCTGTAGAACAGCACATGCTTGTAAACACTGATCCATCACTCCAGTTGCCCACCTCCATCCCCTACACACACACACACACACACACACACACACACACACACATACACACACACAGAGGTGTGGTTGGGGTTGGGGGGCAGCCCTGGCTAGTCTAGAACTCCCTTTGTAGACCAGGCTAGACTCCTAATTTATAGAGATCCACTTGCCTCAACCTTCAGATTGCTGGGATTAAAGGCATGTGCTACCACTGCCCAGCTCTATCCTCTTTTTGATTCTGTTTTGAGACAGGGCCTCTAAGTTTCTGGGCTGCTCCTGAGTTGTGATCTTGTAGTCTCAGCCTTCCAGGTAGTTGGGATAACATTCGTGAGTCATCATGGCAGCCTCAGAACACTTCTGTCTTACTGCAGTGCTGAAGGTGACACAATAGGATAAAGAGACGAGGTTATAAGACAGAAGGCCAAGCAGGACCAGGGCAGCAGGAAACAGGGTCACAGAGAAGTCACTGGAACAGGTGCCACAGGTGTAGTATTGTCAGCCTGTGTGTGTGGCACTGTGCCACCTACCTACCTGTTCACTCCTTGCTCCTTCTGTCTTGCAGCTGACTACAGTAGTGAGGGCTGCTGTGGCTGTCAGGATGGCTGAGGAGCAGGACTTTGCTCAGCTGTGCAGGCTGCCCACACAGCCCTCCCACTCCCACTGTGTCAACAATACCTATCGAAGCACACAGCACTCCCAGGCCCTGCTCCGGGGCCTGCTTGCTTTGCGAGACAGTGGGATCCTCTTTGACGTTGTCCTGGTGGTAGAGGGGAAGCACATTGAGGCCCATCGAATTCTGCTAGCTGCATCATGTGATTACTTCAGGTAAGCTACCTATAGTTACTTTTTCTTTTTTGTGTTTGTTTTTTCAAGAAAAGATTTTTCTAAGTAGCTTTGACTATCCTGGAACTCACTTTGTAGACCACACTGGCATGGAAAAAAAGAGTGGTCACTACCATGCTCAATTTATGTTCATGTTTTCCATGTTTTTATTGGCATATATTAACTATATGTGATAATGGGTTTCATTAGGGCATTCTGATACATGTATATAATGTGTTTTGATCATATTTACCTTAATACTCTTTTTTATACTCCCAAAGACTCCTTTCTTTTTCCCTGCTAACTCTCCTTCTATGTTTTTGTTTGTTTGTTTGTTTGTTTTGTTTTTGGTGATCCACTAAATATATTAGTGTCATTGACTAGAGAGTTGAATGAGAGATTTATTTAGTGAATTGAGTACCTTTCCAGTAGCTATGCTACTTAGGAAAATGTCTTACCCTTCCTCAGCAACCATTGAGTAACTGTCTATAAATCCTCAAGGATGAAGGGGCCTTTTCTGTAACTGTTTCTATAGGGCTAATAACAGCTAGTCCTGGCTTTACCAAGTTGGGGTACTGGCACTGAAGGTGGCTGGGTCTTCTCTTGCCTAGTCTCTTCCACAGTCTGCTGTAGAGGCTTCATCAGCCTAGCACAGAAGAGATTGTAAGGGTTTATCTTTTGCTGGGTGTTGGTGGCACACGCCTTTAATCCCAGCACTTGGGAGGCAGAGACAGGCGGATTTCTGAGTTCGAGGCCAGCCTGGTCTACAAAGTGAGTTCCAGGACAGCCAGGGNTACACTGAGAAACCCTGTCTCCAAAACCAAGAGAGAGAGAGAGAGAGAGAGAGAGAGAGAGAGAGAGAGAGAGTGTTAGAGTTTATCTTTCAGTTTATCTCTCTGTTGGGCATGCTGTCATTTTCCAAACTGGGTCATGACTGGCTTGCTTTACAATGTTGTGTTTTATAAATGATTTTTCAACTGCAAATGCAATATTTGGTGAAATGTTTCTTATTGTGGATTTAAAGCCCACGGATGTTCAAAGGATAGTGTGTAATGAATATAGTAATTGCCAACATTTTGCCACCTTGCTTTCATACACATACCTGCTTTCAAGATATTATGACACTTTACCCCTCACCCAGTTATAAGGCAGTCTAAGAAGTTTGCACAAGCCATTCATTCCTCTGATGCCTCTGAAAGCTAAGGCCCAAAGCTAGAAAATTATTACTGTATAGAGATTATTCACACATCTACATGATCTACACCTTTTCCCTGGCCAACTACTATCTGCCTTATAATCCCTGTTGCTAAAAATTCCTTCCAGAAGGAGATGTGAGCAATGTCCACCCCTCCTCCTAAGGGCCCAACAACAAATCAGAGCATAATTCCACCACATTTCACTCTGGGGAACCAGTGAGTTATACTCTTACCAGCACCTTGGAGGTCTGGGCAGAGAAGTCAACAAGTGAAGTCTGAATAGCAGCAGCCCTGGAAAGTCCAGAGTTCAAGATGCAAAGAGAGATGGGGAAAGGCTGACTAAATGTGGAGTATATAGAAATAAGTTTAACTCGTGCTTAGTCTGTAGAACTTTGGAAGGTTGCCAGGCCTCTAAAGAGAACCCAAGCAGAGCTGGACATAAAGAAGGTTGTTGTGTTCCTTGCAAAGAGCTAGTTTTCTCTGTAGTAATCTGAATGTTTACTATATTTCCAAGAGGCTTTATTGGAAGATGTGTGGCAAAAGGGTGTACTGTGGGACACACTGTGACACACCATAGCGTCCATGCGAGATGATTTGGCGGTAAATTGCACAAACTGGTTATAAACTTGAAAATAAAAAAGCAAGCAATGGTAAAGAAAGAGATTGTTGACAACAACAGTAATGCAAGTAATAGCCCTGTCCTAGATTGACTGTAATACTAATGTGCAGCATTTGAAACTTTCTGTTGGTGAAAGAGAAGGAAACATAGAAAAAGCCAGATTTAGATACATCATAAGTATGTCAGGAACTCTGTATGTGACAAAAATGACATGGTAAATCATATCAAATTTGATATGGGAGGGGCAATAGATATCACCATTGCCACTAGAAGAACAATGTTAGACCCTTGCTCTATACCTCATATGATCATTAATGCCAAATGATAAACAGTTTTTGTGTTGCAGTGCTAAAAATCAAACCCAGCCATCTTGGCACATGCTAGACAGGTGCTCTGTTAGAGGCTATACCACCAGACTGATTGTGTGTGTGTGTGTGTGTGTGTGTGTGTGTGTGTGTTAGTGTCTGTCACCCATGTAGAGAGGCCCATGGCCATTTTTTTCATTGCTCTTTATCTTATTTCCATTTTTAAAATAGTCTCTTACTGAACCTAAAACTCACTGACAGGTCAAACTACCTGACCAGTGAGCCCCAGGGGTTCTTCTGGCTCTGTTTTGTATTGCTGGGATGAAAGCACAGGTGTGCTGAAGCCAGAGTAATGTAGCAAGCTCATTACCCACTATACCATCTCTCTCTCTCTCTTTTTTTTTTTTTTTTTTTTTTCTTCCCTTCCCTTCCCTTTTCCAAGCCTAAAT
>NC_034601.1:13525915-13553992 GCF_900095145.1 Mus pahari
TCTGTAGACCAGACTGGCCTTGAACTCAGAAATCCGCTTGCCTCTGCCTCCCAAGTGCTGGCATTAAAGGCATGCACCACCACCACTCAGCTACACCATCTCTTTATCCTTCAAACCTAAGTTTTTTTAACATTAAATAGCAAACTAGGGGCAAATACAGAGAAGTATTTTCTAATATAAACTCAGAAGGAAAAGGTCATTCTAAGTTTGACACAAAATACTGAGACAAGAATTGAAATTGATACATTTGATTAAATTTAGTTAGACAGCTAGACATGGTACTGCACAACCTATAGTCCTAGCATTTACCTGAACTACATAGTTTAAGTTGGCATACACAAACAAAACAACAAAACAAAACAAAACAAAAACCCCCGACAAATTTTCACAGCTAGGCATCGTGTTGCATGCCTTTAAACCCAGCACTCAAGAGGCAGAGGCAGGCAGATCTCTGTGACTTCAAGGACACACGGTCTACAGAGTGAATTCCAGCATTGCCAGAGCTACATAAAGAGATCTTGACTAAAACAAAACAAAAATCTGCCAAATTTCTGCATGTTCAGATCTTCATTAAAGGCTGGGAGGAAGTTTAACTCATCTCTGAAAGGACCCTTCTCTTCTCAGATAAGAGTTTATAGTAGAAAAGTAGCATAATTCTAGGTTCAAAATGACTATTGGAATGGCTTTATCAATGTGATAAGATTTTTCTATTCCATTTATAAAACATTTCTTCTCCTGGTGGTAGAGTTAGAGCAAGTATTTCCTAGCTCTTAGTATACTTGTGGATGGTGTTGGGGGCAAGGCTCCTGACTCCACTATGAGGGTGATATAAGAAGATCAGGTTGGGGGGCTGGTGAGATGGCTCAGCGGGTAAGAGCACCGACTGCTCTTCCAAAGGTCCGGAGTTCAAATCCCAGCAACCATATGGTGGCTCACAACCATCTGTAACAAGATCTGATGCCCTCTTCTGGAGTGTCTGAAGTCAGCTACAGTGTACTTACATATAATAAATAAATAAATAAATAAATAAATAAATAAATCTTTAAAAAAAAAAAAAAAAGATCAGGTTGATGAGACTATTCAGTTGGGAATATATGTTAACTTTTGGGCCTAGCATCCATATTTGTGGAAATTAAACCTGTCAGATACAATGTAACATATCCGTTGTGGGAATTAAACCTAAATGTATTTAATCACTGTTGGAAGACTTTACAAGAGTGAGGATGACTCAAATGCTGCTGCATCACTGAAAAGCCCACCCTAACATGGGCGATTGCTCCTAAAGCTGTAGTTCTAGACTCTGAACAACTTTTTAGGCTGCTCCAATAGTCTAACAGCATCCTCTCTTAAAGGTTAATCTGTCAAAATCTCCTTGGGAAGCCCGTGTTTACTGCTTCTAAAAGCTGGGGGAGGTGCAGTGGAGAATCTTGCAAGAGCTTTCTCTCCCTCCTGGAAAGGCTGTTTCTAGCCTGCTAGACCACTCTCAACCTGTGGGTCCCAACCCCCTTGGAGTCAAACAACCCTTTTATAGGGGTCACCTAAGACCACCCTGCATATCAGACACTTACATTATGATTCCAAAAGTAGCAAAATTACAGTATGAAGTAGCAAAATAATTTTACGGTTGCAGGTTACCACAACACAAAGAACTGTATTAAAGGGTCACCCGTAACATTAGGAAGGTTGAGAATCACTTTGCTGGACAATGATATGTAAGAATTGATTTCCCAGATGTGAAGTGGAAACTTATGGTTTCTTTGGAAAGTCGGTTCTGTCAGATGGTGTTTTGCTGGGGCAAACATATGAAGGGGTGTTTTCCTGAAGCACACACAGGTGAAAGGATGATTTGCTAAACCAAGCATGTGAAAGGACATGTGAAGAGGGATTCTTTTCTTCATTACTATACACATGTATTGGTTCACCTTACATTGTGTAGCTGAGCTCCATTTGCAGTGACTTCACAGAAAAAAACACACCAAAAAACCTTCTGGTAGTGTTCTGGTGGCTTCCTCAGACTCAGGCCGATTGGCAGAGAGATGTCAGCTGATGCAGACTCCCATGGAGTTTTGCTAAGACATGCTCACGTGCTGAGGCAAGACCCAGGAAGGATGTGTGATATTTGGAGGGTATATAAATAGGACTCAACAGACAGTGACAGAGGCTGGCTTGCAGAGCTGGCTTTGCAACTCATTTTTGCTAGTCTTGCTTCGTTGAGAGAGGCACAGAAGAGAACTCCTGGTGTCCCTGTTGGTCCTGGTTGCTCCTGCTGACTCGTGCCAATTTGGCAGCCTAGCTGTTTCTGCTAGGTCATGCTACTGCTGCTGAATCATGTTTGCTATCCTGACACTACTGAACTGGACTTCTAGTATGTTCGTGAAGTATTTGTGAGTGGATCGAGCTGCTGCCGCCAAATCCTGTGAACTGAACTGATTTCCTGACAAAGCAGACTGGATTTGCTCCCAAGAACAATTTCTAAACAGGTCCACTTCCCCCATATCCTAATAATCTTTCTTTCCCACTAGTTCTGGTGGGTGATGGAGTAGAAGGGAGGTTAAAGCATTTAAGAACCCATATTAAAAGTAGGATTTGAAAAAGCTAAGCTTACACAGATGTGTCTGAATAAAAGCAAAATAAAATGCAGAGTTCTCCTGCCCCTGAGGTGACCTTGGGGGTTTAGAAGTACAAGCCAACCTTAGGCTAGAAGACAAGTGCTAGAGAGATTTCAGCACAACTTTTTATAGATTTTAATTAATTAATTAACTAGTTAATTTTTGGGAACTGGGTCTCACTGAGTCATTTGACCAGCCTATAAGTGGAATGTAGACTAGGCTGCCTCCCAAGTACTGGGGTGGAAGGCATGCACTGCCGTACTTGGCTCAGATCTTTAAAAAAAAAAAAAAAATCAGACTTTATTGTCACATGATTATAACACAAGGACCACAAAACAATATTAATAAATATTGAAATATTTCAGACTGCCCACCCATCAGAAGACCCTTTTTTTTTTTTTTTTCAGTTTTTCAAAATGGTTTCTCTGTGTAGCCCTGGCTATCCTGGAACTTATTCTGTAGATCAGGCTGGCCTTGAACTCAAAAATCTGCCTGCCTCTGCCTCCTAAGTGCTGGAATTAAAGGCGTGCACCACCACTGCCGGTCCAGAAGACACCTTTTTTTGTTTGTTTTTGTTGCAGTTTTTCCTTAAGAGACAGGGTTTCTTTGTCTGGATGTCATGAATCTTGGACCAGGCTGGCTTCAAACTCAGAGATCCTCCTGCATCTGCCTTCCAAGTGCTGGGACTAAAGGTGTGCCCTGACTCCTCTACCACCACTGGTGTACAAAATATACCTTTAAAATGTATATCATTGCCATCTCAAGTTCTCGGTGTTGAGTTTTGTTTTGTTTGTTTTTCTTTTCCTTTCTTTCTTTCTTTCTTTCTTTCTTTCTTTCTTTCTTTCTTTCTTTCTTTCTTTCTTTCTTTCTTTCTTTCTTTCTTTCTTTCTTTCTTTCTTANAGCTGTCTTCAGACACTCCAGAAGAGAGAGTCAGATCTTGTTACGGATGGTTATGAGCCACCATGTGGTTGCTGGGATTTGAACTCTGGACCTTCAGAAGAGCAGTCGGGTGCTCTAAACCACTGAGCCATCTCACCAGCCCTTGTTTGTTTTTCTAAGACAGGGTTTCTCTTTGTAGCCCTGGCTGAATTGTAGCTCTGAATTGGAGACCAGGCTGCCTCCAATTGTGAGAACCATATGCCTCTTCTGCCAAGTGCTGTGAACAAAAGTGTGCACCGCCACAGGCAGGCAATCTCAAACTTCTGATTTTGACTGTTTCTAGTTGGAAACACATTGTAGCAGAGTAATATTATCAGGTCTTAAATCTTTAAGTCTGTAGCTTTAAGTCTGTCTGTTACATTGTTAAAATATAGGTGAAAGGTCAAAGTAGTTCTCAAAATTGCTGTTTGAGATATTTAGTCTTCCATTTTAGGGCTGGAGGTATAGCTCAGTAGTAGGAAACTTCTGTCCTACTCTAGCAACACAAAACAATATAATGATGGTGATAGTAATTATAAGTGTCAAGGCTCTGAATGGAAAAGGATCCTGGCAGTCCTGAACCAAGGAATACCACAAAGTCACACTATTTCACAAACCTCACACAAGAGATTCATTGGAAGAGACACAAAATGGTGGCTGCCTCTGCTAAGGGGGGAAGCATCAGGGAACTGAGCAGAAGACAGGTTTATATAGAGTTTGGGGGGGGGGAGAGAAGTTTTCTAGGGTGAGGACTGGTGCAATTTCAAGCCAAGCCTGGGGATTGGTGGAACTTTGTGCTCAGAGATTGGTGGGTTTGTGGGCTCAGGGATGGTGGGGTTTTAGTAGGTTTTTAAACCTGTAAGTAGGCTCAGAACTTATAGTGTACAGTAATAAAAACATGTTTGGTCCTGGACATTGACCTCTTACCTTGTAATACTTGATCAGTGTCTCTACTTGAGTATCTTAATGTGACATGGCAGTACCCCCAACTGTTTTGCTTAAGCCAGTTCCTATTGAAGTTTCCTTTATCTGCCTAACTGCTTTGCCCAGCAAAGGGCCTTATGTCCTCCTAGAATCAGTCAGCAGGCCTTTAGCTGGTAAACTCAAGATTTCGAATAATCTGGTCTTATGTGTACATAATTCATTGTTTGTTTGTTTTTAATATACGAGTGCTCTATCTGCATGAATACCCGCATGCCAGAAGAGAGCATTAGAGTACACTATAGATGATTGTGAGCCACTGTGCAGTTGTTGGGAATGAATTTTAATTATTGCTGTCTGAGCTGAGAACAGGACCAGTAGATGATGCAACATGCAAACTAGGTACTGGCCTGCTCCCAGAAAGTGAGTATAGGGTTCCTGGGACCGTGGAAAGGGAGCCACGTGATTTCCAGGAGGGGTGCTGAGCTTGATCAGGCTCCTTCCATAGACTCACTCCTCTTTTCAGACTGTGTATTCAGAGCACAGAGCAATCAATGTTCCCACATGCAGCCCCACCACTGACTCTTGGTTCCTTCTGAATGTTTTTTGTGGCTTACATTCAAGTTTTGGACTGAGTAACTCTCAGTGCCTTGTCTCTTTGCCTTACAGAGGAATGTTTGCTGGGGGATTGAAGGAGATGGAGCAGGAAGAGGTCTTGATCCATGGCGTGTCTTACAATGCCATGTGCCAGATCCTGCACTTCATCTACACGTCTGAGCTCGAGCTCAGCCTAGGCAATGTGCAGGAGACCCTGGTTGCTGCCTGCCAGCTTCAGGTGAGAGCTGCCTTGTTGATCAAGAAGACTGAGACCTAGGGGGGCTTCCCCAGGTACCTGTGATGACTGCTGGTATGAGGTAGGTCAAGGGGGCAGGAATGCCAAGTAATAAGGAACATTATGGAACAGGGAGGGCACCTTGCTGTTGAGCCTTGGGAACTAAAGCAAAGTGTCCCCAAATTCCCTGGCTTGCCCTCCTCTTCTCTTGACTCTTTTTTACTTAAAAAAAATGATTTCATTATTTATGTGTATAAGCATTTTGCCTGCATGTATATATATGTCTGCAATATCAGAAGAGGGCATCAGGTCTAATAGTACTGGAGATAGGGATGGTTGTGAGCCACCTTGTGGGTGCTGGATTTGAACTAGGTCTTCTTCAGGAGTACCATGTACTTTTAACTGTGCAACTGTCTCATCATCCTCACCCTGTTTTAGGATTCCTTTTTTTATTTTATTTTATTTTATTTTACTTTATGTGTAGGGTGTTTTCCTATATGCCTGTCCATGTGTCACATGTGTACAGTGCCTGTGGAGGCCAGGAGACATTGGTCCCCTGAAACACGGGTTACAGATGATTATGATCCGCTATGTAGTTGTTGGGACTCAAACCAGAGTCTTCTGTAGCAGCCAGTGCTCCGAACACTGAGCCACCTCTCTAACCCCATCTTTTCTTTCAGTTTTTGAGATAAACTCACGATCGCCCAGTCTGGCCTCGAGTGTATGTAGCTTAGGATGCCTAATCTCATGGCAGTCCTGTCCTGCCTCAGCCTCCAGAGTGCTGGGATTACAGGCATAAACAACCATTCCTAGTTTGTCCTTTCCTTCTTTGCTGCTTCCTTCCTCTGGCCTGGTTTTCCTGTATGAAAAACAAAACGAAACTACAAGTTGTCCAACTGGAGGATGATGTTTGTGGTGGCCCGTGTTCTGTGATGTCTAGTGACTTTGAAAATCCCGTGCCCTGCAGTACACACAAACTTTCCTGCCCATCAGCGGTGGTTGTCCACTCTTCTCTCTTACTTTATTTTTATAGGCAGACTTACTGTATTACACACAGGCCTTAAATTCACAATCTGGCCTCAGCCAGCTGAGAACCATAGTGCATGGTCCCTTTTCTCTCTTTATTTGTATTTTTTTGTATGTTTTATGCTTTGCTTGTATGTATGTATGTGAACATGCATGTCTGGTTCTGACAGAGATAAGAAGAATATGATTCTGGAACTGAGGTTTACAAATGTTGATAGCTTCCATGTGGGTGGTAAAACCCAAGCCCCAAGTCCTTTGTAAGAACAGTAACTAATCTTTTTAAAACCAAAAATAAAAAATAAAAATAAAGGTTTTTTAGGTTTATTTTATGTGTATGAGTGTTTTGCCTGTACCACGTGTGTGCCTTGTTCCTAAAGATATCAGGAAAAGGCATCAGATAGATCCCCTAGAGTTGGAGTTAGGGATGGTTGTGAACCCATGTGGGTCCTGGGAACTGAACCTACGTTCTTTTGCAGGCAAGCACTCATACAAATAAAATCTTGTAAAAAAATTTTTTTTAAAATATGTAAAATATACTTTACTTAGAGGTTTCTTTCATTTTTTTCCCCTTAAATAAAAAGTTCAGAATTAAAAACTAACTTTTAGGGAAAGCAGCTATAAGGAGCAGGAAAGACAAGGAGAAAGAAGAACCCTGGTGGTTCCCCCCAACTAAAGAACCAGGAGGTCTATGGGAGCAGCAGGGCAGGGGAAGTGGCCCCAGGAAGCTGTCTAGTGCATAAGCTCAGCTACTCTAGAGCTGAAGGGGCAGAGAGTGGCTAATGAAGACACCCCAATCTCCCCACCTGAGTTTAGCAAAGAAGTTAGAGAGAGGGTCCCAACAGCTTCTTCAAGGGGAGGACACAGTACTCAGTCCCACAGAAGGCCTGTGAGTGGGAAGGTGAGACTGGGACCCATTGGGTAATAAGCTAATATCAAACCAGCATGGTGAGGGAGGATGGCCCTCAACCATCAATTGCAATAATAGGCCAATCAGGGAGGAGGGGGTGTTGAGCGAGGGCATTACTGCAACAGTCTGACCATGTGCAATATTGCTGTGTATCAAGTTTTAGTTGATAGAACTTGGTGGAATCTGCAAATCAAGTTTGACCACTACAGCTGATGGTTTGGCCCCATTTGCTACATCCCGAAATAGACCTTCTCAGTGCCCCTAGAGACGTGGATCTGAATCCTAGCAGAATCAGCCTTGTTGGGTTGCTCTAGGAAAGTATGTTCCATTCTGAGTCTGTCTGGTTGGGATCCTATACTAGATGACCCTCAGCTGTGTGTGTTTGGGAGTCCCCACTGCAAGGGATCTTTGTGTAAGGGGTGGGTTATTTCTAGGGTGGCACTGCTCATTCCCAGTCAGGTCCATTGACTCTCACATTTTGCCTTGTCTTCAGAGCTCAGGCCCTTTAGTTGGAAGTAGTATTTTAGGGAAAAGAGGAGGACTAGAGGAACTGGATAGGGAATTAAACAATGGCAAATGAAGATGTCCAGGCACCACAGAGAACCTGGAGAATCCAACAATTGGGTATGCATTTCTCTGTTTGTTTGTAGGTATCTATTCAGCCTGTATTATATTATCTGGCAAGTTAATATGAGTTGTCTTTTTTTTTTAAATTCTAAACATATGTTAATAGACTTCAAATATTAGCAGAATTTCTCTGTATATAGTTGTTAATTTGTTGGTGATACTAGTTGAATCAGATAGGTATCTTGTGGTTCCCTTAGAGAAATGGTTCTAGGGCTCCCTGTGGATATCAGAGTTCAAAGGTCTATAGGCCTTCTGTAAAGTGGAGTATCAGTTGGTGTGTAACTTACCTACATTCTCCTTTTATGCCTTAGATCATCTCAAGATTGCTGTAATACCATATCAGTTAAGTGCTACACAAATAGTTGTTATACAGTCCTGTATAAATGGATGCGCTAAAGCTGGGTATGGAGGAATACACCTTTAATCTTAGCACTTGGGAGGCAGAGACAGGCGGGATCTATGAGTTCAAGATCAGCCCAGTCTGCAGAATACGTTTCAGAACAGACAGGGCTACAAAAAAATCAAAAACAACAACAAAAACTGGTGTGGTGATGGATACTTGGAGGCAGGAGATATCATCTGCACAGTCTTGGGCTGGGTTGATACATACAGTGAGTTTGAGGACAGCTTGGACTCTACATAGCAAGACTTTATCTCAAACAACAATGTATATATAGTCTGTAGGCAGTTTTACCCTCTGAAGAAGAACCTGTAAAGAGAGCCACCACCTGTATTTCTATTTTTGGTGAGACTCCAAAATCTTGTTTTCCTAAAAACTATATTAGAAGTAGTGGTATGTGTGTTTAATCCCAGCACTTGGGAGGCTGAGACAAGCTGCTGTGAGTTTGAGGCCAGCATGGGCTACTTAGTAAGATCTTATTTAAAAGTGAAGGACTTTAGCTTAGCTAGTTTGCTATGCAGGAAGCTTTCCTTTTGTCTTTGTCCTGCTTTGCCTGTCAAGTCTGCGGTGTCTTTGAAGAGCCTTCAGGGCTCTGTTGCCTGATTCTTAGCTTCCTCCTTCCTCAGTGCCTCTATGCCCTGCTTTTCCTCCTTCCAGTGCTGTGCGGCTAGGGACAGGTACTGCTGTCCCCTGGGAATCTTGTACCCCCAGGGGTAGAGTGGGTGTCTCAGCTTAGGCTGAAGCCCAGGATGGTTTCACAGCTTCTGAAGAATTCTGACTCAGGGTCTTGGTATTGGTGCTGGTGAATGTCTGGAGATAACTTGATGACAGTTCTGTGTGTGGTGTTAAGTGGCAATGGTGGGGCCTGCTCTGCAGTTCCAGCTAATGTGGTTGTTCAGAGCAATTTTACAGAAGAAAAGAGCCAGGTATACTATTGGTCGCAGCACCTTGGCTCTTCTAGCGTGCCAAGGTGGGGAGTGGCCACAGGTTCCTTCTAGTCTGTGGCATCTGCTTCCTTTGCACTCAGACTTTTGACCTAAAAGTAGGTGATAGGTGTCAGAAGTCCTGTGTGCTGAGTGGTGTTTGTACTTGTCATCAGGCTGTTCCTCACTACTTTTCCCTTGTCTGTAAGTGGGGATTGAGGCTCTGAAGGGTTAGGAACATGCCCTGTGTTACCACAGCAGGTTTTAAACTAAGCCGGCAGAAAGTTCCAGTTTTTTGTCAGAAAAGGTTGGGGTCGGATGAGGAAAGATTCCACTTTTCTTCTCCCAGTCCCAGAAGGCCAGCTACAGGGACAGCCAGCTCTGTATGTCTTACTTCTGCTGTCATCCCGTCTGTCATACTCAGGTGCAGTCCTCCAGCTCAGCCTTGAGTGGGCATCCTTCTTTTTACAGATCCCGGAAATTATCCACTTCTGCTGTGATTTCCTCATGTCTTGGGTTGATGAGGAGAACATCCTTGATGTCTACCACCTGGCAGACCTCTTTGACTTGAACCATCTCACCCAACAGCTAGATACCTACATCCTCAAAAACTTTGTGGCCTTCTCAAGAACTGACAAGTACCGCCAGCTTCCCTTGGAGAAGGTTTACTCTCTCCTCAGCAGCAATCGCCTGGAGGTTTCCTGTGAGACTGAAGTGTATGAAGGGGCCCTGCTCTACCATTACTCCCTAGAGCAGGTGCAGGCTGACCAGATCTCACTGCATGAGCCCCCCAAGCTCCTAGAGACTGTGCGTTTTCCCCTGATGGAAGCTGAGGTCCTTCAGCGGCTGCATGACAAGCTTGGTCCTAGCCCACTGAGGGACACGGTGGCCAGTGCCCTTATGTACCACCGGAATGAGAGCCTGCAGCCCAGCCTTCAGGGCCCACAGACAGAGCTTCGCTCGGACTTCCAGTGTGTTGTGGGCTTTGGGGGCATTCACTCCACACCATCTACAATCCTCAGTGACCAGGCCAAGTACCTGAATCCTCTACTGGGAGAGTGGAAACACTTCACTGCCTCTCTGGCGCCTCGAATGTCCAATCAGGGCATTGCAGTGCTCAACAACTTCGTGTACTTAATTGGAGGGGACAATAATGTCCAAGGATTTCGAGCTGAGTCCCGATGCTGGAGGTACGAAAGGGCACTTATCATCATTGCCTCTATTGTTAGACAACTCCATGGTGCAGGAATTGTGGGTTATGCGGGCTGTTCAGGGTACATGTTATCAAGGGCACATCACTACAGACCTGGTTCCTGCATCTGCCTTTTATATGAATGGTACAGCTTTTCTGGGGTATACCTGTGTCATGTAGTGAAGTCCAGATGAATCCAGACAAAGTGGACCACAGTGAAATAAGGAAAAGGGCATCAGAATTGCTTTCTTGCCCTCTGACCCTGCTATCCAGAAACTCAGTCACCCTGAAACACAGCCTCGTTGTCTGCAGAAGGTCACTCTGGCTGCCAGTGCTCAGGGAGCATGCGTTATTGCTCAGTAAGGGGCTGGGGCAGCTGCTCCTGCTATCCTCAGTCTACCTCTTCAGTATCTCTTTTCAATTTCCATGCTGGTCTCCTCCGCTCTTTCTCTCCAAATTACCAGCCAGGATGTCTTCCAGATGCTGCCTGCTGGAGCCCACATCTGAGTACAGAGGAGTGGGAAGGACCAGTAAGCATCATTGAGCCTTCACTAAATTCCCCTCGGGCCTGTAGTCAGATGAGCATGTACTCAATAGATACTCTGTGAGGAGGCAATTTTTCCTGAGGGGGTTTTGTGGACGGTGTTGGTATGCAAGTTGCTTCTAGCTGTGATCCCAGAGATCCATGTCTTTGGACAGAACACGAGACATTAGTTTAAGTCTCCAGCTACCAATGGACTTTAAGGGGTATCTTCATCATACCTTGGTGTATGTGGGAACCCCTGCCATCCCTGGTGCCCACCACAAGCTAAGATGATGTTTTAGAGAGCAGCTCTTGGGTGGGTGTTGATGCAGTTCACTTTGATACACAAGTTCTGTTTTTTGGCTATAAGGGTGAGGCTGGATTCTGCTCTGTTCCTGGCACATGAATCAAGCAAGCACAGTGATACTCACCAAGAAGAAAACAGGCATTTCTTGGTCCTTATTGTTCTCTGGCCCTAGGAAGCAGTCACCTTTGGTAAACTGATGAGACTTAAACTTACCTATAATGATTAGATGGTTGGAATGGCAGAGTTCAGGAAGAAGGAAATGACTCACTTCCTTTCTAACTGAATACTGTCTCCTGTGAGCATGGCTGAATTTGGCTTCCCTCAGGTCAAACCTGCAAGCATCTTTCTTGCAGGGCTCTGCTTCTAGCTGTGGTATTAAGGCCAGACTGCCCTGCCTTAGCTATTCAGAGCTGCAAAGCAGATCTCTCCAGAGCACTGACAGCTGGGAGCTGAACTTGGATCATGGCAGGTGGGATCAAAGGAACAGAAATTTACAAGTTTGCTGTAGGGCCGGGTCCTGCCTGCCAGCTGACTAGCATGTCTATCATCTCTACCAACTGGAAGCTTTGTTTACTTCCCAGTCATCTCAAACCTTACAAAGCTGAGGGTGCAGCTCAGCATCAAATGCTTCCCTAGCATGCATAAGGCCCTGGATTCCACCTCCACCCCAGCACACTTGTGTGGTTTTGGTTTTGTTTTTGGTAAAACTTGGCACTAGTTGAATAGTGAGGATGACCTTAAATCCATGGTCATTCTGCCAGAAAATCACAGTGGCTGAATCCCTGAAATAGATTTTTCTGAGTTTGTTTCTTTCTTTCTTTCTTTCTTTCTTTCTTTCTTTCTTTCTTTCTTTCTTTCTTTCTTTCTTTCTTTCTTTCTTTCTTTCTATTCATAGTTTGACAGATTGAAATCTGTAAGCTCTTAGAATATAAGAAAACAATATTTTACAGTAAATAAGGTTTTACAATCTGAGGACATAGTGCTTAGCAGGTATGTACTAGAACTCTGATATTGAAACTGTAAGAAATTGTCTTGTGAAGCAAATTAATTTTGTCTTTAATTCCACTGGTTCTTTTATTTTCTTTCTTTGAATTCATATATGCAAGTGTATTGGCTTTGTATCACTACTATAAAATATCTAAAGTAATTAGTTGATAAAGAGAAAACATTTATTTACTGCATACTTTGGGGTATACCCACTGGTTTGTCCCCTGTGAGGGTAGATGGTAGTGGAGAGAGCACTGAACCTGTTGTCACACTGTGCTCCTGGACACAGGAGAGAGAGCAGGGACCCAGAGTCACATGATGTTGTTTAAAGACAGGATCTTAACAAAAGAAAAGAAAAAAGAAAAGAAAAGAAAGAAAGGAGAAAAAGCAGGGTGGTGGTGTGATAGTGGTACACTCCTTTAATCCCAGCATTCAAGAGGCAATGGCAGGTAGAGCTCTTGAGTTTGAGGCCAGCCTGGTCTGCAGAGTGAGTTCCAGAAAAGCCAGGCTTACACCAAGAAATCCTGTCTCGAGATACCAAAAATGAGGGGTGGGTGGTGGGTGGTGGGTGGTAGGGTGTTGATTGTCTTATTCTACAGTCCTGGCTGGCCCAGAACTCTACATAGACCAGGTTGGCTTTGATGCTCTGCCTCTGCTTCCCTGGTGCTACAATAGGAAGTATGTGCGGTTATAATAGGTTTCACTATCCTTTGAGTGTGGTTCCCAGTGATCCTCCCCAGACGGTCACCCTGAAGATCAGGCCTATCTTAGGGTTACTATTGCTGTGATGAAACACCATATATAAAAGCAAAGGGTTTATTTCACTCACAGTTCCATATAACAGTTCATCATCAAAAGCAGTGAGAGTAGGAATTCAAACAGGGAAGGAACCTGGAGCCAGGAAGTGATTTAGAGGCTATGAAGGGGTACTGCTTACTAGCTTGTCTTCTTCGGTTTTCTCAGCCTGATTTACGGAAACCAGGACAACCAGCCCAGGGGCAACCCCATGCAGGATGAGCTGGGTCCTCTCACATCAAACACTAATTAGGAAAATGCCCTATGGGTTTGCCTACAGCCTGATCCTATGAAGGCATTTTTTTCAATTGAGGCTTCTCTGATGACTCACCTTGTGTCATTGACATAAATCTAGGCAGCACAAGGCCTTTATATACAGACCTTTAGAGGACATTCTTCCAAACCATAGGAGTTACCCATGCCATTCTTTGTACTTTTTTCATAGCTGTAGCTGGATAAATTAAAGTAGTATTTTCGGTTTTTCTCCTAAGCATTTGCATGTACCTTTAAAATTCTAGTAGACTTTAAAACAGTAATAGTTGGGCCTATCATCCCCGCTCTTTAAGAGGCTGAGGCAGGAAGATTCTGCCTGGACAATGTAGTCAGGCACTGTCACAAAATAGTGAGAAGAAGGCTAGAAGCCAAATGTGGTTCTTACCTTTAACCACAGTCCTAGGGGACAGAGACTGCACAGTGAGACCTTATTTCCAACAAAAGGAGAATTGAGGGCTGGGGATGATAAGGTCAAGAATAGAACTCTGATGGCTTGCACAGAGCTCTAAGTTTAACCCTTGGTTCTTCAGTGTATACCCATCACATCACGAGCAGTAATGGAAATACAGAAGAAAAAAACAACTTGCTAAATTTGGCAAAGACCTAGAACATGTTTGATATTTATAATATCAATTTATTATAGTTTGGCAATTCAAATAGGTGAATTAAAATTATTATCTTAGAAAACTTTGACTGCTATAACAAATACTACAGAGTAGGTGGCTTAAGTATCAAACACCTGTTTCTCATAATCTTGATCTGGAATGTCAGCTGATTGAGTCTGGTAAGGACCCTTTCTTGCTGTGACCTCACATAGTAGACAGACTGTCTCATGTCTTCCTCTTTTCCCCTTCTTCCTTCTTTCTAGTGCTCTTCAAGACAGGGTTTCTCTGTGGGCTCTTGGCTGTCCTGGAACTCACTCTGTAGACCAGGCTGACCTTGAACTCAGAAATCCACCTGCCTCTGCCTCCCAAGTGCTGGGATTAAAGGCGTGCTCCACCACTGCATTCGTCTGGTTTTTCTTTCTTTTCTTTTTTCCCAGAGCTGAGGACCAGACCCAGGGCCTTGTGCTTGCTAGGCAAGCACTCTACCACTGAGCTAAACCCCCAACCTCTTGTCTGTTTTTCTTAATAGACTCTAATTCTATCTTGGGCTTCATCCTTAGGACCAGAGTAAGTCCCAGAGCACTGTCAGGGTGATGTCAGGGATTTCACAGGGGTGGTTTTTGGGACACAGGCATTCAGTCCATAGCAGTGTTAGATGAATTACACATGATACTGAATTTTGGGCTGTAGAGATGGCTTAGTCTGTAAAGAGCTTGCTTTCCAGCCCTGAGGATCATTCACATCTCTGGTGCCCATCTGTTTTCCAGTATGTAGCAGGAGTAGAAACAAGAGGATGCTGAGGGCCTGCTGGCCAGCCAGTGAAGCCAAAACAGCTCCAGATTTGGCGACTCTATTTCAAAATATAAGGTAGAAAGTGGTAGAAGATACTTGGTATTAAACTTTGTCGTCTACAGGCACATACAGGAACATATCTGCACACACAAAACATTATTAAAATATCTATTTAGTGTGAGCATGAGATCAGAGCACATGAGACCCGAGAACAACTTATAAGAAGTTTGTTCTCTACTTCCACCACGGTGGTGCCAGGGTGGAATTCAAGTCATCAGGCTTGGCAGAAAGCACCCTTATTCACTGAACCATTTTATCAGACCTGTGAGGTACACTCCTGTAATCCCTGTATTTGGAAGGAGGAGGCAGCAGGGGCAAGCTACATAGGGAATGCAAGGCCAGCCTGGGTTTCATGAGACCCTGTATAAAAACAAAGAAACAAAAACCGCAAGAGGCCAGTGTTAAGGCTCAGTGGGTAAAGGCATTTGCCTCATAATATTGGCAATTTGTATTCGATCCCAGGAACCCATACAAAGGTTTAGTATAGACTTCACAAAGATGACCTCTATCCTTACATGCATGCCATGGTATTTGTGTTGTCTCTTTCTCTCCTCCCCACCCATGAACACACACACATACACACATACACACACTCACTCTCTCTCTCTCTCTCTCTCACACACACACACACACACACACACACACACAGAAACAAAAACTAGAAAATGATTCTAGTAAAGAGGAGCTTGGTTACCTAAACACAGTCATGGATACCTGTGATCCTAGTGCTTGGAAGACAAAGGCAGCAGGAGGATTGGGAGCTAAAGGCCTGTGGTCTACTTAGCAAGTTTAAGGCTGTTCTTAGTTTCGGAACAAGACATTGTGAGGGGTGGGGAGGAAGAAGTCAGATACAGATAGATAAGGCAGAATAAAATCTAGAAACCTATTTGTGTGTGTGTTTCCTTAAGCCTGAAGCCACAAGGTCCAAAGAATTTCAGCCTAAGACAGAGAGAATCAGGTGGAAAGCTGTGTCACTGTGGCAGGGAGAGCTTCTGACATGGCTGAACTGAGGACAGGGAGAAGGGGATGTCCATACATAAAGAAGATCATTGTGCAGGAAAGGCAGCAGGTGGCAAGGGTCTCAGCCTGCCAGGGTAATTTCATGAGACCCTGTTTCAAAATATTGGAAAGGTAGGTCTAGAGAGATGTCACAGCTTTTAGGAAAACTTACTGCTCTTCCAAAGGCCTCAGGGTTGGTTCCTAGCACCAATATATTGGCTCACAACCTTCTATAATAGGATCTGATGCCCTCTTCTGTCTCATGCTTTTCTCTGTCATGCAGACACACAAGCAAATAGAACACTCATATACATAAAATATATAAATAAATACTTTTTAAATTTTAAAGTAAAAGGAAAGGCTGGGAATGTAACTTGTTAGTAGAACACTTGCCTAGCATCCAGTGGCCAAGTCTTAGTCCCTAGAGTGGCAAAGGGAAAAGGTATGAGGATGGTCGTAAGTTATAGAGGTAGTCACATGTGGGCTCAGATGTTTGGGCATCAGAGTATAAGACTGCATGGGTTTTGCTGGTGGGTTTTGATGGGAACAAAAGGACATGGGGAAATACAGGACTCTGTTGAGGATAGTTTAGTGAACAGCCACGTTGATCTAAAATACAATAGAGGCCAATAGGTGATGGTATGCTGGGGAGCTGAGAGCGCCTGGGTGAGGATTGTTCAGTGGACAAGAAACATGGGAAAGGGAGGGAGGGACATCCTGGACTGAATGAGGTTGGACAGCAGTGACAGGACTGGCTCTCTGCAAGGCTGGATGATTCTTGTTACTTGAAGTTAGATTTTTTACAGTTGTCAGGGAAACAAACCTGTGTCTTGGGGATAGTATATTTTCTCTGTGAGTAATATAATGTGGCCTGCTATCAGAAAAGCAAGCTATAGTAACAGTGCTTGAAAGTTCCACTCTCAGCAAGGGGGTTACCAAGGGGAATGTTTCTTCTTTCCTGCCTCGCACTCTTCTCTGTCCCATGTTCCTCTTGCCTGCACTGTTCACCGCCGTGGTTCCCCAGTGAGCCTCAGCATAGCAGCCTTCCTGGTCCCGCAGAGTCCTCTGGTTTCATAGTCAGCCTCAGATTTTCCCTTTAGTGGGTTGCATTTCCTTTAGTGGGGTCCCTGGGATCTCAGGATTCTGATCTCTGGTGACCAGAGTTTAAGGTGAGGGTTGACATGTCCACTTTGGCAGGGATACCCTGAGAGGTTGGAGGTGGAGACAACTTCCCTAGCTGGGGAAGAAAGGAAAGCCATCAATCAGGGAACAGTCCAGTTATTTCAGATGTATGAGAGGGCTTAGGGGAACCTATTACTATCAGTAAGAATAAGGATATGATGGTGCACAGCATGACCTTTATAGACCTCACATGATACAGTGTTAGGGGAGACTGAGATGAGCTGCTGTAATTTTGGCTTCCTATACACAGGTGAAAGGAAAATTGCTCTAGAAACACCTGTGGGCAGCCTGTGGTGGACATTTGGGTAGATACAAACCCTAGAGAGGCTGTACCTGAAAGGGAGATTCCTTACTACATTTCCAGGCCACCATGTGAGTATACTGTGTTCCATGAATCTGCAGTCATGGCTCTGGGTCAGCAAGTTCTAAGAGCCAAGATAGAGGATGTTCAGACCAGGCTGCAGCAAAGAAATGGGGAAGTAGCTTTCCTAGTCAGTGACTTACTGTCCTTATGTCCTCCAAAGGTATGATCCAAGACACAATCGCTGGTTCCAGATCCAGTCCTTGCAGCAAGAACATGCAGACCTGTGTGTGTGTGTAGTGGGCAAGTACATCTATGCTGTGGCAGGCCGTGACTACCACAATGACCTGAGTGCTGTTGAGCGCTATGACCCAGCCACCAACTCATGGGACTATGTGGCCCCACTCAAGAAGGAGGTAAGGAAGCACTCCCATAGGAGCCTTCCCAATTTCTTTCCATGGACCATATTCAGAGGCCCAGGTGTCAAGGCTGGTCCTGGTCTTGGGTCAGGGAAATTAAACCTAGTAAGCAGAGGCCTTGTCTATCCTGGGATTCTGCATGGGGTGTGTTGGTGGGCCTGTCAGGAGGCCTTGCATTAAGCGTTCAGACTCATTTTTCAGACCAGTGCCCCTTGGGAGTTCCCTGTGTTGAGACTGCTATTCACTTTGTCTCTATACTTCTGTGTAGATGGAAAATTTTTCTCTTACCTATTCTTGCTGACACAAGCTGGAAGATTTCCAAATATGTCAAAATAAAGGGACTCTGAGAGACTGAAGGGCAGCCTGATTCACAGGTTTTTTACACAGACTCCTCTCCTACAGGAAAACAGTCATAGGACCTTCCAGAAGCCACAATGTACTTTGGAAGTTCTATTTTTAGTAAAGACAATAATAATCGTGTACAGATAGCATAGTACCTTGGGTTAGTCCAGTTCACATGTTTAAAATTATGTAGATTATGCAAAGGTAATGCTTTATGGGAGCGCTTCTTCTTTTTGTGGTTCTGCCTTCGCCCCCAAACCACTTGCCATGTGGGATCTTATGGCAAGAAGTATGTGTGGTTCTGCCTGCAGAAACACTGTGGATCCGAACTGGAGAGCGGGAACTCCTGAAAAAGAACAGGGCTGCGAAAAGAAACATGGAGGCCTTGGCAATGACTTCTGATCAAGGCCCAAATCTTTATTGTTCGGACTAGCTTAAGTACAAGGAAGGGTTCCCAGCATGCCCCTGAGTCCTCTGAAGTTGCCACGGTGGTTCTCACGATGGTGGGCAGTCCTCGCGGTGGTGGGTGGTCCGGGCGATGGTGGGCGGTCCGGGCGATGGTGGGCGTTGACAGTGGGCGGTCCGAGGACGCTGTGTTCTGGCTGATCTGCTGCACTCCTGATCTGCTGGCTGATCTGGGGAGCGACCCCCAGCGTGCCTGTAAGAGGCACAACACAATGCTTAGAGGGAGGACCCAACAGAAGTAGGTCTTGTTGGCATCAGCTCTGAAGCCTTAGCCTCTGAGGGAAGCTGTGTGGGACTGTTTGATGTGCTTGCTCCAAGCTGATACCTTAGGGATCCCCAGGCCCTCCAGAATCAGGATGGTCGAGTGGGCATACATACAAACTCTGCCCTTGCCAGGGGCCTGGGCAGGAGCTATGGCCTTGGCACTTTTTCTACTACCTGCCATTACTTTGTTTTTCTCTCTCACTCTTCCTCAAACCCTTGGGGATTAAGACTGACCTCAATGGCCTAGTTGGCCATCATTGGGAAGAGAGGCCCCTTGGTCTTGCAAACTTTATATGCCCCATCACAGGGGACTACCAGGGCCAAGAAGTGGGAGTTGGTGGGTAGGGGAGCATGGCGGGGGGTGGGTATCGGGAACTTTCAGGATAGTATTTGAAATGTAAATGAAGAAAATATCTAATAAAAATTTTTTTAAAAAAAGAATAATAATAATTTTTTTAAAAGACTGACCTGAATGGATTGGGATCGGGATCTTCTGCACAAGTCACAGACAGCACATCTGATTCTTGTCATCCTTTCTACAGGCCTCTAGCCATGTCAAAGCCTTGGTCTTTAGCTTCTTTACAGGAAGGAAGCTCTGCTGTAGTTCTGGAAAAATGAACAGATTTTGCATGGCAAATATCTGAGATCTCTTGATCTTTTAGATTCTATTCCAGGAGTTTGAGGAAGGTTCCTGGGGGAAGGGCAGACTGGACTCTTTGAGGCTGTGGACAAAGCTGCAGTTCTTCATCTTGGCCACAGAGGGGCAGTCTTGAACCTCACTCAACTCACTTGGGCAACTAGTAGTTACCTTCCTTCCTTCATGCATATGGTCATGGCCGCCACTATTAACCAGCTACTGTGTACTAATTGTGGAGATTAGTGATTACCATGTCACCCACCATGCAGTGGTGACAAATGACAAACTGACCTCCACCAGGTGGGCTTCAGTGACTTATTAACCACCCAGGAAACACTAATTAGTTACAGTTCCAATAAATAGAAGGAAATGAAAGCTGAACCATTCTGGAGGAATCAGGACTCTTGAAGGATTAAGTGGAGATGTATTATTTGGGGACTGTCTATCTGAGTAAGGGTCAGAGCAAGGCCTGAAGAAAGAGCTAGACATTTTCAGTGGACAAAGGACATCCCAGGGGGTTAGTAGTCTGTCCTGAGAGGGACAAACTTGAAGGCCCTTTGTGAAGAGCCGAAAGGCTAAAGAGCCTGAAAAGGAATAAAGAGGTCTATGCTGAGAGGGAAATAGAGGGCTGAGAATGGTTTGGAGGTCACTCAAAGTGGTCTATAGAATGAAATGTAAAACTAGACCTTTTAGAAAAAGGAACCTAAACAGGAGCCTTATGTGGTGACACCTGCCTATAATCTCAGCATTAGGAGAATGGAGGAGGTCACAGCAGAGTTTAGGTCAGCCTGGTCTACATGGTGACTTCCAGGACCGCATAGCAAGGCTCTGTCTTAACCAAAAGGACAAAACAAAATAAAAACAGAAGAAAATGATCAGGATACAGACTAGGTGAGTTTTTAGACTTGATGTCAAACACATCAGATGTGAAAAGGAAAAACCTATGAGCTGGATTGTTTCAAAATCAGAAACTCTGCTGGCAAAAGACCTCTGTGATGAAAGAGCACTTCTTTACTTGTTTGTGTAGCAGAGGTATCTGTCAATGTCAGAGGGCAACTCAGGAATCCACTCATTCTACCATGTGGATCCTAGGGATCAGACTAGTGCCCTTGGGGTGGGCAGCAAGTGCTTTTAGGCATAGAGCCAGCTCACAAGCCCTACCCCCAATTTTTAAGAAAGAAATTTATGAAAGAAGTTACTGAGTAGAAGATAGATGCAAAGCACATGTGCCATAGAATTGAAGAAGGCAAGACAAGTGTTGGGTGTGCAACTTTAGTCACACCTGTGAAGCTGCTCTATAGAGAGAGGGAGAGAGGGAGGCAGTGTAGAAAGAAGGAAGTGGGAGGGAACAAAAGGGTAAAGAGGTTTCTCTGAGAAGGCAGATGATAGGTGAGTACAAAGGGAAATAGCGTTGTTTATCACATGAAGTGCACACAAAGCCTCGGCGAGTGCTGCCTGTCAGGGCATTGCATAGGAAGTGGTCACTCTGCCAAATGCTGTTGACCATGCCACGCGGGGCACTTGTGTGACTTATGCTTTGCCCATGAGAAGGTAAAAACAGTGCTTTCTAGAAGAGCATAGCATGTAACTCAGTGTTTCCATCCTGGGGATTTATCCTGGAGAAATGAAGACTTTGTCCCAAACACTAATAGCTACTTTTTTGGATAATAGCCAGAAACTGTGAATAAATGAGAGGTCCTCTAATAGGTGAATGGCTAAATAAACTGCGGTAGAGTCCCAGCAAGGAAAAGAACTAACTGGGGATATTGGGGACCATGGATAGGGACAGAAAGCCAGGTGTGAACAGTTTTACTTTCAGACCCGGTGAGATGGTGCATGCCTTTTTTTTGTTGTTTTGGTTTTTTTTGTTTTTGTTTTTGTTTTTTCGAGACAGGATTTCTCTGTGTAGCCCTGACTGTCCTGGAACTCTCTGTAGATCAGGCTGGCCTCGAACTCAGAAATCCGCCTGCCTCTGCCTCCTGAGTGCTGGGATTAAAGGCGTGCGCCACCACCACCTGGCTGGTGTACGCATTTAATCCTAGTACTCGGGAGGCAGAGGCAGGGAATCTATTTGAGTTTGAGGCCCATGTAGTCTATGTAGAGAAGTCCAGGATAGAAAAACCCTATTTCAAAATAAAACCTACTCTATTTTATTTGTATGATGTTCTTTTTGTTTTTGCTTTTTGAGACAGGGTTTCTCTGTGTAGCTCTGGCTGGCCTAGAAGTCACTGTATAGACAGACCATGGTTAGTACAGATCCAGTATACTGATTTGAATATTTCTTGTCCTTTTTTTTGGTTGAATCTAGAGACATGAACCCATGGATATGGAGAGTCAATCATATGTGATGCCTTGTTTCAATCTTTTCTTCCCTACAGCCTACTTCCTATTCCTGGGAACTATCTGCAGACAGATAGCTTAGCTGGTGAAACGTTGAATCCACCAAGGGCAGGTCTTTGTTGCTGGTTGTACTTCTGGCAACTTGGAAAGTGAGCCTTGACTTCCTTGTTCCCCATCCAGATTGTTTCCTTTAGAGGCAGAGAAACACAAAGATTACATTTAGTTTCTAGGTCTGTAGATAACATTCCCTGTTGGAAAGATGTTAAGGGTCAACACGTAGGGCAGTCTATTCAGACAGAGTCCCGTGCATTCTCAGTATGTGATGGCGCATCAGCTGTTGCGAGGCCTTGTCTGCTGTGTTGTCAGACAGGTCAGAGGGGTACTGGCAGCCTCAGTACAGACTGCCCGATTACCTTCCTCACTGCCTCCTTGCCCATCCCTTACCTGTCCTGGCTCTCTTGGTGTCTCCAAACAGGTATATGCCCATGCAGGCACCACACTGCAGGGGAAGATGTATATTACCTGTGGTCGCAGAGGAGAGGACTACCTGAAAGAGACACACTGCTACGACCCAGGAAGCAACACATGGCATACTCTGGCCGACGGGCCTGTGCGACGGGCCTGGCATGGCATGGCTGCCCTCCTTGACAAGCTGTTTGTGATAGGAGGGAGCAATAATGATGCTGGCTACAGGAGGGATGTGCACCAGGTGAGCTGAGCCCAGGCTGCCCACTTTAGAATTCAGCAGAAGTCCAAGGAGTTCACTTGTACCCTCTGGTTCTGTGCATGCATAGTTTCACCACTATGCATATCCTTTGCACATTCCATACGATGCATACGTATGCCCTTCATAGAAGTTTCCCTTGTGCCTTTAGTTGTTATGTTTGCATCAAAAAGTCAACTTACCAAACCCATATTGTAGACCCTAACAGAAAGCATGGAGAAGAATGAGAAGCACTCATATCCTCCACATGTATTCTTGGTTTTCAGTCTGTCAGTGACTTACTTATACCTATTCGTAGTCAAAGAGCATCGGAAGCCAAATGTGGTAGACCATTCCTGTAACTCCTGCACTCAAAGTCTGGGGCTGGAAGGTTGCAAGTTTGAGACCAGCCTGGGCTATACAGTGAAATGAGATTGAACAAAATATGTGTTTGCGCTCTCTCTCGCTCTCTCTCTCTCTCTCTCTCTCTCTCTGTATGTGTGTGTGTGTGTGTGTACATGCACATATGCAAATACTACACTGGTATACATTGAAAAATTAAGTAAGCCCAGGATCTTACATATGCTAGAGAAGCTTTCTACCACAGAGTTAATCTACAAATGTCTTTTTGTTTTTGTTTTTGTTTTTGTTTGTTTTTTCGAGACAGGGTTTCTCTGTGTAGCCTTGACTGTCCTGGAACTCACTCTGTAGACCAGGCTGTCCTCAAACTCAGAAATCCACCTGCCTCTGCCTCCCAAGTGCTGGAATTAAAGGCGTGTGCCACCACTGCCCGGCGGCTTACAAATATCTTTTTATTTTTTTATTTTGAGGTAGCGCTTCATTAAGTTGCCCAGGCTGGCCTCAAACTTACTTCGTAGCCTACTCAGAATTCTTTTAATCTGGCTATCCTTCTTCACTCTCTTTAGCTGGAAATACAGGTTCGTGCCAGTGGGCCACCTTCATAACTGCTGCATGCCCCTACTCCAGTAGCTGGACAGGGCTTTGTTTGAGTTCGTGTAAGTTTATTTCACATTACATTATGAGTGATATTGACTCTGAAGAGCTTGTCAGGGGTTTTGGATTCTCTCGGGTTCAAGAATTTCAGCCCAGACCCCAGACCATTGATTGGAAGCTCTTGAGAGTGGGCCTTGACCACCTGGATAACATTTCCTCCCATGGTGAGACTGTGACCTAGTGTATAATGTTCTCATTGTTCCTATCACTGATCTCCAGAAGCCTAAATATCTCTAACTTATTCTCACAGTCATAAGTCAGCAGGCTGACAGATACCCTGGTTTACTAGGTAGCTGTGAACAGCCTTTCTTGGCTGCCCTCCCTGCTGGTAACCACTTCACCTTCACGCAGCAAAGGCAGGTGGAATGAGTCTTCCTTCCTATTCCTTCTGTCTGCCTTTCCATTTCTTATTTTGAATACTTACATAATTAAAGATGTTTCTCCATTCATGATAGGATTGTCTATCTATAGTCTTATAGCAAGCTAAAAGCAACCTAGCTCAGATGTACCCTTAACCATGCCATGGACATAGCTAAGTCTATAAAATGCTTTTTATATAAGCATGAGGACCAGAGTTTGATTCCTCTACAACACACATAAAAAACTGAGCACCGTGATGGCTGCTTGTAGCCGCAGTACTTAAGCTTGAAGACCTGAGGTTTGCTGGCTAGCCTAAGCCCAGGTCTCAGTGAGAGATCCTGTGTCCAAAAAAAAAAAAAAAAAAAAAAAAGTGATTCATGGGGGAACATCATATGGCGTTGACCTTTGACCTCCGCACATATACAAATGCATTTAGCCACCCTTGACCCAACAGCTGTCATCACTTAGCAACTTGGAGTGCTGTAGGAACTCTCAAGATGGAGTAGCTGTACTGAGTTAACTAACTCATGAAAAGGCCAATTCTAAACTTGGAACCATGGTGTCTATCAAAACTTAGTGTAAAAGCTGAAAAACTGTAAGTGAACCCTTCCTAAGTTACAACTGTCTGTTGACTGGCCACAGTTGCTCACTCCTGTGCTCAGAGCAGAGCCAAGTAAGTCTCTGCAAGTTTGACGCCGACCTGGTCTACAGGGTCTTAGCCAGCTAATGTTACGTATCTAGATCCTGTCCCAAACCAAAACTGTGGAGTGGGCCACCCAGAAAATACACCTCCAACCCTTAATTCCATCTGTAAAGTCAGTTTTGCCATGTAACCTAACACATTCATAGGTTCCAAAGGTTAGGATTCTAGGGTAAGGAGTATTATTTTGCCTATTGTAGCTAGAACCTTGATTTGATTGCTTAATGAAGCATATAAGATTTTGAGCATCATTACCCAAACATACAGCCTCAGTACTTGGGAGCAAATAGGAGACCAGGCTAGCTTTGAGTTCACAAGTAGCCAGCCACCTACTTCTGCCTTTTAATTTTTTTTAGCTTTTGGTTTTTTGAGACAGGGTTTCTCTGTGTAGCCTTGGCTGTCCTGAAACTCACTCTGTAGACCAGGCTGACTCTGAACTCACAGAGATCTCCTGCCTCTGCCTCCCAAGTGCTGGGTGACATGTGCCACCACTGTCAGGCTTGAAGAAGAGGGTTAAGTGTCTCTTACTGCATACTACTTACTTCCTTTTCTGACATATGAGACATGCGTACCAGCTTTGCCACATCTTCACGAGCACTGGGTTTTACTGAGTTCCTTCCCTCCATGGTTGCTGGTTAACGGGACATTTTGCTGTTACACTCCTTGAATTAGTAATAGATTGAGCATTTTTTTCTTTGTTTACTGCTTTGGCTATTTATAAAGTTTGGTGGTCAGCAAGTAGCTGCTCCACACACTCCTCATGAGTATGAGTAAGGGTGCTTGCTTTGAAGGAGGAAGAGATGACAGGTGGGTCCATGGCCTCCGCTCCAGTCTTTCGAAGAGAGAGAAGCAGGATTGGATCTAGAGATGATGAGGGAAAAGCACCCACACTCTTAGGAGCTAAAGGCTGGGGAGGCTAGACCACCCAGGTGAGCATCCTCCAGTGGGCCTGCTATACACCTGACCACAGACAGAAGTGACCTGGGGTGGGCTGGCAACCTGTCCCAGAAGCTGCCTGAGTTGACCCTGGTCTTGGCTTTGCAGGTGGCTTGCTACAGTTGTACATCTCGTCAGTGGTCATCGGTCTGCCCACTCCCAGCTGGGCATGGTGAGCCTGGCATTGCTGTGCTAGACAGCAGGATCTATGTGCTGGGTGGCCGTTCCCACAACCGAGGCAGCCGTACAGGCTACGTGCACATCTATGACATGGAGAAAGACTGCTGGGAAGAGGGACCCCAGCTGAACAATTCCATCTCGGGCCTAGCAGCCTGTGTGCTAACCCTGCCCCGCTCCCTGCTCCGCGAACAGCCCCGAGGGACCCCCAACCGTAGCCAGGCAGATGGGGACTTTGCTTCTGAGGTGATGAGTGTATCTGACTGGGAAGAGTTTGACAACTCTAGCGAGGACTAGGGCTCTTCCCAGTGTTTGGGGGTTCAGGAGGGGTAATGGGCAGTGAAGGCCGTAGAGCCTGGGTTAGAACACCAGTCTCTAGGGGAGGGCCCCTCCTTAAGCCATCCTGGTTCACCAGCTGCCCCTTTCACTCTTTTTCTTCAACCAGCCAGCTGCCAGCATTTGTAAACTCTGTGGCTGTGAACTATGTTACAAAGAAAAGTGCTGGAGGAAAGGCTGCTATCATCTGAGGGAATGACCAAGCCCATCCTCTATAAACTCTGAACAAATGGGATCTATTTGGCCTCCTCTTCTCCCTAGTCTGGTCCCTGATGGGTTAAGTAAGGCCCTTCTTGCAAGAGGTCCTGGGGAGAGCACTCCTAGCCATAGCCAAAGTTTGTGGCTCCCTTTCTGTGAACCATGGTCAGTCTGATGAGCAGCTCCAGCTGCCTGCAGCCAGGGCCTCGAGCTCTCAAGGTATACTGTTAGAGTAACTGTATACCTGAAACCGGTCCTGGAGATGAAGAGATACCGGATACCCTCATCGCTCTGTGTCTGACCCAATATTGTTGAAAAATGAAATAAAGCATTATGCAAAAGGTGTTTCATCTAATGTGGCTACAGTCTGAGTTTCTTTTCTCTCTAGTTACTGCCTCTGAGTGGCCTCTAGGATAGTACAGGCCAGCCACCCAGGGGAGTGGACTTGGCATGGGAACTGAGGCTCTGCACTAAAGCAGGGGGTCATTACCCTGCTTCCAACATATGATAAGCTCCCCAAGCAGAAAGAATGTTGGTCACACAGAGACCATGACCTGAGCTACTGAGGTGGCAAGTAGTTGCCTGTCTCTCAGAGCATCTAGAATGTCTGTCCTGAGGCTCACCAGCTCCTGCTGCCTCATGTCCACTTTAGCCCCTGGGCAGCCTGCCTCTAGCTTTGGTGCTGACCTGGTCCCATCCCCCTTGGGGAGCTCAAGATTGTTCACCTCACTGCATATCTAAGGCAGGAAGCTCAGAGGACTGGGGTGCAACTCAGTGCTAGAGACCTTGCTTAGAATATCCATTTATGAGAATGGAAAGAATATGGAACAGAACAGCAATGTCCTGGTCTGTCAAGAAGTAGATTTCAGGTACCAGAGGAGGGATGGCAGTGTATCACTGGAAACCAAGGCACAGGCCTAATTGTGGTTACCTTTATAGGACATCTTCTCACCTCCTGGTTTCCCAAAATTTTGTCAGGCGACTGACTTGATTAATCATCTTGGGGGCTGTGTTAGCATAGCAGGTGAGAACTCTAGTCACCTTTACTGCACCTCTCCCACCCTTTGGCCTGTGCCCAACATGAATGGACTCAGGGACCCAGCATCCAGACCACCTTCCCTGCTGCTTGCTACAAGGTCTTCAGTTACAGAAGCCTACCACAGGCCTCCTGCCAAGGGTGGGCACACCGGGCATGGTGGCTCAAACCTTTAATCCCAGCATTTGGGAGGCAGAGGCAGGCGGATTTCTGAGTTCGAGGCTAGCCTGGTCTACAAAGTGAGTTCCTGGACAGCCAGAGCTACACAGAGAAACCCTGTCTCAGAAAAAAAGAAAAAAAAAGGAAAAAAAAAAAGAGTGGGCATAGTGAGTGCCCAGTCTTCCAACTGGTGCCCTTTAAAAGAAGGCGAGAATACACAGTGGTGTACTAGAGGATGGCTGAGGAAAGGCATCCAGCCACGCTGGATAGTGAACACAACAGGCTGGAGACTTGGAGTTGATGTCCACCAGCATGTTACCTAGCTATCTCAGGATCTGAGTTATCACACACAGATACCTCAGTGTGACAATCCCTTCCTACATGTTAACACCTGCTTGAAGTGAGTCACTTCCTTTAAGGGTGGATGGCCACATCTTCCAGTGTTATCTGCTCCTAGTAAGAATACCATTTTTCAGGTCTTCATGTGCCAGTCTGCTGGCTCTGCTGTCACCCAAGCCAAATGTGGCCCATGTTTACGGAAGGGTTCTGCTTGACCAAGGGGTAGGGGGACCCCTAGGCGTTCATATGGGGTTTTCTGGTCCTGTACACTGGCTGTGTTTGCACTGCACTCTCAGGACAACTGTCTCTGGCCACAGCATAGTCCCATGCCTCCTGCCAGCAACCTATAAGAGTATAAAATCTCTGATGTCCCCTAGCACCTAGTGTCCCAAATCTCAAACTGTGAACCTTCCTTTCCATTGCCTTAAAAAAAAAAAAAAAAAAAAAAAAAAAAAAAAAAAAAAAAAAAAAA
>NC_034601.1:13554539-13559773 GCF_900095145.1 Mus pahari
AGCTCAGGGGGCACTGGTTAGTTCATATTGTTGTTCCACCTACAGGGTTGCAGCCCCCTTCAGCTCCTTGGGTACTTTCTCTAGCTCCTCCATTGGGGCAGGCTGGCCTCTTAACTCACAAAGTTCCTCCTGTCTTTGCCAGCTGAACTCTTGTTTCCTTATGTTGCTCTTGTCAGCAACTGCCACAGCAACAGGAAAAGTGGACAGCATTCAAAGTCGCCACCCACACTTGTCTCACGAGTCGAACCTGCAAAGTTCAGCTTGTATGTTCAGGTCCCAGGCAAGAGTTGACCCTAGCTTAGGGAGAGGGTAAATGGGGTGTGTGGGTGACACTGGGGAACTCATGTAGTGAACATGAAGTCGGGTTGCGTTTAGGTTGTGCCCTTCATAGACATCAAGCATGGGAGTTGGTCTATGGGTAGAGGATAAGCCGATGCCATTGGAACGCGGCCCAGCTGAGGTTCCCCCACAGGTCAGTACTTACAAAGCCCCAGCTGAACCATGCAACTACAGGAACCTCTGCTGCTAACAGCCTTGGGAGCCTCCTTGGGGAGGGCACTGCTGAGGGCAGGGTTGTGCTCACCCTCAGCTTCCCAGAAGTGGTTGGCTTATTTACTTGTTGCTGAGAAGTATTTGCATTTGTGACCACATGGGAAGACTGTTCCTTTTACCCACTCCACCTCTCCCCTGTGCCACCAGCCTAGCCAGGCTGAGAGGGCTGAGGAGAGGCCTGAGGTCCTCCCCCGCCCCCCTCCAGCCTGCTAAGGTCTATGGCCTTGGGCCTGTCCATTGCTCTGATTCCAACTCAGCCCTTCAGACTTCCTGTCTACACCACCTGTCCCTCATACTCAAGCTGCCTTCTGCCGGCTGCCCAGGAAGATATTGTCTAACTTTTCCCTCAAGTCAGAAGCACATACTCCTTGGAGGGACCTGGCTGCCAACAAACGTGTGTGTGAACTCCTGCTCAGAGTCTGGAGCAGTCTGCCTCAGGGTCTCTCCTGCTTTGTCTTTTCTGGACCCAAACAGCTCCAACCATCTCCTGTCTGACGCAGGCTGTGGGACCATAAGTACTGTGTTCTGCTCCGCCTGGGTGAAGCCAGTGATTCAAGGCAGGGATGAGAGAGGAGCTTTACTGGTGAGAACAGTAAAGGGTTAACTGAGGGCCCCTGCTTAAGCTGCCTTCTGGCCCAGGGTCTTATCCTTAAGCTTGTGTAGAGACTTGGGGGGAAGGCTATCTTTAGCCAAGTCCAAGTTGTCCCTAGGATGGACACCGATCCTGCAGCTCCTTTGACAGGCTTGCTGATGTCATACTAAGACCAGAGGTTCCTGGTAAAGAAAGCTTACTGACTCAGAAGACTTTGCTGGTTCTGCTTACATGACAAAGCTCACTTCGACAGCTGTTTAGGGAGTGAGGTGCTCAGGGAACAAAAGTGGGTTTGGTAGAGACAGAGCAATCTACTTAGTGGCCCTGTTGTCCTTATGTATTAGGGGGTCTCCATTCTCAGCCTTGATTTCACTCTCTGAACTTTTCCCTCTTAGGAGCCGATGATAACTGTCTCAAGCTGAATACATGCCCTGGGCACCCAGTTCCTTCCTACCCCTTGTTAGGGCTTCTGAGTTTCAGTTTTCATCTCCAGTGTCCCCGTCCCTGTCATTACCTCCTCGTTATATCAAAGACCTTCACGGCTACCTCCTGCTCCAGGCTTTTTCCTCAGAGAGCTCCTTTCCCTAGGTCTCCAGTTCATCCCCACAGGTCTTTGTCTACATCTTGCATACTGCAAGAGATGCTGATGGCACACCATAGGACAACTAGGGGCTCTTGGTTCAGCCTAAGGCCAGTGTGTGATCCAGGGCCTTCGCCAGGGCCCCTTTGCTCCCGGGCCTGGCGGCTCCAGGGCTTCTGGCAAGGGGGAGAAAAGGCGCGGACCAGGACTCCTTCGCGGGCTCCCGCAGCCCCTTCCTCCCACGGCGCTTCGCGGGCTTCCACCAAGTTCACCCCCGAGTTCGTGCACGGCCAGGTGGGGGCGGGGGCCGAGCAAAGAAGGGGCGGAGGCGCGACCGGAGGGTGGGGTCTGGCGCGCGGGGCGGGCGCTGCCGCCTGGCCGGCCGCGCTGGCCCAAGATCAGGGAGCCGATGTGGAATTTCCTGCCCGGCCCGGCGCCCCTCCTGCCGCCCCCCGCCCGGCCTCGCACTCCGCTTCCGGCCGCCCTTGCCGCGGCCGCACCCGCGCCCACCCGCGCCTGCCCCGCGCCTCATGGAGGGCGCAGGGTCCCGGGGGGCCGGGCCGGCGCGGCGCCAGGGAGCCCGAGGGCTGGGACTGCTGCTGCTGCTCTGGCTGCTGCCCGGTCTCGCGGCACCCCAGGACTTGAACCCGCGAGGTCGCAACGTGTGCCGCACGCCCGGGTAGGAACTGGGCCTGTCCGAAGCGGGTTGGGGGTAGCGGCGCCCCATTTCGACCCGGGTCATCTAGGACCTCCCTAAACTGGTCACGCGAGCCCCTCGGGCCTGCCTCGAGTCTTGGGCTCAGTTCCAGGCCTAGCCTGGGTCCCTAGGCTGCATCCGAGGACCGGCTGGACCAGAAATTACCTGAGGGGTAATGGAGTGCTGTGGGGAGCCCCGAGGGGGTACTATGTGGTGTCCAAAATGTCAGGGAAGAAGAGAAAGGAGCTACTCCCAAAGCCAAGCGAGGACACTCGGAGGGACCAGCATGTGCATAAGGCTTCAGGAGCCAGTGGCTTGAGCCTGGAGTAGGGGTTAGAAGGGCGAAGGAGCAACCTGGGGCGAGCTGGGCACTGGGACAGTCGAGACTTGGAAGGACAGATTTGTCTTGGTAGAGCGGGCGCGGGGTGGGAGGAAGATGGTGGTGGAAGTGAGCACGGACAAGGCTACGCTCACAGTGGACCAGAAGCCGGAGTGCTTGAGGACAATGATGGACGCGCGATGGGGAGGACGTGGGAACCCCTGTTGGCTCCTTGGGGGCGGCCACTGGGTGTACGGAGGTGGGTCTCTGAGAGGATCTTGCTGGGAAAGCCGGTGTGGGACAGGCCCAGCCAGAAAGCAGTGGAGCCCGAAGCTTGCGTGGAGGGTGAAGAGCGGACGCCCGCTGAGTAGGCGCAGAAGCCGAGGGACCTGTCTGCTGGTTGGAGCCACGACGCATCTCTGCAGAGGCGAGGAACCCGCGGTGGGGCTCCTCTGCCAGTGCTGGGGAGGCTGTTTGGGGACTCCAGGCTAGGGTCCCGGGGGACACCCTGGGTCAAATGGCTCCCCGGGGTGCGAAACGTCAGCTAGGGTTTTGAAGGGTCAAAGTAGACAAGGGGCTGCTAGCTGACCGCGAGGTTTCCGAAATCTGGTCGAGACGACACAGACCACTCCCGGCCGCGAGCCCCGCCTCGGAGGCGGGGGGTGGGGGGGCCCGCCTGACTAGCCATCTGCTTCGCATCGCCGCCGCCGCCTCGTCCCGGGCCTCCCCGGCCCCAGGAATGCAGCGGCTGAGGCAGGCGGGGCGGTGCCTGGGGAGGGCGGTCAGCCCGCACCAGGCCTTCTCCTCCTCCAACGGGCTGATGGGGGGACGGGACTCCGGTGGTGGGTCAAGCTGTTTCGAGCTGGAGTTGGGGAACCCTTGGCCTCCAATATTTCCGCTGGCCGACCTCTCAGGAGGATGTCTGCCTCTGTAACCTACAGCCACGATGTTTGCCATTATACTCTGGCGGCAGACTGCCCCAGCTGTCTGGATCTGAGCAAATACTTAGATTTTCGGGGTCTGTCTCTATCTCTGTAAAATAGGGTTGCAATGGACCTCAGCTCCTGGTGCTGGAGATGAGGTGGATGCCCTGAGTGTGTGTGGAGAGTTTGTGGGAAGAAAGATCTCTGGACTGTGCTCACCCGAGGTCTGGGCCATCCTTTTGGCTACAATGCATGAAGTCCAGCAGAGAGAGGTGCCAACTCAACCAGTATACCAGGCCTACTGCCTCGAGGCCTGTTAGTGCAAGGACTCTGCTGCAAAGACCAGTGCCCTGTCTCACAAGTGCTTATGGACTTGGGAGTGCCTTTTCCTTTAGCATGATCAGGGGACACATGCCATGATGAACACAACCCTACAGGAGAAAAGGAGCCAGTTCTGCAAGTATTCGGGGCACAGCTCATCCTACACCCCCCTCCCCTTTTCTAGAAGATACCTTGGAAGCCCTGCAAGGTGTGGGGTTGAGGGCCTACTGAAGAGATGCCAGGGCCACAAGAGGTGTGCCTACTGCTCTGAAAATGAGGCTGTTTTTCATAGAGCAGACACCTGCAAAAGGTGAACTAGCTAGGAGGTGGAAGGTGGCCTCTGGAGGCTGGAGCCCAAATTTAATACAATCTGGAAGAGAAAGCAGGCCTCTTTCTCAGTAAATGTAGTGTGAGCGTGGTCTCAGTTTCCCAGCATGGAAGAGCAGGGGCAGCCTGAGCATTCAGAGTTGTGATGTCATCCAGGGGGCAGCTGTAGTAGCAAAGTCTAGTAGTGAGGGAACAGACCACATGGCATCGCTTACCTGGTGGGGCATGGTGAAGAAACTGGCATGGTTAGGGCAGAGAAGAACCATGTCTGGGGGGGGGTGCAAGAGGAGAGATGGATGGGGACCTACAAGGGGGTAGGCACAGAAACCTCCTTGGTTGGATCTGGGAGTCACTGGGGACAGTGACCAGGGACACATAGATCTAGTGAGTGGGCTCTAAGATGGAAAAAAAAAATGAACCACTTGCCACACAGCAGTGATTGTGGCCCCCAGAGTATCAACCTGTAGCAGCAGCACACACTGATGGCTGGAGTCTGATTCCCCAAGGTCGCACTCACTCAGAGAGCAAGGACCTGCCTTTGTAAGTTTTTGAGTTGTTTTGTTTTTGTGTTTGTTTTGTAATACCTTAAATGAGTTCACCAGGCCTTCTTGGCTTGCCATCATTGGGTGATCAGTCCTTGAAAGACTGCAAGACTTGTTCTCAGTGAACCCAAATGGGCTTGCATCTGCTTGTCGTGTCAGCTGTTCTCAAAGGCGCCCTGTAGCCTGCTCCCGTGGCTGTAAATCACCCTGTACAGGCAAGGATCTTAACTTCTCTGAGCAGCAGCTTTCTTAGCTAAAGAGTAGGACCTGAGGCTGCTGAGCTGACTCAGTGTGTCAAGGAACTTGCCACAGAGCCTGAAGATCTGCCAGAGCCCTCATGACAGAAGGGGAGGGCTGAACTCCACATGCATAGAGTGGCTT
>NC_034601.1:13560898-13590513 GCF_900095145.1 Mus pahari
CACACACACACACACACACACACACACACACACACACACACACACCCGCTCCCCACTCTCCCTCAGTCCCCAGGCTTCACAACCCAAGGCCTTCCCAGGCTGTACCCACCCCCTGAGATGCTGCAGTGAGAAACTGCCCCTGAAGTCTAGTCCAGGTTTCCTCCCCAGCAGAGTCCTCTGAAAAACTGACATTTCATGTATATTGTAAGGTCAAAGAAACCTAAATAAAACATTGAATACAAGTAGCTACTCCACCCTCCCTGCCCCTGGAAAGCACTGGGCCTCAGTTTACTTTCTTTATATCCCGGGAAGGCTCCCATGTGTGGTTTCCCTAGCCTACAACAAGGGTGCCCAGGTGCCTGCCTCCAGAGGAACTATGCAGGGTCTACACTTGCCTCCATCCAATACCTCTCAGATGCTCTTCCACCCTGGGTTTTAGACACCCCCACCATGGGTATCCAGGCGCCCTTTGGGACCACCTGGCAGTGGTGCTGTCACAGCCATGTCACCATTTGGATCCCTGACACCCTTGCTAGGCTGCTAGTCCTAAAAGATGTGTTTGTTAGACCTGTCTCAGAGGTCATGAGAGTCAGGTGGCTCCGTGCTCCTGGTTCACTGCTGCCCCTTCCTATTTCTTAGCCTGTGGCTGGTGGGATGGAGGAGCTGGAGTCCCTGTAGGTGACAATTCTTGGAGGCTGGCTCTTTGCCAGGTATGCAGACCAGAAGGTATGCACTTCTGGCGGCAGAGACCTGAGCCTTTCTCACTCACAGACCCCTCACTTACCACTGTCTGACAGGCTTCAGGCTTGGGTATCCACCACCTCCCTCAGGCTGGACACCCTGAAGACTGGGGAAGGAATGGGGGTGGGTGGGGTGAAAGGGTGTCAAGCTCAGATGGCCCTCCTCTGCTTGAAGTTCCCAGGTGCTCACGTGTTGCGCTGGCTGGAGGCAGCTGGGGGATGAGTGTGGAATCGGTGAGTGGGGCATTTTGGGGTCCTGGGCAGGCGGGTCCAGTGCAGAGGTGGGAAGATCATGTGCTGCAGCTCAGCCCATCTCCTTTACAGCGTTGTGCGAAGGCAATTCCACGTGCTCAGAAAACGAGGTGTGCGTGCGGCCAGGCGAGTGCCGCTGCCGACATGGCTACTTCGGTGCCAACTGCGACACTAGTGAGTGTGGGGCGAATTGAGGTTGGGTGTTGGACAGTTTGGCGGAAAGAAATAGAGAAATTAGGCAGGGAGGCAGATTAGCCTGGGTAGGCTTGGGGACTGGATATGGTGGAGCTAAGGATGGGATGTATCAGGCTAAGGACTCAACCTCTCACCTGGTTCTTGCAGAGTGCCCGCGCCAGTTCTGGGGCCCTGACTGCAAGGAGAGGTGCAGTTGCCACCCGCACGGACAGTGCGAGGACGTGACCGGACAGTGTACGTGTCACGCGCGCCGCTGGGGTGCGCGCTGCGAGCATGCTTGCCAGTGCCAGCATGGCACGTGCCACCCGCGGAACGGCGCGTGCCGGTGCGAGCCGGGCTGGTGGGGTGCGCAATGCGCTAGCGCTTGCTATTGCAGCGCTACTTCGCGGTGCGATCCACAGACAGGCGCCTGCCTGTGCCACGTAGGCTGGTGGGGCCGCAGCTGCAACAACCAGTGCGCCTGCAACTCGTCGCCCTGCGAGCAGCAGAGCGGCCGCTGCCAGTGTCGCGAACGCATGTTCGGCGCCCGCTGTGATCGCTATTGCCAGTGCTCTCACGGTCGCTGCCACCCGGTGGACGGCACGTGTACCTGCGATCCTGGCTACCGGGGCAAGTATTGTCGCGAGCCATGCCCCGCTGGATTCTACGGCCCGGGCTGTCGCCGTCGGTAAGCGTTGCGGGCCTTGTGGTGGGAAGATGGAAGGGTGAAGCGGAGCTCCATCCGGCCCAGCTTCCTGACCCTTCCGTAGGTGTGGCCAATGCAAAGGCCAGCAGCCGTGCACGGTAGTCGAAGGCCGCTGTCTGACCTGCGAGCCCGGCTGGAACGGAACCAAATGTGACCAACCCTGCGCCACCGGTTTCTACGGCGAGGGTTGTGGCCACCGCTGTCCACCCTGCCGCGACGGGCATGCCTGCAACCATGTCACCGGCAAGTGTACGCACTGCAATGCGGGCTGGATCGGCGACCGGTGAGCAGCCCGTGCCTGCTTCGGCCCAGGCCACCGCCTCTCTAGGCCTGGCTCCTATGCAGTCTCTGCACGGTGGGCTCTGTAGGCCTCTTGGTCTTTGGCTTACATTTCAGCTCATGACTCCTCTCTTGATACCAAGGTGCGAGACTAAGTGCAGTAATGGAACTTACGGTGAGGATTGTGCCTTCGTGTGTTCTGACTGCGGCAGCGGCCACTGTGACTTCCAGTCCGGGCGCTGCCTTTGCAGCCCTGGTGTTCACGGACCTCAGTGAGTGGGGACCTGGAGCGGGATAGGGAATATGTACCTGATACTGGGGCCTCCAGATAGACCGCAGGGACTCTGCAGTAGGGAGTGTCAGCAAGCACTTTGGAGCCCTATCTGATTTGGAGCCTGCCCTCCGACCTAATCTAGTCAAGTGGCATCCTTACGTGTACAGAGCGACTCAGTAGTTTGGACTGGGATCTCCATTTTCCACTCATTCAATAATCAGCCCCTAGTAATCATGCTTCATTACTTCAGACTCCCTCCTGTAAAAATCACACACATTCACTTCTGAACTGTGATTATCAAGTAAGTGCCCGCCCGCAGGTGGGGGTGGGCTTCAGTCTCTAGAGGATGGAGTCAGAGCCTTGGTTATGGTGCCCGGGACCAGCCAGCAATGGCGACCCGTGCAAGGATAGGAGGCATTCTGGACTCCCAAACTTTGCAGCTGTAATGTAACTTGCCCGGCCGGGCTCCACGGCGTGGACTGCGCCCAGGCCTGCAGCTGTCACGAGGAATCATGCGACCCGGTCACCGGTGCCTGCCACCTGGGTGAGTGGGTGAAGAACGTCGGGCCAGGGAATGGAGTGGGGTGCGTGATCCTGCGCTGAGCCGCTGCTCCCCACAGAGACCAATCAGCGCAAAGGTGTGATGGGCGCCGGCGCGCTGCTCACGCTGCTCCTCGGCCTGCTGCTCTCGCTGCTCGGTTGTTGCTGCGCCTGCCGGGGCAAGGACTCGGCGCGCCGGTGAGGCCCTAAGCCAGCCCCCACCCACCGCTTGGTTTAGGTAGCCCGTTTTGTGTGACCGACTGTGCTTCTCGATCCCAGACCCCACCCCTGAGGCAGGGCCCAGACCTTTATTCCTCAGGGCCTCCCCTTTCCGTTCCCACCGAATTTGAACCGTCCCTCCCAGTCCCGCCCCGCCCCTTCGCTCAGGCCCCGCCCCCGCAGGGAGCTCACCCTTGGAAGGAAGAAGGCGCCTCAACGCTTTTGTGGAAGCTTCAGCCGCATCAGCATGAAGCTGCCCCGAATCCCGCTTCGCAGGCAGAAGCTGCCCAAAGTCGTAGGTAAGAATATAGGCTCTGGGACTCGGGGAAAATACGCTACAAGAGGCTTCTAGAAAATGGTGTAACGGGGGTGCAAAGGTTCAATGCAGAAGTGGGGGACTTTGAGTTTTAATGTGTGTGGGAGTGGCAAGGTGCCCCTGGAAGAAGAAAGGGAGGCTGTTGCTAGTGGTGAGGCTGTAGAGAAAGGAAGGAGTCCTAGATGCGGGGCAGATGTTAGGGGTTATGCAGGAGGCTTGGGGGACACACGAGTCATTGTCTGGCAGGCCACCTGACCTTAGGTCTCTCTACATTGTGATGCAGATCTGGAGGGGAACCTGTTTGTGTGTGTGTGTGTGTGTGTGTGTGTGTGTGTGTGTCTACCACACCAGCAGTTTGGTTGGTTCCCAGCTGTTACTAGAGCCCTTCCTAGAAAAGGGCAGGATGGTCTCCATCCCACTTCAGAGTCTCTAGTAGGCAGTCAATGTGATGACAGGCAAGGGGGCGGTCCCTCCCTTTAGGCAAGTTCTTTCTGAAAATTGGTGGGGGTCCGCTCAGTCTCAGGAGGTGAAGGAGACAGCTGGAAATGCTCTGGTTCATATAAGCCGCATGACTCCTAGGAGTCAGTCAGGAGTCAGTCAGGGCTGAACCTTGATGCAAAGGCTGCTGGGAGAGCCTGAGCCCAGCAGCAGTCCTCCCCTGAACATTTGAATTCAGAAGTGCTCCAGGGTTCCCCAAGTCCCACCAGGCAGAGGCCAGAGTTGTCTGGAGAACCTGGTGGCCTTCTCAGGCCACATGTGCTAGAGTCTGTGTCATGTCTTTCCTCAACACGTAGTCGACTCTTTCCGCTCCCTAGCTGACCGCATTTGGCTTGCACTTTTTCCTTATTTTAAAAATATCCTCAAAACCTCATTTACTCGTTTTGAGTGTGTGGGTGTTTTGCCTTCGTGTATGTGTGCACCGCTTGTGTGCCTGGGGTCTGTGGAGGTCAGAAGAAGGCATGAGATCCTCTGCAATTAGAGTTACAGATGGTTGTGAGCTACCATGAGGGTTCTAGGAATCAAATCCAGAACTTCTGGAAGAACAGCCAGTGCCCTTAGCCATGTCTCCAGCCCATTTTCTTTGTTGTTGTTTTTGTTTTTGTTTGTTTGTGCCAGGATCTCATACTGTAAGCCAGGCTGTCATGAACCCAGCTGAGTAGCCTAGGCTAGCTGAGCTCACAGTGAGGCTCCTTCCTTGGGCTTTTTCAAGCATTTGGAACTCCCTTCTCCAGCGTCCTTCACGGTTCCCTTTTTGCATTTGCCTGCTACTCATTCTTCTGCCCTGATCTAATGTGACCCTGCTGAATGTCACATCCCGCCTGCAGGTTTTTTTTTTTTTTTTTTTTTTTTTTTTTGTAGGGGCGTGTCATGACCACTTTGTTTATGGTTAGCTAATTAAGGGTACAGACTGGGAAAAGGAGGGGGGTCCCTGGCACCCTGCCTCACTTTCTTCCCCCACCCCCAGTGGCCCATCATGACCTAGACAACACACTCAACTGCAGTTTTCTGGACCCACCCTCAGGGCTGGAGCAGCCCTCTCCATCATGGTCTTCCAGGGCCTCCTTCTCATCATTCGACACCACAGACGAAGGCCCTGTGTACTGTGTGCCCCACGAGGGTGAGTGTGGCCCTGCATGGACGGCCCTCTAGCACAACGAAATGCCCTTGCTATCTCTGTTGGAGGTCCGTGGGGATGAGGGCACCAAGAAGCTGAGAACTAGGATTTGTTGGCCACAGTCCTGCAGCTTCAAAGCTGAGGTTCTGTACAGAGACAGCTGGACCTCCGGCAGAGGAGACGGGGTCACTTGTGGGGGATGGCTCCTCCAGCGCTATTGAATGTTGTGATTAGCTTGTCATTCCTTTGTTAGAGGCGACTGCCGAGAGCCGAGACCTGGAAGCGACTGCCGCTCTCACTGAGGTGCCCGCTATGTCCCTAGCGCCCACGGGCACCTCGACGCCCGGGGAGGAGGTAGCGGTCCTCCCTGCATCCTCAGACAGCGAGCGCTCCGCGTCAAGCGTGGAGGGGCAGAGCGGGGCGCTGTACGCGCGTGTGGCCCGGCGCGAGGCCCGGCCGGCCCGGACCCGAAATGAAGCTGGGGGCTTGTCACTGTCCCCATCGCCTGAGCGCAGGAAGCCGCCGCCACCCGACCCTGCCACCAAGCCTAAGGTGTCCTGGATCCACGGCAAGCACAGCACCGCTGCCTCTGCGCCGTCGCCGCCGCCCGCTGGCCGCAAGGCTGCGCCGAGCCCTAGCGGGAGGAAACGGACCCCCAGCAACTCGTCGGTGCAGCCCGCGGGTCTGACCGAGGAGGCCCCCGGCCCGACTTCACCCACGCCGCCCCGCGCCCGAGCGCGCGGCCGCGGCCCGGGGCTCTCGGAGCCCACGGACGCGGGAGGTCCCCCGCGCAGCGCGCCCGAGGCCGCCTCTATGCTGGCAGCCGAGCTGCGCGACAAGACTCGCAGCCTGGGCCGCGCCGAGAAGCCGCCGCCGCCGCAGAAGGCCAAACGCTCCGTGCTCCCCGCCTCGACGGCCCGCGCGGCCTCGGCGACCGAGGCCTCGGGGTCCGAGAAGGCGGCGGCCAGCGCACCTGCGCCCGAGACCCCTCGGAAGAAGACCCCCATCCAGAAACCGCCTCGGAAGAAGAGCAGGGAGGCAGCGGGGGAGCCGAGCAGGGCGGGCACGGCCCCCGGAGCTTCCTAGGCTCGCAGTCCCCCCCGGAGGCTTTCTCACCACCGGTTCCCCGCGCGGCCGCAGCGAAGGCATTTCATTGGCCCCAAAGCCCAGCGCCCGCCCGAGCCTGTGTCTGGTTGGCCCAGGCTCAAGCAGCCCCGGCCTGGTTGGATCTGCTCTCGGGCCTCGCAGACACTTAGCTGGCTACCCGCTCCCACTTGCGATGTTGTGGAGCTTTTCTAGTAATCTCTGCCTCGTTGGCCATGGCTTGGAGAGTCTACAGACTTCTTACTGGCCAAGAAGAGTGTTCTTGGCTGGGCCATCTTGTCATTGGCCGACGCCAGCAGCGCTTCTGCCTCTTGGCAACCTCTCATTTGCCAAGGCCTGGTGCCTATGGCTGAAGGGTCTTTTTCTCTGAAGATAGAAAGAGGTTGCTTCCATAAACTGGGCTCCCGAGTATCTGGTTGGCCCGAACCTGGGGAGAAGAGCTGGTCTCTTCTTCGCAGGGGGCTCAGCCCATGTTAGCTTGTCCCCTTCCCACCCACACCAGCCCTGGTCCCTCAGCCATCAAGCTGGTTTTGATGGCTTCCTATCACCCCACGGGGGAACCCCAGGGCCTACTCTGGTGGCCTTAGATGTATTTATAGGCCCTGGGCAGGGCATCTCTCATCCCATCTGGGACCTTCTGGATGGGCTCCTCATAGCAGGCCAAAGCTTTCTTTAATAAAATGCTTCTCCCCACTTCCAGCGCTCTAATTACTTCCTGCAGAAGGTTGTGGAGCAAAGATGACCTCTTATGGAACCTATATGCGACATCTTCTGGGCGCCTCCAGCTAAATGGAACCTTGGAGTTCCCGGTGCGGGTTTCCAGAAACGAAGTAAAAAGTGTGCCTAATCCACCAGTGCCTGAACTGCCACTTGGAAGAAGCAGGGATCTGAGCTGGGGGAATCCAGAGGTCAGAACCGGTTCTGGTGAGACAGAGGTGAGGGCAAGGGACATCGGACAGTGGACCCAGGTTCCAGCCAGGCCTCACAACAGCCTGTCACTGCACAGAGCCTGCTCGCTCCCTTAGGTACCATGTCCTGAATGAAAACCTTCCTATCTCATCTCCACATGCTGCAGGAGGGGAGCAGAGGGAAGACAGCTTGCCTGGCCTTCTCTGGAGCCGTTTCTGTCTGTCCCACCCCACCCTAGCACCTTCACCTCTCCCAGCAGGCTCCTAACTGACCCTTCTGAGCCCGCACCTCAGGGTTCCTACTGACCTTCTCAGTGTCTGAAAGCCATCTGTTTTGGTTCCTTCTAGCCCCCTGCCTCTAGCAGACTCTGTTCCCATCTCTAGTCTCTTTATGGTTGTTGAGACAGGGCTTCATATTGCAGCCTGGTATGATCTTGAACTTCTGCCCTTGCTTTCCAAGTGTGAAGCCATAAGGATGCTGGGCATTCGATTTAAAAAAAAAAAAAAACATGCTGTTAGCTGCAGAGCCAGCTCTCCAGCACTTTCTCCTATCTGCTTGTGCCCAGCTTAAAATTTCACTCTGCCAACATCCTCCTATCTTCAAGTATCCCCAATGTTGGCAGCCCAGGGCCTTATTCTCTGGCCAGGTACTACTTCAAGGACAGATTTGGTCCCATACAGGGATTCAGTCACCAGAGTAGAGACGGCGTCCGGAGCAGCTGATGGACACAGTGCCTCAAGCTGGCCTGGCTGGGCAACATGTAGTTGGCAGCCCTGTTGTCTCTGTGCCAGATGCTTTCCCTTGGCCAGCAAGGCACCTTCCTGCTGTGGTCTCGTGGTTTGATTGGCCTCTGATCCATTGAGGCACCAAGTCATACTAGCTGCTGGGGCAGAAGTCAGGCTCAGTGTCAGGCAGAAAGCAGCAGAGGCCGAGGCAGGACAATCAGTGTAGAGTGGAGCATTGTTAGGCCCCACTCTTGCCCACTCTGTGCCCTTACCAAGCCATCCTGCCACAATGGCTTCTCACTCAAGTCTTTATGCTGGTCCTCCATCTCCCTAGTCTGGACTGGTATGATCTGGGCAGTTCAGGAATATCTCAGTGCTGTCCTGGAGCCTCTCCTCCCACTATCCAGGAAGCATGACCTGCAGGAGCCTCTCTGTGGGCCCCTCCTGGACAGAGACCAGTGCTCCCCATCATCAAGCAGCCCTGCCGCCTGTCCCCTAGGAGAGTTCCCCTTAAATGTCTTTCACCACCCAGTATTCCCCACCCCCTCTGGGCTTGCACTAGTGCCAGCTCCCAGGGCAGGCGCCACAAAAGAGAACCACGACTGCTGGAACCTCTGTTGCCATGGGGACGGGGACCACAGAGCTCACATCTGGTAGTGATTGAGGAGGAAAAATTATGAGTCGTGGAAAACGCAAATATTTTTTTGTAACACAGAGCACAAAGGAATGTGGTGACTGGAGAGGGGCCTGGGCTCCGTCTGGTTTCCAGCAGGATGTAGTACACATCACTCAGAGAGGCCAGGCTGTGCCAGACAGCTTATACATGTGCACACACCAGCAGTTGCTGTCTTGTGGCACACATACCTTTGCCACTAGATGCACAGAAAAACCAACACAATGCAAAACGCACACGTGTGTGACAAATCAGAGTGCCCCAGAAACACAGAACAAACACACAGCAGCATGTACCCTACATATAACTGCGTCCAAATTAAAAGAGTCAAATACTCATATGGCTCCAGAATTCCCTGGGACACACAGAGGCACCTAGACACACCATCTGCTAGACAGAAATGGACCTTCACGTCCAACACAGATGTACTACGGCACTGCACATGCAGACCAAGGGACACATACCCTGCCACACACATGTCGAGACAGTCTCTGCAATGCAGAGAGGACTGTTAGCCCTCAGAACACGAAGGGCAGGGGATACACAGCAGATCTAACAGACATGGGAATACAATACACCCTACATCACATGCACTTCAGGCATGGTGAAAGAATCATATCATATATCATATTATATGAATCACATGTGCTATCTGGCACATGGAAACCAAATTCCTTGAAGCATGCATGCACACAATTCATGGTGCAATGAAAAAAGAGGCAAGTTCTGATCCCACACACAGCCATTACACACAGAAACAGGAGACAAACATGTCCCCTGTAATGCACACCACTGTACTAGACAAAAGGCCAGCACACACCCAGCACTTCACCACACTCAGGAGGCTGTGTCTAAACTTGCAACATCCACACCACTGTCACCCAACAAAAACATTGAGAGACACCCCCCACACCATTACAGCTCCATTAGTGAAACACCCTCACAGCAGACAAAGACACAGTGACATGACCTGTAACAGGGACACCTTCTACCAAAGCCAACTTGATACGAAGACACTGACTACCATGTGCCTGATATGCAAACACACAGAAAAGGCTCAGAAAAGCATATTGAGTCCATAATAAACACACATGTGCAGCATGGCCACACAGTACCCAACTGAGCCAGGAGGTGTGCATACCCCTGAAACACAGCCAGATGTGTTGGAAGTTATCTGAGTTCTATGATCCAGAAGAGCAGGGAGTGTAGCATGCACAGTGTCCTGGTTCCAAACCCAGCATCACCCAAAACCAACAAAGCAAGCAACAGTGACAAGACAAGGGGGACAGAGGGAAGAGAAAGTTGATCAGGATAAGGTACCAGGTCTTATCTTTGCAAAGACTTGGGCTGAATCTTTGCAAAGACTTGCTGAAGGCTTGGTGCTTCTTAGCCATCAAAGCTCCAGAAACCTCTGTCTAGTTTGGTTACTGGGGGTGGGTGGGTACAGAAGGATCAGTGAACACAGTGGTCCAGAGCTGCTTACTGCACACAGCAACGTGGGAACCCAGTGGCTCCCCTCCCCAGATGGTGTTTCATGTAGCCCAGGCTAGCCTTGAACTAGGTTTGTAGCTGAAGATGACTTGAGCCTCTGATACCCTAACCCCCAAACTGCTAAGATTCATGGCATTCACCATACCTGATTTCTACAGTGTTAGGGACTGAACTCAGGACATTGTTCAAGCCAGGCAAGCACTCTAAAACCTAAGCCATGTTCCTAAGGAACGTATGTCCCTAAGCTGTGTTCAGTGGCTTTATAATTCTCATTTTATTTTTATTTTTATTTTTTATTTTTGTTTTTCGAGACAGGGCTTTCTCTGTATAGCTCTGGCTGTCCTGGAAACTCACTCTGTAGACCAGGCTGGCCCCGAACTCAGAAATCCACCTGCCTCTGCCTCCCAAGTGCTGGGATTAAAGACATGTGCCACCACTGCCCGGCTATACTTCTTATTTTATGTATACTTCTTATTTTATGTGTATGAATGTTTTCCTGGTGCCTGTGGAACTTAGAAGAGTGTGTCGGATCCCTTGAACTGGAGTTAAAATAAATGGCTGTGAGCTACCATGTGAATGGTGGGGCTCACACTCTGTCTTCTGCAAAAGCAGCTGGAGCTCTTAACTGCTCACTCATCTCCCCACCCCCACCTCCACCCCCAGTAGTTTTAAAGACAGGGTCTTACTATGTAGCCCTGACTGTCCTGGAACTCTGTGTAGTTTAGGCTTGTCTCGAACTCACAGAGCTTCACCTGCCTCTGCCTCCTGGGATTAAAGGTGTGTACCACAACATCCAGTTTATAGTAGCTTTTTATTACTGCTTTTCTGTACACTTCAAAACGCAAGTGTTTAAAGCATCCATTCTAGAGGCACGGCATTTGGCATTCCAATCGCACTGCTGTCCCTTGTATGACAGGACACCATTGCTATTTTAGGGCTCGAGATGGGACCTTTTTGAACACATTGAAGTCCATTGTTAGCAAGGTAGAAGTATTCTGATGGTGCCATCTAGTGGTGAACCATAGAAACGTCTGGAGCAGAAATGAGTGTGCAACAGTCCTACCAGAAAAATAACCCAGCAGTTTGTATAGCTAGGAGAGGACACTGAGGTGGGGGTCCCAGGTTCAGGTTTTTCACTAAAGTCGGCAATATCCAGCTAGAGGAGAAGCTCGAAGAACTCTGTAACAGGATGCCGATGGTCTGGTGGGATACGAGAGTGGAAAGAACAGGAAGACACAGGGAAGTGAGGCAAGAGAGGTGAGCCGGAGTGAGGGTTGCACTGCCCACTTTGAGGGCACCTCCCAGACTCCCAGACCTTCTGCTAGGCCTGTGGTTTTTAAACTTAAAGATAATTATAGTGTTATGTGATATGTGTGCAAATCTCAGTTCGGGCACAAGATGCCATCGTGTGCTGTGGCAGTCCGAGGCAGCTTTGGAGAGGCAGCGCTCTCCTCTCAGTGTGGAGAGAACCGGTCAGGCTTATGAAGTAATTGTATCTGCCCGGTGAGCCAAAGGGGCTTGCTATGCTGGGGCACATCCCAGGCCACCCATCCCTCAAGGTTTCCATACTCTGTAGCCCTGGCTGTCCTGGAACCAGCTCTGTGGACCAGGCTTTGCCTCAAATTTAGAGATCCACCTGTGTATACACAACTCCGGGTTCTTCAAGGTTTCCACTCCGGGAAAGTTGAGAGAAATTTCTACTGAGACCCTGGGGCTCCTGACAGTGGCCTGGAAGCCAGTGACCCTATGAGGACCTTTCTGGAACTCTTCCCAGCATCAGAATTGGGCTTGGGATAGTTTCTTGGATTCATCAAACGAGTTTCCAAATTCCTGCTCCTGTGAACTGGGACCAGGACTCACATTAAGGCAGGAAGTAAAACACGAGGAACTCTAAGATGTAGATCATCTTTGCCCACTGTCTTTGCCCTCTGCTTGTTTATCCAGCTTTAGGAGTTGAGGAACTAGGCCAGCTAGTAAAGCGCGTACTGCACCAACACGAAGGCCTGTGCTTCATGCCCAGTGCTTACACACAAGGATGCTTGTAATAGGCAAGCTTGAGATTCCAGCACTGTTGAGGTGGGGGACATGCAGAGTCCTGGGATTTACCACTTAGCATAGCTTCATCACTGAGCCCTAGGTCCTAGAGAAAGATGCTGACAAATGGCTGAGGAAAGATCCCTGTGCTTCCCAATTCAGCGAGACCTACAAGTCCTAGGGGGTCCTTCTGTCTCTGCTTCCCCAGCCCTGGGATTACAAGCATGGTACCAATCCTGGCTTTCTATGTGGGTGCTGGGGATCTGAACATAGGCATGTGTCACTAATCTTAACTTCTAGTAGTTTTTTGCTCTGTGAGTTTGGCATATGTGTATGCACGAGTGTGTGCACCCATGTGTTCGTTTGCAGAGGCCAGAAGAGGACATCAAGTGTCTTGTTCTGTGACTTTCTGACTTTTTCCTTTAAGACAGGAGCTAAGCTGGCAGCCAACAAGACTCAGAGGTGCTCCTGTCCCTCCCTGGTTCAGCGCTGGGAGGTTGTGTGTGCTCTGGGGACTAGAACTCAGGTTTTTATGTTGGCACTTCTGTGCCATTTCTCCAAAGCCCTTAGTTTGTGTGCGTATCTGTGTTTGCATGCTTGTGGGGAGATACCAGGTGCCTTCCTTTATGGATTTCTACATTATATGTTTATTTTGAGATGGTCTCACTATAGAGCTCTGGCTGGCCTAGAGCTCTCTCCCTGTAGACCAGTCTGGCATCAAACTCACAGAGATCCTCCTGCCTCTGCTTCCCAAGTGCTGATATTAAAGGCAGGCACCACCACATCTGGTTCTACTTTATTTTTCAAACCAGGTTTCTGTGGATGGAGAGATGGCTTGGTAGAAAGGGCACTGACTGCTCTTCCAGGGGGCATGGGTTTGATTCCTAGCACCTACATGGAAGCTCAGAACCATCTGTAACTCCAGTTCTAGGGGATCTAATCTACTCCTCTAACCTCTGTGGGTACCAGGCACCCAGGCGATGCACTAGCATACATGTAGGCAAAACACCTAAACACATAAATAACAATTAAAAATTCACTGAAAAATGTCAGGGTCTCACCAGTTCAGCTAGACTGACTGGCTGGAAAGCTTCAAGGGCCTACTGGTTCCTGTTCTGCTCAGAGGCGGGCTTACACCTATCCACTACACCTGGTTCCTGTTCTGCTCAGAGGCGGGCCTACACCTGCCCACTATACCTGTCTTTTGGAGGTGTACACTCAGGCCTTCATACTTGCATGGCAAAAAGCATTTTACTCACTTACACATCTGCACAGCCCTTATTTTCTTTTAAAAGAAAATACCAGCTGGGAGGAAGGTGATGCACACCTTTAATTCCAGTGCTTGATAGTTCAAGGCCAGTCTGATCTGTGGAAAGAGTTCCAGGACAACCGGGCTACACAGAGAAACTCTATTTCATAAATAAATAAATAAACAAACAAACAATTTTAAGAAAGGAAGGAAGGAAAGAAGGAAGGAAGGAAGGAAATGCCTGTGTCTAGTGGCAAAGAAAAAAAGCTAGAAGGGAATTAAATTATGTGAATGTTCACCACCCTAATCTTCAGCCAATGACCCAGGAGCTGATGCTGAACACTATTTTTGTTCTTATAATTTTGATTTTTCTTAAATTTCTTCAGTATACATATTTTTTTCCTTGATGTGGGAGGGAGACTGGTTAGAAACAGATTTAAGAATACAGGAAGACTTCACAGGAAAAAGGAACAAGAGGCAGATCCAAACAATTTTCAAAAAAGAAGTGTGATAAAAATAAACCCCGAGGCTGGGGGATTCCTCCATGGCTAGGATGCTTGCTGGTCTTCAGGAGCACCCACACCGGGCAGTTCACACCCAGCTGCAGGACCCAGCTTCCTTTGATGACCTCTACAGCTGCCTGAACTCGAAGCCACGAGTGTTCAAGTGCACAAACACAGAAGTACACACACATACACGTAATTAAAAATAAAAGCCTTGGCAGGGCATGGTGGTGCATATCTCTAATCCCTGCACTCAGGGAGGCAGAGGCAGGCATATCTCTGTGAGTTTGAGGCCAGCTTGATCTACAAAGGGAGTTCCAGGACAGCCAAGGCCACACACCCATCCTCAGACAGGCAGACACACCCACACACACTCACATCATCTACTTCATCCACTGTCAAAGATGGAAATAAAATGTGATGCTACTTTCAGCTTAAATTAACAGTATCAAAGAGCAGATTCACAGTGTCCAGGGCCCATGAGAGTTTTTTAAAATTTTATTTTAAAATAAAATAAGGCTGGGCAGTGGTGGTGCATGCCTTTAATCCCAGCATTTTAGAGGCAGAAGCAGGCGGATTTCTGAGTTCAAGGGCAGCCTGGTCTACAGAGTGAGCTCCAGGACAGCCAGGGCTACACAGAGAAACCCTGTCTCAAGAAACCACCACCACCACCACCACCACCACCACCATCAACAACAAGAACGGGCTGCTGGGCATATAAGAGTGCCTGCCTATTGTCCCCACATAGCAGTCTCTTCTGCTCCCCATATACCTTTTCTTTCCTCAAATGCCAAGCTCTAGGTTCAGTGAGAGACTGTGTTTCAATAAATAAATAGGCAGGGCATTGGGGATGGCTCAGTGGATAACAGTACTAGCCACCAACTTCACGGCCCAGGAATCCATGTGAAAAGGGGAACACGGCACAGTCTCTAATTCCAGCATTCCCCCAAGAATTTCAGCCTTCATATACATCACAGCAGCAGAGAGGAGGTGGGAAATAAGAACCAACTCCTAAAAGTTGTCCTCTGAGCTGGGCACTGGGAGGCAGAGGCAGGCAGATCTCTGTGAGTTCCAGGCCAGCCTGCTCTACAGAGTGATTTCCAGGACAGCCAGGGCTACACCGAGAAGTCTTGAAAAGTAAAAACAAACAAACAAACAAAAGATGTCCCCTGACCCCCATCTGCATGACAGAGTACACACTGTCCCTGTGTGACTATTTTAGAATTTTTTATTTTAAGTGCGCATATGCCTCTGGGTGTGGGCATGTACACATGTGTGGAGGTGTCCTCGGAGGTTGCTCATGGAGCCAGAGGTAAAGGAAGAACAGGCCTTGTAGCCTATAAGTGAAAACTTTTAAAAAGGGTGGAGATCAACAGAAGACACCCAGTGTTAACCTTCGTCCCCCACAAATGTGTGATCATACATGGCACATGAGCGTGTACACACGTGCACACTTGTGCACATACACACACACATTCACACATAGAGTTCAGGTATTTGTGGGGAAAGTCTGTAGTCCTGCAACATGAATAGAGGCTAAAATATACTTAAAATACTTTAAAGTCCACAGGGAGCATGGCAGAAGGCGGTACATCCAAGTTTGAGGCCGATTTATAAACGACAGCTGTTCAGATGTGTCTTTCATGCTGGCGCCCGAACCAGTGCTTACTAAGTTCTCTGTCACTGAGATAAGTCTCCCCTCACCCTTTTAAAGCTGAACTTGATGGTGCACACTTGTAACCCAGGAGTTGGGAGGAAGAATCAAAAGGATGAGAAGTGTTTTTTTTTTTTTTTNTTTTTNTTTTTTTCGAGACAGGGTTTCTCTGTGTAGCCCTGGCTGTCCTGGAACTCACTCTGTAGACCAGGCTGGCCTCGAACTCAGAAATCCGCCTGCCTCTGCCTCCCGAGTGCTGGGATTAAAGGCCTGCACCACCAGGCCCGGCGGATGAGAAGTTTAAGATCACCCTCACCACAAGTGAGTTTGCAGCCAGTCTAGGGCTTGCTCTACCATTGAGTTACACCTCCAGGATACTGCCTCTCCACCCATCTTTTCACACACACACACACACACAAAAACAAAAACACATTTAACCCTAGCACTTAGGAAGCAGAGGCAGGCTGGTCTACAAGGTGAATTCCAGGACAGACAGTGCTACCTCGAGTCCCTGTCTCAAAACAAAACAAAAACAAACCAGACAGACAGACTGTTGTAGGCTGGGAAAGTGACTCCATTCGTTGGTCTAGTGCTTGCTTGGTATACATGAAGCCCCAGTTCAATCCTGGCAACACATAAACCAGGTGTGGTGGCACATACACGCCTGTAATCTCAGCGTGTCAGAGGACTGAATAGGAACTTCAAGGGCATTCTCAGTTATACAGACCAGCCCAGGCAACAGGAAACTGTCTCATGATAACCCCTTGTTAGTGGGCTCTGGCCCCACTAAGCATGTTGGTGGGACTACTTCTTCCTTAGCCATGACCATATCTAGTAGGAGGGAATGGCTTGTGAGAGACTACTTTAAGGTTAAGCCAGGCTTTTTCACCTGGAGGGACAGCCATCTGGCTCTGAGAGTCTAGAGCTGATGACACATTACTTGGAGGAGTGGGGAAGTAAGCGGTGTCACCCTGATTGACAGATTTGTTCTCCAGGAGTCAGTTGTATCGAGCACAGCTTTGCTATGCTCAAAGCGTTTATGGGGCCCATGCCACTCGCCTTGGCATTCCTTGCAGCCAGCAGGCTGCCAGGCATGAAGCTCAGCAGGCACCTATTGAGCTGGACGACGAAAGGCTTCTCCTCACAGTGCAACCTCTGGCGCTCCAAGTGTGAGTTCCAGCAGAAATCCTTCCCGCCCTGGAAAGCCTTCTCTCCGGGGTGAACCTTCCTGTGTATGGGAAGACAGTGGTGAAGGTCTTGCCGCACTGGTGACATTTGTAGGGCTTCTCGCCGGTTTGGCTGGTGCACCACGAGGTAGGAGTACAAGCTGAAGGCCTTAACGCACTCGGAGCACCGGAACGACTTCTCCCCGCTGTGGGTGCGCTGGTGCACCCCGATATCCCAGGGGCAGCCGAAGGCATGGCCGCACTCGCAGTACTTGAAGGGCTTGTCGCCTGTGTGCGCCCTCTGGTGGAGGGCGAGGCCCGCGCGCCAGTGGGAGGCTTTGGCGCAGTCCCCGCACTTGAGTGGCTTTGTGGCCACGGCGGATCTTCTCGCGCACGGTGAGCGAAGAGTGGCAGGCGGCGCGCTTGTAGGGCCGCTCGCCCGTGTGCGCCGCGGGTGCGCGTTGAGGCGTGAGTAGCAGCGTGGCTGCGATGGTGCTCCACGAGGTCGGCGCTCCTGGCATCTGAAGGCCTTTGCGCGGCCGTGCCAGCGCAAGTGCAGCGACAGGGCTTCGCAGGAACACCTTCCCGCACTGGCTGCACGCAGACATGTTCTCCCCAGCGTAGTGCCCACCTCATGCTGTCTGTGCTCCCGTGCAGATTGCCTGGGCTCTTCTGACCGTTGATGCTCTTTGGTGGTTCAGAGGCAGTCCCTTTGTGGACTGGATGTCCTTACTGCATCTGGCAGGTTGAGTGTCCAGTGGGAGTGCCTTGATCAGTGGAGAAGGGGCACCCTAGACGGACAGCCTCCTCAGTCCCACTGTGGCTGCCAAGGCACTCTTTTATGAGGTCGCTCCCACTGGCAATAGGAGCTGGCTTCCACAGCGCAGCCTCGCTCCCCAGTGCAGTGTCATTCTGCAGCTCCCAGGCCAGGATACTACCTGGTCTGCCTCCCATCTGACTTGGCTTCTTCGACTGCCTCAGAATCAAAGCCTGAGACAGCCCTGTATTGTCAATGTCCTCCTCCAATATCCCAGGCTCTGCCTTCCACTCTATAAGGGATTGAAGCAGGGTTTTCTATATTGAGCATAAGCATGGCCCTGGAACTCAGACTGGGTTACTGGACTGGAGATGCAAGTAAACCAGAAAATTGAGTAGAAACCCAAAAGCACCCGGAAGTCCAAAGGCACAAAGGTGGAGTGCCCAGGTGAACAGGCAAAGGAAGCTGAAAACCCAGCCAGGCTTCAAATCCATCCCTGAGGGCTGAGATCAGGATCAGGAGCTGATTCAGTCCCAGATACATCCACCCACAGACTGCACTGGCATAAACTCAAGTCTAAAAATGTGATCCAGCAGTTCTGTGGTGCCTGGGGGGGTGGTGTGTGTGACTGCCTCCTCGCCCTCTTTAGCATTCCATCCCAAAGGCTGGCGCTGCTTGAACACATCGGAAACGTAGCAGCAGACCTCTTGATGGGTTTGCCTCCTAGGATGTCGTCTGTGGAGCTACCCTGTGAGGTGGTGCGTGTGCACAAGGGCTGCCCCGACCTCTCTTTCCTTGCTCACCTCTGACCTCTGACCTCAGTGTGCTTTATCTGACTATTCAGGAACAACTCCACTGTTTCCTCTGACCCAGGAGACTCTCACCTTACTCTGCAGGAGTTTAGATTGAGATATAGTAGTGCTTCTCAAAACATACAAGAAGTAGGCCTGGCATGGTGGCTCACATCTTTAATCCCACTGCTCAGGATGCAGAAGCTGTTGAAACTCTGTGAGTTCGAGGCCAGCCTGTCTACATAGTGAGCATAGGCCAGTCAGCGCTGTGTAGAGAGACCCCTGTCTCCAAAAAAAAAAAAACAAAAAACAAAAAAAACAAAAACAAAAAACAAAAAAAACCAACAACAACAACAAAACCAAACAAGAATAAAACAATCATACAAGAAGTTGCATTTTCTCTTGGAGGAGACCAGACAACCAAATTAGATGGGTTGCACCTACTTATCTGCACTAGGACTCCAAAAAGGGCCTTTCCCACTACTGGGGTGGGCTCTGTGCTACTGAGAGACTTACCTTCTAAGTCTGTCTTCTCCACAAGCTCTCAAGATAGTATAGGGGCTCTCAGCTACAGAGGAGAGGGGTAGTCAGAATTGACTTCTGAAGGGTAGAGAGCAGGTAGCTAGATGCAGGGTGAGCAGGAGAGGGCCCATGCTGAGGATGTGAGAGGTAAATTCGAGGAGAGTGGCCCTTTGAGTGCAGGTGAGGAGGGGCTGAGGCAGAGGGTCCTGGGGAGACCCACTCACCACACGATGAGTAGTATACATAAAGGGGAACGTGAAAGGTGACTCTGTGCACAATCCAGGAGGCCAGGTAAGGATAACCTGGCAAAAACAGCCTTCAGACTGGCATTGCAGTTATGAATATGAATATGAGACAGGAAACCTCAGGCTCAAGAAGGTGGCAGAAAGGAGGATAGAGAAAGCAGAACCTGGTCATGCCCACGCCTAGGTGGACAGTGAAGATTTGCTACATCCACTCCAGCAGTGACTGGCGTGACAGACCTAGAAACCTGGACGCAGTCCTGAGGTGAAAAGTCCACAGAAACTTAGTCTGCTGGAAGCGTGGCATCCCATAGCACCTGTGCTCCAAACTTGTCCTTGCGTTAGTCAGAGTATGAGTCTGTCTGCTTTCTTTCAGTCTTGTTTTATTATAGGAGTCTCCAAGCAATGACTTGCCAAATACCTAAGCAAAACTGAACTTAGTTTCCTGGCCTTCACCCATGCCTAGGTAGTCCTTGAGCTGACCCTGGGCTTGGAATTCAGTAAGAACGTTGCCTATTCAGTGACATTCAGAATTGCCTCTAGTATTGTAAGAGAGATGGTGAAAGAAATCAGGCATTACTATCTACTACATAGAGTTAGAAATCTCAAGGCAAGCTTAGCAAAGTAAGTTTAGAATTCTTATTATAGTTATATATGGCAGACTACATTACTTATTAGTAGAAGGTCCCCCCCCCACACTATCACTTAGAATAAAAGCCAAGTCGCTCCCATATACAGGAATTTACAATGGTTTAGGAAGTAGATCGAGCTGTGGTTTTAGAGTATTGCATTATTCATGAGAAGGTTAGCTAGAGTGGAACTCCCTAATTAGAACCATGACTTGGGCGTGAAAGCCCTTGCCCCAGGAGTGTAAAGACCTCACACCTGGCTTCTAAGAATACAGCTGACCTTAGATAGAGCTGACTTTGTCTCAGTTGTTTTATTGCCCAGTTCCTGCCAGTCTTTGTGTCTGCATTCCTCTGTTTGGTGTAAGAGTCATTAAGCATCCGGTAACCTCGGTAACCTCGTTGTACCTTGCCGATGTGCCACCTAACTTCCCTATTTTCTTCTGTATTAAAAGTCTGGTGCTTACTTTGAGAAATGACATTCAGATACCACACTCCCTTGTGTCCATGTCTGTTTGTCACCCTTTTCTCGAGATTTACAAATGGGTGGGAAGAGGAAGTTTGGAGAGGGGCCAGCGAATGGAACGTGAGGCAGAGGCACACCTTGGAAGACCACAGTCCTCATCACTACTCTGCAAGCAGATGGTACTGCAGTTGGTAAAGTTGAGAAAACAAGGGTCCAAGTCAGAAGGAAAGAGGGAGCGGGGGCAACACTCAGGGATTGGCAGTGCCCTGTGTATGGGGAGCATGATACACTCACGGTGCAGCTTATATGATACGGTGTGTAGGTGCAGTGTATCTGCACATAGCTCTCAGGACCTCAGGGCCTGTCTCCAGGACACTTAGGGAAGCCCAGATCTCTTACACCAGTGCTGTGATTGCTCTACATAAACATCCTCTCATAAACTCAACTTATCCTTAGACGATGTCTGAGACTCTAGACCAGAGGTTTCCAACTTGTGGGTTGGGACCCCTTTGTGGGTTTGAATGACCCTTTCACGTGGGGTCACCTAAGACCATCGGAAACACAGATGTTTACATTATGATTTGTGACAGTAGCAAAATTAGAGTTATGGAGTAGCAACAAAAATAACTTTATGGGGCCGGGTGTGGTGGCACACGCCTTTAATCCCAGCACTTGGGAGGCAGAGGCAGGCGAATTTCCGAGTTCAAGGCCAGCCTGGTCTACAGAGTGAGTTCCAGGACAGCCAGGGCTATACAGAGAAACTCTGTCTTGAAAAACCAAAAAAATAAATAAATAAATAAAGTAATTTTGGTAAAGAGGGCAGAGAAGGCAAAAGAAGCTGGGGCCAGAAACAGAGTCCGAACTTTGGGACTGTAGTTAACACAGTGCCTATGGCAGGTTGGAGACTGGGGCATGAAGACAGAGATGGGGTTGAGAATGGAAGATGCCCACCTGGCTCCTGGCTCCACACACCCAGGCATTCTCTGTGCCCACACACCCAGGCACACACCCAGGCCCCAGACAGATAAAAATCCCTGTACAGAAGGAGGTGGACAGTCTCTGCAATGCTATGTTCATTTGACAGCTCCTGGGAGATGGAGAACTATTTTGTTTGTCTTCTTGTTTTTAATTAATATTGTAGGTTGGAACCCTGGTAGGCTGACTACACACCAGAGCAAGACCCAAACCCAAGACTAGCTCGGTAATACAAACCAGTAAAGAAGGAAGAAAGTAATTTCAAAGTTGGGTGAGAAGCAAAGGGAGGTTTGGTGAGGATACAGTTGGGGGTGGTAAAGTATGTTCAAAATAAATTGTAAGAAATTTCCAATAAAATATTTTTATTAAATATTAAGTTAGATGTCATGGTGTATGGACATTGTAGACTTACATGGTGCAGGAAAGCAACTTGAGTTTGTGTAGCTTTCACTGGTGTTTTCTGAACAGAATTTCACATCAGAATATTTTCCTTCAGGTTTCTGCAAGTAGCCATTAACTACCCCTCTGCTCCTGTCGCAGTGACAGTGGCTCCAAGATGCCTCTCCAAGCGTCCCTGGGAGGAGCAGGCAGCTTAGCCTTTGCACCTGCAGCTGGAGCCCCATGTACCTCTCACATCACCCTGCTCTCCTGGCAGGGACCACTCATAACAGAACTCAGATTGGATGGGCTCAGTTGCGCCCTGGAAGATGGAATTGACTGGACTGCCATCAGACTGGAGATGTGACAGCCTCCCAATGTCTACCCTCAGTCGCTGGGAAAGGTCTTGGTGGCAGCCTAAACTTGGTCTAGAGCTCTGATATTCCCACCGTATCCCACTAAATCCGGGACATGCTTAGCCACCACGTCTATACAGCCAGCATTGACATTATCACCATGGGTTGGCCCCCAGTACTCAGACTTCTACTGTGATGGCTAGCTTCCTGTATGGCCCTAAAAAGTCTGACTTACTTGTTTTACATCCTGGTAATAATATCTCCCTTGATTATAAAGGCCTCTGAAACAAAATATTGTAAAAATGTCAATGTGTGGATCACTAAGCTAGGTCATAAAGGCTATATCTTGTGCCTTACTTCTTGAATCCCTCTGGGAGAGCCAACACCATATCTTAAGGATATTAGATCTCAACAGTGAGAAACTGGTCTCTTGTTTATATCCTTTACAGCTTTATTACCCAGAAGTGGAACTGACCTGGACTTGACCATCTCATGAAAGGTCCTGAGGAAGCACATTTAGCTAGACAAGGTGGAAGATTACTAAAGTTCATTGTTTTGACCCATTTATTTGAGGGGAGGCAATCTATTGTACAACAGTAGACAACAGTACATATAGAATAAATTTAAATAGCTAAACGAAGACAAATTCCAGTATTTAGAATAGGGTTTCTATGAAAACAAATGGAAAAGAGCTAGACAGAAATCCATGAGTGAGCAGAAGCCAGGAGAGCAATGGGCAGAGGCCAGGAAAGCGGGGAGATGGGTATTAAGGGGAGCACAGATGCTGTAAGACCTTTAGAGCAGGCTTTTAATTTCATTTCTGCCTACCACCCTTTGCACCTCAGTAATTTTACATGGCCCTGGCGTTGTAGGTATGTAGAATAGATGTACAAATCAAATATAATTGATAATAAATCAAAGCAACTTTATTTTGGTTGATTATAATAGCACAAACCTTTAATTCCAGCCTTAGAAGGCAGAGGCAGGAGGACCTCCATGAATTCAAGACCAGCCTTGTCTACACAGTGCAGTCCAGCACATAATGAAAACCTGTCTCAATTAAAACAACAACAACAAAAATTTTATCTTACATTTGGTACACATATAATTTTACCCTTTATTATTTATTGTTGAAGCAGTGAGTCTTTAAACCACTCTGAGCTCCTGGGGTGTGGACTCACGCTTTACACTGCCTGCCCAGAGGCTCTGGATCTTGGACAGAAAAACACACACTGCCTTTGTATTTTAATATGCCTTAACTAGCTCAATGACTGGTTAACCATCGAGCTAACACACTCCCCTCTGATACTCTTTTTTTTTTTTAAAGATTTATTTATTATTATATCCAAGTACACTGTAGCTGTCTTCAGATCACTGTAGCTGTACCAGAAGAAGGAGTCAGATCTCATTACAGATGGTTGTGAGCCACCATGTGGTTGCTGGGATTTGAACTCAGGACCTCTGGAAGAGCAGTCAGTGCTCTTAACCGCTGAGCCATCTCTCCAGCCCCGATATTCTTTTTTTTAATTTTTATTTTTTATTTTATTTTATTTTTTAAAGATTTATTTATTTATTATATGTAAGTACACTGTAGCTGTCTTCAGACACTCCAGAAGAGGGCGTCAGATCTTGTTACGGATGGTTGTGAGCCACCATGTGGTTGCTGGGATTTGAACTCCGGACCTTCGGAAGAACAGTCGGGTGCTCTTACCCACTGAGCCATCTCACCAGCCCAGCCCCGATATTCTTAAGTAATTACTAAAATCTATACTTTATCTCTGTTACCCCAGACCCAATGAGGGAGTGGCCCTTGGGGCTGCTTTTCCCTGATTCTTACACGGCTGGTTCTCTGTCTTCCACAGCTCTCACGTCTGTATCCTCTTTCTTTCCTTCTGCCCTGCCGATTCTCCTTCTTGCTCTCTTGCATTTCCTCTCCTGAAATCCTTAAAGTTCCGCCTCTGCCCAGTCATTGGCTGCTGGCTCTTTACTGACCAGTCAGAAAACCAACTGTAGGTAGGGACACACAGGATGGGCTGTGCAAATTCCTATGCAAGCACAAATCAGATCCCCAACAAAGTGCTGTTGTTGTTTGCTTGCATTTTGAGACAGGCTATCACTGTGTAGCCCTGGCTGTCCTGGAAATCTCTATATGGACCAGGTTGGCCTCAAATTCACTGCGATCTACCTGCCTCTGCCTCTTGAGTGCTAGGATTAAAGGTGTCCACCACCATGTCTAAACTTTATTATTTATTAAAAACAGGCAAGGGCTGGTGAGATGGCTCAGTGGGTAAGAGCACTGACTACTCTTCCAAAGGTCCTCAGTTCAAATCCCAGCAACCACATGGTGGCTCACAACACCCGTAATAAGATCTGATGCCCTCTTCTGGTGTGCCTGAAGACAGCTACAGTGTACTTATTTATAATAATCTTATTTGAAAAAAAAAAACAGGCAAACTGGGATTCTAATGAGGTGGATACACCTGTGTTGGGGAGATTTCTCAGCAGGCAGATGTGCACACACAGGTTCTTAGGACCCGAGTTCAATCTCCAGATCCCAGAAGGTAGCAGGAGAGAACCAACTCCCAGAGTTGTACTCTGACCTTCACAGAGCACCTCCACAAACTCACACACATACACCCCTATTGCACACACACATACATACATGCCCACACTCACACATATGTACACACACACATACATATACCTACACACGCCTATATACATGGCTACACTCATACACATATTTACACACACCTATACACACATATACCTACACACACCTATATACATGCCTACACTCATACATGTACTTACACACTCCTATACACATACTCCTAGATGCACACTCATACACACATCTCCATACACATATACACATGCCTCAACATACACACATTCATGTATACACCTATACACACACTCATATAAACACCTACACACACCTATACATATACTCCTATACACACATTAATACACACACACCTACATTCACATGCATACTTATACACACTCATATGCACACATCTACACACATACACACACACACAAATAGATGCTATTTTAAATTTTGTTTATAATTATGTTCCTTTTATGTGTATGGGTATTTTGTCTGCAGGTATGTCTGTGCGCCATGTGTATGGTTGGTCAACAAACGGGACAGAGGATGGCATTAGATTCCCTGGAACTGGAGTTGTGATCAGTGAGACCCATGTGGGTGCTGGGACTTGAACCTGGTGCTTCTGGAAGGCCAGCCAGGCTTTTACCTAGAATCATCTCCTGCTGAATGTTTGATCCCCTGTGGAGTACAGAGCATCCTCAAGGTCGGTGTTGAGACTATTCCTTTTTGGGACAGCATACTGCAAAGTATCAAAAGTGTTAGGGTCAGGTCAGAAACTATTGGAAATTCTGTTTTAATCCCCAGATAAAATTTATTTAACAGTTTTTTAAAATGAAGTCCAAGTCAGCAACTCACACATAGTATCTATCTATCTATCTATCTATCTATCTATCTATCTATCTATCTATCTATCTATTTATTTATTATTTAGTGGGTGTATGTATGTGTGTGTGCACGCATGCATGTACATGCGTTGGTTGCTACCAAGGCAACTTATAAAAGAAACCATGGGGCTCATGGCTCCAGAGAGTAGCAGAGTCCATGACCATCATGGCAGGGAATATGGCAGCAGACAGGCATAGTGCTTGAGCAGTAATTGAAATCATGAAGCAGGATCTGTGTGTGTGTGTGTGTGTGTGTGTGTCTGTGTCTGTGTCTGTGTGAGTGTGTGTCTGTGTGTTTGTGTGTGTCAGTGTGAGTGTGTCTGTGTGTCAGTGTGAGTGTGTGTCTGTGTGTCTGTGTGTGTGTGTGAGTGTGTGTGAGTGTGTGTGTGTGACTGTGTGTGTACATGCACACATGTGTATGGAGAACAGCCATATTAGGGTTCTTGACAGTGTCTTTGGAGGGAGGACCTGGGATGAAGAAATAGAAGCAGAAGCTGGACTCAGGAGGGCTGAGAGGACTGAAAATGACCTGCACAGCTCCTCCCATACCCCTCCAATGAGGAGGCAGAAAACAAGCAGCAAAGTGCGCAGAGAGCAGACCTGCAGAGCTCACTCAGCTCCCTTAGCAAGGCTGCTCTAGGACTGGAAACAATGTATTTCATATTTTAGTGTCTACAACATGTGACCACATACATATGGGGGAAATATCCAGCGCTAAGGCCTTGGTCCTTCTCCAGAGCTAGCCTTGCCTGGCATGGTGAAGGCAGAATGCCACATTTCATTGTCAGGGGCTCCCAGCAGTCTCCCAGAGAGAAAGACTGAACACACACTGCTTTCATTTATCAGAAGAAGAATATTAAGCAAAATACACGACGCACTAACAATAAAAGAAACGACTGCTGAAATCAGTTGTAGTAAGGTTACTCATGGACCAGCGTCACACACCACTTGCTGCAGGAGGGGAAGGGCGCACACACTTCCACAGAATCCCCGGATTGCCTGTTGGAGGATGCTGACTGGAGAAACTTTCTACGTGCTAGAAATGTCACAATTTGATTGTAGTGAGAATTGTGGTTTCTTTAAGAACACAGAAATATTATAAGAATGTGTTTTCATTTTAACCCCAGTGGGGGATATGGGATTGCCTCAGACTGTCCACAGCAGCTGACTGGGTTGCCTCATGCTCTAGCAGGGCTGTGATTTTACCAGCTGCAGAAAGTTTCTACAAGTGTGTGATGTTTGGAATTCTGAGGACTCTTCAGAGGGTGTATAAATGCTAGGGCCCCAAGAGGTGTTGTGGATGGTTGGTTGTTGTTGTGGATTGTTGGTTGTTGGTTGGTTGTTGGTTGGTTGGTTGGTTGTTGTTAGTTTCATGGCTAAACACTATTGTAAAATTGTATCTGGATATCTGCATGGGTTATGTTCTATATAAGCTGAATTGTTTATTATTGTTATTATTATTATTATTTACTTAACTGGGTGGTGGTGGTGGTGCACACGTTTAATCCCGGAGCTCTGGGGGCAGAGGTAGGATGATCTCTGATTTTGAGTTCTAGGACAGTCAGGGCTACAACAGAAAACTCTGTCTCAAAAAACAAAACTCATGGGCTGGTGAGATGGCTCAGTGGGTATGAGCACTGACTGCTCTTCCGAAGGTCCTGAGTTCAAGTCCCAGCAACTACACAGTAGCTCACAACCACCCATAAAACCACTCATAATGAGATCTGATATGAGATCTGATGCCCTCTTCTGGTCTGTCTGAAGACAGCTACAATGAATGTACTTTTTTTTTTTTTTTACTTTATATGTATGGGTGTTTGCCTGCATGCATGTCTGTGTGCTGTGTAGACCTGGTGCCCAGAGAGGTCATAGAAGACATAGGATCCCTTGGAACTGAAGTTATGGAAGCCCAGGTCCCCTGGAAGAGCAGCCAGTGCTCTTACATGCTGAGCCATCTTTCCAGCTCCTGCAAGGTATACATCTTAATCAAAATAAATTAACTGAATGAGATGGCTACAACTTATAAGAAAAACAACAAGAAGTAGGAACAAACATTTCACAGAGCAGGAACTGTGCATGATTAACATGCATGGGGTGGTGAAGCACAGAGTGGCAATGCATGCTGGGAATCCTAGCACTTGGGGGGTGGAGGCAGGACATGCAGGAGTTCAAGGCCAGGTTAAAAAAAAAAATGGCCACATAAATTAGCAACAAACATAAACCAGGGTGTTTCAACTGTCCATTGATAGAGGTATAAATAATTCAGTTGAAATACTATACAGCAGTTAAAATAAATGGTCCACAGCTACACAAACAGATGTGTGACCCTTGTAAGGACTGAAGTGTATCTCAGTGGCAAGTTACTTGCTTGGAGCAAGGAAGACAGCACTGCACAAAATTCAAACAAGAAAGGAGCGTTGGGTTGCACAGCAAGTTCCACATATAGCATAAACCAATTTAAACTTAGACAGAGACAGGCAAACCAAGGCACACACTGTTCAGAGATAATGCACGATGCCTCTGGCAGATGGGGGAAGAGCTGGGGCTCACCCTGGTCGAATAGTTGGTTTAATGAGAGTGCCTTATATAATGAGGTTTTGCTTCAAGCAGACAGTGGGTAGTATTTTGTGTTCAATTGCAGTTTACAGTAAACTCTTAATAAAAAAAATAATTAACCAACTTCTAGCTCTCTCACTTGGACCTAGAAGCTGCGGAGGAAAGCTCCTGATGGGGGAGGGAGTATTAGTTGAAAAGGTTCAAATGCCTGAAATAATCTGGTTCAGGTCTTGGTAGAGGTCTGTTGGGTGACATGTGAGTGCTCAGATGGTGTCTGCTGCTAGGGCCTCCTTGGTGATCTTCTTAGCGAGAGGACAGCACCAGCAGCTCCAGGGTCACACTCTCTCTTCTCCCCTCCTGAGAGGTACAGGTGGGCAAAGCCTTTCATCTGGAGAAGACAAGAGTGGGATGCCCTGCCCTCTGACTGGGCAGATGGTGTAATGATGGAGCCAGCACCAGCACCTAGCCCTGCTGTGTACAGAGACCCAAAGATTTACCTAGTGCCAAGCCCTGGGCTCACACTTAATTGATAAGGAACATGAATTTATTTACTGTACTGTTGGGGCCTCCCAGCTCTTGGTTGCCACTGGACCACCTGCGGTGGTGGTCTTCAGATCTGCCAAGCTTACCTTACTGTTTATACTAATCGCTGTCTTTCAAAGCCCAGCCCCCCTGCAGTCGCTAAGATTCACCAGCTGTGGAAATCTTCAGATATGCCAGAGCTGCTCTACTGTTGCTGTCCTTTAAAGTGTCTCCATCCCCTGCTGAGAAGACCGGTTGATGTCCCAGAAGACAACATCCTTTGGACCCGTCTACGGACATTCACCTGTGCCTTGATCCTTTGGACCCACCAACGGACATTCACCTGTGCCTCCAAAGACTGGGGCTGGGGACTGGGGTTTTTCCCACGCTATATAAACTGAGTTCCTTCATTAAACCTTGGGCCTCGATCAGAATAATTTGTCCTGGTCTCAAATTTCTCTCGCCGTCTTTTCCCCCTCAGGACAGCCCTGCCCTTCAGGATGAACCCAGACTGAAGTGAGTTTTACTGCAGGCAGAAACTCACACTGTACAGTGTGTGTGTATGTTCCTGCATGTGTATGCATGTTCCTGTGTTTGTGCACATCTTTCTATGTGTGAGTGCATGTGTGTATATTTATTAGTATGTATATATTCTTGTGTGAGTGTGTGTGCATATTCCTGCAGTTTGTGTGTATGTGTACATATTCCTGTGTTTGTGGTGTTATGTGTGTTTGTGGGTGTGTGTACATGTTCCTGTGGGTATACATGTTTGTGTGTATGTACATGTTCCTTTGTGTGAGTTTGTGTATGTATGTTCCTGTGTATGTTTGTATGTGTGTGTGTCTGCTTCTATGTGTGAGCATAGGTTCAGAGTACAACCTGGGTGAGGTTCCTTGCCTACCACTTTGAGGTCTCATGGCCAGGCAAGCTGGCCAATGAGCTTCTGAGGGTTCTCTTGTCTCTGCCACCATCTCTGGACTGACATGTACTGGGGTTATAGGTGGGCTCTGCCATGCATGACTTTCACGAATTTGAACTTGAGTCCTCGTGTTTTACCAACTATGCTATCTCCCCAGCTGACATAGCACCCAGCAAACAGTCATTACCAGGTAATGAGCTCATTAGGAGGTCAGACAAGGTCATTACTGAGTAATGAATCTGCCCCCTGCAGAGTCACCTGCCTCAGGCCAGTTCCCAGAAAACCTCTGTGTGGCCAGTGCCAGGGGGTGTTCAGTCCCCATGGAAGGAAGCTGTGGACTGCAATGACATGCAGGCCCCCTTTCTCTTCTACTCAGATTGG
>NC_034601.1:13591093-13610972 GCF_900095145.1 Mus pahari
GGGAGCAGGAGAGGGTGCCCACTGCAGTGGCAGGCTATGGGAGCAGGAGAGGGTGCTCCACTGCAGTGGCAGGCTGTGGGAGCAGGAGAGGGTGCCCACTGCAGTGGCAGGCTATGGGAGCAGGAGAGGGTGCCCACTGCAGTGGCGGCCAGGGCCTCAGGCAGAGTGACCTGCTTTATGGCTTCCCCTCCCTGGCTTCCTTCTCCAGGAACAATGAGAAAGATCCCTCCCACTGTCTGGAAGATGACTATGACAGACAGCTCAGCAGACAGGGGGAGGGAGACTTTGAAAGACTGTCAGACAACTGGACATATCCTTCCCAGGTGACTAGCCATCCTGCAACAGCAGCCCTACCTGCTGGCCCCCTTTTGTGTCCACGGCTACATTTGGAATGATTCAGCTGCTGGGCGCGGGAGGCACACGCCTTTAATCCCAGCACTGGGGAGGCCGAGGTGGGCAGATCTCTGTGAGGTCCAGGCCAGTCTGGTCTACAGAGTGAGTTCCAGGGCATCCGGGGCTACACAGAGACCCTGACTTGAAAAACAAAGCCAAAAAACAAAAAGATCCAACCATATACTGTAGTTCTGTAGGGACTATCTGGGTAGAGCCAGGCACTGTGTTGATATATATTCTGCTGTGGGAAGAAGAGATAGGATTCATCTCTGAACACAGAATAATAAACAGGAATTTGTAGCTGAGTAGCAGGAAGGGGCCGTGATGAGACATTTCAAAAGGGAAACAGGTACGGGCAAGGGTTCTTGTTGAAGATGCAGCCACCAGACAGTCTGGGACACAGTAGAGGCTGGGGTGGGTAAATATTGGTCCTTGCTAAACTGAGTTAGTAGAATTCTTGTTTTGTTTGTGTTTTCAGGAACAGGGTCTCTTTAGTCCAGGCTGTCCCTGGGACTCACTATATAGCACAGACTGGTCTTGAACCTACAGTAACTCTTTAGTTTCTGCTTCCCAAACACTGGGATTACAGGCCTGAGTCACAAGTTAGGCTTAGAAACTAGAACCCAGAAGGACCTAGGGGATTTTAGGAGCCTGAGTAGAGTTTGGCTGGGCAAAGGATTTTTACCACTGGCTGAAGAAAGATGGAGCAGAGATTGAACGAGGCCTTCCCCCACACAGGCTGTTCATTTGGGAGGGGAGGAGCTGAGGGCATGCATGTGCTGGTGGGTTCATTTCCATCTCTCTCCCAGACAGGGGTTAGGGCCCAAGCCACCTCAGACTGGCCAGAGCCACCTCAGGCTGGACATCGCAGGGCTGGGAGGCTGCTGACGCCAAGACCCAGCAAACACAGTCATTACCAGGTAATGAGCTCATTAGGAGGTCAGACAAGGTCATTACTGAGTAATGAATCTGCCCCCTGCAGAGTCACCTGCCTCAGGCCAGTTCCCAGAAAACCTCTGTGTGGCCAGTGGCGGGGTGGGGGGGGGTTGGGGGGGGTTTCAGCCCCCGTGGAAGGAAGCCGTGGACTGCAATGACATGCAGGCCCCCTTTCTCTTCTACTCAGATTGGAAACAGATTCCCCAAGTCCAAGATCTGGAAGTTTGAGATTCTGTGTGAACACAAACGGGCTTTTCCCTCCCACCACTTTCTTAGCAGCATAGAGTCTCACAACTCTGACAGGAGGGGAAACTAAGGCAAGACCATGGGAAGTATGACTACCTAGCAGGGGCTCAGACGGTCTCAGGAGAGGTGTTTGCACCCCTATCAGACTGCTTGAACAATTAAGGAATTAGAATTTTCCCAGACATTTAACGCTGGAGGAGAGGAAAGCCTGGTGCATCAGTCAGAGGGGCACTTGTCCCACAGAAAGATTTCACAAAGAGCTGAAAACTTGTTAGATGGCCTCACAGGACAGACTAGAGCAGAAACAGCCACAACACTGACCAGGTTGGCTTAGCTGTTTGCACGTCTTGCTCGCCACTAAACCTAAGCCTGCCAGAGTCTGCCTGGGAGGTCACTGGGCCCTGCTCCTCTTTTTTGTTGTTGTTGTTTTTTGAGACAGGGTTTCTCTGTGTAGCCCTGGCTGTCCCGGAACTCACTCTGTAGACCAGGCTGGCCTCGAACTCAGAAATCCACCTGCCTCTGCCTCCCAAGTGCTGGTATTAAAGGCGTGAGCCACCACGCCCGGCCCGGCTCCTCTTCTTATTGTCACCACAGATCTATCTCCTGTCTCTGCTTGTCCATACTACTTGTCATTTTGTCTGTTGAGAGTGAGCTTGTTAGGACTGCCAAGGTCCAGCTTATACCCTAGAAACTCTGGTGACAGGGCCACCGGAGCTCTATGTATGAGCTGAGACCCTGGACAGGCTGTACACATTCAGCCATGTTCTGATCCTGCTCCTTCCAGCTCTCCTCGCTCTGTCACATTCAAGAAGCAATGCCAGGGCCTCAGAGTGGCACAGATGGCTCAAAAAGCAGCTTCAAGGGCTCTGTGCTGGCATGCACCTTCACCAAGAACTACGACAGCTGGAACTCGGCTGGACTCCTGGAGAAGACAGAGTTCCAGACGACAAAGCCTGGGTTTGGGGTACTTGTGCTCTGACTCCTCCCCGCTAGGGATGTGAAGCTAGTGCTCCCTCCTCCTCTAGAGCCGCCAGAGGCCCTCCAACATGGCTGAGTGATCTCCTGGCTCCCACATGCCCTCTGGTTCTGGGAAATAAATCCTATCTTGGTGACTGCCAGGGCTTAATAGTGAAAGAGTGGCAGTAGTGACGACATTAAGTCACACGAGGAGGTTGCCCCATCTCCATCCCTGCTTGGAGCGCCAGGCGTTCCGCCTCCACTGGCCTTGTTCATGAGTTAATGAGTGGTTTGGTCACTGACTGCCCTTTTAGAAGGTCCCACCTGAATGCACAGGGCCAGAGCAGGGGCCAGATGGGGACAGCCTTGCAGCCAGGCTCCCTGTGCCACAGTGCCTGGCCTAGCCCTGGTCTAGTCAGCCCCTCGATGCAGGGAGCTAAGGGGCTGGCTGGGTCTGAGCCGCTCCCAAGAGGAAACAGAGGCTGGCCTGCCTTTGCCCCTTGTTCTATGCCCTCCAGCTCTGCCCCTGCTTTAGCCCATCTTTTCCTTTCTGAAAGCAGCATCTCTCCGAGTAACCGTCTGGGTTGGGGGCTGTGTGCTCTCCCACCACAGCTTCTGCCTCCATACCTCAGCCCTGCTACCACCCATCAGACCTGGGCACCCCCGCCCCCACCGCACGGTGCCGTGCCAGGCAAGACCCAGGGTCCTGTTCATGTGAGACAAGCACAATAGCCCAGGGCCCTCCCACCTCTTGACTTCTCCTTGAGCTCAGAGGCTGGGCATGGTGTGTGTGTGTGTGTGTGTGTGTGTGTGTGTGTGTGCACTTGTGCATACAGACAGGTGCACACACACTTGCCTCCCTGCTCTCACCTCTGCAGCCCTGCTCTGGACCCTGGTCGTGCCTTCCTGCATGACCTCTGCCACAAGCAGTCTTAACAAAGGACAATGTGGACCTCTCTGGAGAGGCTTAGTTTGTAGCTCAGCACAGTCATAAATATTCTGAGTCAAGTATAAACACACAAGAACATCCACTTCTCTGCACACAGTACTCCTGCCTCTGACGTTGTCTGCAAGCTTAGAGTCTCTGTTGGCCTCTGTCACCCTCCTAGCTTGCTAGGCTTCCGGGGTGCAGACTTGGTTCAGAGAGGGGAAAGCCCTTCCACTACACAGCCTGGAAAGCAGGTCTGGGGCAGAGATTCAGGGCTTTGTAGTCAGCAGCAGGGGTTTGGGGAGAGGCATGGTTAATGAGCGCTAGAACTCATCTGGGCCAATACAGGAGGGCCCAGGGGAACAGGTAAGTCACCAAGAACAGGGGACACTTAAGACGCTGAGTGTCACATTCTCATCTCCTGGCTTTACTTACATGAGCCAGAGTGAATGAACTAGAAGGGAAACAGGTGGTCCCCCACCAGGCTGCCACAAGCCGTTGACAGCACCCCCGCCCTCCGCACACGTGCACACATGCAGTTACAGGGATGCAGAGGCTAGCCCCTGCACCTGGGCACACAGATCCAGCCTCTGTTCTCAGCACTGCTGGATCCCCGCAGAGCCCTCCCTTCTTACAATTTTCTTCGGAGGTTCCAGGGCACTGAGCACCCAGAGTGCTAACAACGCCCCAGGGACGATGAGAACAACATGCTCATGCTTGGCGGGGAGATCCTGCCCTCTAGAGGGACATAGGACCCACTTACTGTACCAGGCGCAGGTACAGCTCAGGGTGTACAGGGCTGGGAAAGAACCAGGCTCCACAGAAAGTGAAAGGTTACTAAAGCCGGTCAGGAGAGGAAAGATTAGCTAGGGTAGCCATGGGCCCTTAGGGGGGGGGGGCTCGGCAGGGTGAGTGCGAGTGCTTAACCCTGGGCTTAACCCTTATTCCTTCATCAAGCATTCAGCACATTTAGCAACACTAAGGACCTAGCTCTGGGCCAGACTCAACACAGAAGAGCCCGCCATGGGTTCAGGCTCCTCACTGTGGAAGGGCAGAGAGTCACTGAAAAAAATCACTGTAAGCCAGATGCAGTGGTATGAGCCTACAGCCCTGGCTACTGGTGAGGCTGAGGCAGGAGGGACCATTTGAGTGCAGGAGTTCAAGACCAGTCTGGGCAACATAGCAAGGCCTTATCTCAAAACTAAACAGAAATGCACTGGAGAATTGGCTCGTTGGTTAAAGACCCACTCAAAAGGCCTGGGTTTGAGTCCCAGCATTCACATGGAAGCTCACCACCCGCTCAGGCACCAAGCATGCCATGTGGTACATGACACACATGCAAGCAAAACACTCATTTGCATTAAATAAAAATTCTAAAAAAAAAAAATCACCCCCAAACTACACAAAAACCAGAGCTAGCTGGGACAAGTGGAGTGCTTCCTCGGAAGGAAGGAATTCCGGGGTTTAATCTCCAGTCTGACTGCATTAACTGGGCATGGTGACACGCACACCTGTAATCCCAGCACTCGAGAGGCAGAGCAGGAGGAATTCACAGTCAGTCCTGGCTATGTAAGGAGTATGAGAGCAGCTTTGGCTACATGAGACCCCATTTAAGAAACGTTGTGAAGCTACTGTGGTTGAGGGTCCCTTTACTGAGAGTGGTGGGCAAGGAAGGTTCAGGGTCCCAGTGGGAAAAGCAGGAACAGCCAGCAGAGGAGAGGCATGGAGCCTATGTATGGAAAGATGAAGAGGGTGGCTAGGGTGCTTGGTCAGAAGAGCAGGATGCGGTATGAGATGGGCTGGGGTTCAGCAGTCTCTAAGCCCCTCAGAAAGTAGGGTAGAGGGGCGAGAGCTTGGAGCTGGAGATGTCAGTGAGAAAGATGAATTCTCACTCGTGGCTGAGTGTGCTATGTGGGAGACACAAGAGACAGAGCGGCTAGAGTGGCATAGGTTGCTGTGGCCAGAACAACGTGAAAGGGAGGTGGGCTTTGATTCTGGCCTTAGGGTGTCTTGCCTTTAGCAGCAGTTGCGCCATGTGCTACTGTCGCTGCCTAGAGGCCAACCTAAGTCTCATATGGGGGCCCCCAGCCGACAACATGGTCCCTACGGCCAAATTTCAAATACCCCTGCCTACTGGCACAGCCCTCCCCCATACCCGCGGCCTCCCCAGAGCCCCAGCCACTCTGGAATTGGCCCTGCAGGGGTTCCCCCAGGCCCGGTCGTTCCCACAGACGTCCCAGGGCGCGTTCCCGCGGGCCCCGCGGTCGCTAGGCTGCAGGCTGGGGCCCTGGCCCTCTCAGCGGGGCTGGCAGAGAGCGGTGCAGACAGCAGCGCATGGCGACAGAGCCCGGGCGCTCGTGGACCCAGGTGCGCGGCGCGTACGGCGTTAGAGAGGCGCTGAGGCGAGGCGTGGGCCGCCGGCTGGACCCGAGCTCGCAGCCCAACGGGCCGGTTCCCGAAGATGCCCGCGCTCCGGGCCGCCTGGCTCGCCTGCGTGGTCAGCTGCGGGTCGAGGCGGCGGCGCGAGCCGAGGCGCCGCGATTGCTGCGGGTGGTGGAGCGCGCGGGTGCGCGAGCCGGGGCGGCGGAGGCCGGCGAGAGGAGCGACGCGCGCAGCGGCGGCTCGGTGTGCTCGGTGTGCGGGGAGCCGCGGGGCGGCGCCACCTACCCCGCGGGCGTCCTGGAGGTGAGCGAGCGACGGCTGCAAGAGGGGCTGGCGGCCGTGCGCGCCGAGCTGGGCGCGGGGCTCGAGGCGCTGCGTGCGGAGCTGCGGAGCGAGCTGGACGCCCTGCGCGCCCTGCTGCCGCCGCCTCCGCCGCAGCCGCAGCCGCCACAGCCGCCCGCCCGCCGCGAGCCCCGCGGCCCCGCCCTGCTGCGGGCGCTCGGCACCGTGAACGCGTTGGTTTCGTCCTCCAGGGCCGCGGAGAACGGCCCGGACGCCCCCGCGGACGGCCTGGTGAACCGAGCCGTGGCCCGCAAGAACCACAAGAAAACCCCAGTGCCTCCAGCGGCTGCGCAAGGCGGCGGAGACTGAGGGACTCCGGTGTCCCCAGAAGGGGACAAATCGGCCCGATGTGCGGTGCTCCTACAGACTCCTCAGATGCTGCCAGCTGACATTCCATTATTTAGAGGATGGGCGGCAGAGGCTGTGTAGATGGCTTTGCGGTGTGGTTGATGGCCGCCCGGGACTGACTCTGGGCTGTGGAGCCCCGTTTTGGCCTTGGAGCTGGGGAAGAATTTGAACCAGAGTGGCACTGCCTGAGAAGAGCAGCTGGCGGAAGCCAAGGGATCTGCAGCCTGGAGGCAAATGCTTGCCTTTGTCTTTAAAGTCCTAGAGAGCACTAGAATACTGTCAACTATGCACTGTGTAGCTGAGGACTGTGCTGCTTCAATGTACCCCTACATGACATCATTTTTCTAGCCACCCTTCTGCTGTGGTGTCATGTTATCAGTATCCCTTGGACTCAGCCTCAGACACTGATAAGGAGGACACTTGTGCCCTTACTTAGCCTCCCAACAGTAGCCCAACACCAGCTTCTCTTTAGAAAATACTCCACAGTGCAATAATTCGGCAGGCCTGGTTTCATAGCACTTGGTGTCTCTTTCAAAACCAGCCAATTCCGTGCCTCCTGTTGGAGCCTGCTTTTTCTTAAAAACTGGCCTCGGAATTTCAAGCCGGGCCATCACTTTAATTGGACACAGTAACTCTCTTTGTTGATCACCCAGATTGTTAGTATAATAAAATGCAGTTTCTGGCACAAGTGGCATTTCTAAGATGTACTGACTTTCTCTCTTCCCTCTGACCAGAAGACTTAAATAATGTGTTGCTGCCGGTGGGTATCTGAGTGGGTCTCAGTTTTGGATGAAGTTTCTATGGCCATGGTAGGCAAGGGGACACTCAGGAGCCTCTCAGTTCTGTGGCCAGGAACACTGAGGCTGCAGTGACATTAGGGAGGATTCTCTACCCGCCATCCCCTTGACCACTAGGCATACAACCCTTCCCAGACACATTAGGCCAAGATCACTGTGCATGATTTATTGTGGAAGCACTACTGTGGAGTCATTGCTGGACCTAGGGACCTTGCCAGAGCCTCAGGCCAACTCCCAAGCCCAAAAGAACCAGGTGCAAACAGGGCAGGGTAGAGACTGAAGATCTGACGGATGCTTCGGGAGAGGCTGATATCCTGCGCCCTCCAAGAGGCTGCTGGGGGCGGAAATTATCCGTGAGTGGTCTGGGGTGCAAACCTGGTGGCCCAGTCTGGAGCACGGCCTGGAACTGGACTACCTGAGGGTGGGAAAAGATGGGTCAAGATGTTGGGCAGGCGGAGAAGGCGGGGGTAACAACTGAGACTGGGCGTGGAGGAATGGCGATGGCTCCCACCTGCGCACGCCCAATGTGTACGGTGTTTTCAAAAACAGTCCAGAGCACCGCTGGCTCACAGCCCGGCGTGGTCAGAGACCCAGAGTATCGGTAGTATCGCAAGAGCCCCACAGCACTTGGCAGCAGAGAGGCCAGTGCAAAGGTAGACGTCAGATTCACAGCTACCCCTGGATAGAAGAGGAACTGGAACTCGCTTCTCCTGCTCATGCGCCTCATCCTCGTAACTTCCAGCCCAGATGGGACCCCACAGCTCCTTACCAGGTGAAGATACATTTTTCAGGCCAGACACAATGGCAGAAAAATTGGTATTGTCCCTGTCCTCCTCCTGTGGAAGAGTTTTAGTCAAAGACATTTTGATGTTCTCTACCTCCACCCCCCTTTCTCTCTCCCCCCCTGTGTGTGTGTGGGGGGGGTGTAGGGCCTGGCTGGAGGCTCTGGCTGGTCTGGGGATGAGGAAAGAAGACCTACCACGATGCTCAGCAACACTCCATCGCTTTGGCCCCCACCTCCCTGGGCATCTGGACGTGAACTGACTGTCCTCATGGCTAGCTTCATTTATAGAGGGTCCCCTGCCACCTCCCTCCATCGTGTGTAGAGCCTCCTCCGCTTCGTACACAAGGATTTGGACTCATCTGTGTATCCCATTGTTATAGCTGTTTAGCCTATTTGTCTGCATGTGTGTGTTTGGGGTTGGGGGCAGTGAGCTCTTCTGAGTTCCCTAAGCCTTTCAGACCTGAAGATCCCTGGTCCCTCCACACAACTCCAAGTCCCTGTTTCTGGAAACATGCACGGGGCCACAGCCCCTTCCTCACCACCAACAGCACAGCCAGTATAGCGAACCCATCTGGTTGGCTCCGTGCGTCCCCCACACTCTGGTACTTTGTGTTCATGTGCACCATGTGCATCTAGGGCATACAGACCAAAGGTAGTGACCAGCTGCTCTCTGCTCCCTATGCCTGTCTTCCTTCTGGTCCACCCTGAACCCACCTCCATAGAGCCATGCTTCTCATCCAGGCTGTGCTCGGAGCCTTGGTGCCCTGGGCTGCCCCAGTGGAAATGCAGCTGCAGTAGCCGGTACTCTGGTGATGGAAGCCCAGCCCCTCGGATGGCTGGACAGTTCCGTTGACAGGAATTTACTCGCAGTAGCACTGAAGGCAGGGAACACATGAGAGTATTCCTCACTAGCAGACTCCCCAGGGTAGGAATGACACTGTCACTAGCAGTTTCCGGTATGAGGGCCTTGACATCTTTCCAGCATCTTGGCATCTGGATGTGAACTGACTGTCGTCATGGCTAGCTTCATTTATAGAGGGTCCCCTGCTACCTCCCTACATCATGTGTAGAGCCTCCTCTGCTTTGTCCACGAGGATTTGGACTCGCCTGTGTATCCCATTGTTATAGCTGCTTAGCCCATTTGTGTGTGTGTGTTGGGGGGGCAGTGAGCTCTTTTGAGAAGCTGGTGTCTCAGCTCGTCTGTGGGTCCTCATCCCTGTGTATGGGTGAGGTTCCTGTAAGCTGTGTGGAGTCCTGCTTCTGTGTAGCAGTCTCAACCTTATGACGCTGACCTGTATGGCCATCATTCTCCAGGATCCAAGGATCTTGAGGTGCTGAATCATAGCCTTGAAAGACGAAAGGCTTAAGAGCATAGTCCCGCTGGACCAATCGAAGGTCAATGTTGATAGGGGACTGGGTTGGGCCCCCACAGGCAGGTGCTAGTTCCTTCCAGTGGGTAGGGCCTGAGAAAACAAGGACTAGAGTCTGCAGCAGGGGTCTAGAAGGCAAGTCTGGGAGTACAATGAGGGATTCCATATACCCAGATGCCCCCCCTCTGCCCTCCACACACCTGGCTGCAGCAGCACCCATCTGACAACGTCTGCAAGCATACTGGCCCATGAGAGACAAGGTGGAAGGATCTGAGACATGGTTGCATACTCATGCTGGGGACCATCCCAACACACACATGGTCTAGCCACACCCATAGGCTCACAGACCCTGACAGCAGACACACAGAATCACAGTGTCCAGTCCTTTGGAGCACAGGAGCTGACAGAGACCAGACAGAACCACATAGCCTGTTACAACTGTTCTCACCACACATTGGGTCTTGGGAGTCGTAGCACCAGGTACCTGCAGACAGGAGGCAGGGAACCACTATGTGGTTCTTTAAAGTTCCATCCTGACCCCAGTCCAGGAATGGAGCCAGGTTAGCCAGTAGAGGCTGTTCCCTTGTCAATGTGTCTCCTCCCAAACTTGCTCCACCACGGGTGGGTAGATGGTGTCAGGTAGTTCTAAAATCACACAGGCAGAGCCTTGGTGCTCACCACTGGAGTCCACCTGTGCCGCCAGTTGTGTAAGCAGGAAGCTGAGCAGGAAGTCCCAGGCCCACATGATGCCGCAGTGGCTGACTCTGGAGAACTGCGAAGTGGACAAGGAATGCACAGCCAGGCTACTTAGAAGGCTGCTCCGTATTCATTGGTAGGTGAACTAGAGGTCTGGATAAGCCCCGTGGACCTGCCGAGGTGGGGCTAGAGGAGGTGGAGCCCAGGTTGAGCCACTAGGAATGAAGGTGGGCTGGAGCCTAAACTTCAGAGCTGCTGCAGCCAGTGTAACAGTTGGCATTACTCCTGAAGGGCGTCTGGTTATTACTCTTACAGCAGTGAAAATGGGTAACAGAGACCAGGAGTGACATGCCAAAGCCACTGTCAAAGAAATTAGTTCAAGAGGTGAGGGCACATTGGATCCTACTGCCCAAGACTTAGGTTACGATAGGAGGCATGGCTGTTCCTTCTCATGCTACAAGCTTGAGATTCCAACCCGTTCCGAGTCCAGGTCCACATCTGCCTTCCTATTGATGCTCGTCTGAGGACTACCCTCCTAAAGAGAAAGGTCTCGGGAGAAGCTGCAGCCCTCCTGTGGTAGGGATACTACAGTGGCTCAAGTCCCTGGCATTCTGGAGGGGAGTGTCTGTGACTCCTTGGCTTCCTGATGTGTTCTACACATGGGCACCATGTCTGAGCAGGTTAGACTGAAAAATGATTATCAGGGAGTGGGCTGGAGGGCTGCCCTTCTCAGTATTCCAGTTCTCAGCAACTCTTTCCAATAGCCCAAGGGAGATGGGGTATAGCTTAGTGGAAGAGCACTTGCTTAGCATGTCTCCTTGGATTCTCCCTCAGCACTGGAAAAACCAACAGCAACTGCTGGCGGACCAGGCTCTTCCCTGAAGAGAGGAGGAAAGGGCAGTGTTGACAGAGCCCCAGGCACCCTGCTTCAGATGTGCTGAGGGCAGAACGAAGCTCCTGTCCCCACCAATGGCCTAGGCAGATATTTCTTAACCTAATCCCTTGCCAGCCTTTGTGACAGCCTGCTGTAGTTGCTGGCCCTTCTGAGCTATGTTAAGCTGGTTAGGACAGTGAACTTGATTACAGCTGAAAGTCTAGTTCCCGAGTTTGACCAGTGAGGGCTCTTGCATGTATGGGGTGCAAATATATAAACTCATGCACAAACACACAAAAAAGCTATAAAGATTAAAATATTGTGTGGGGCATGGAGGTGCATANCTTTGTTGTGTGTAGTTTTAAAAAACATGCTACTACCTTGCCTGGGATGGGGGCGCTGCTGTGCCACCAGCCCCTCCTGGCTCCCTTTTGTTCCACTGGGCTTAGCTCCAGGATCCTCAAAACCAGCCCTAATCTGGCTTCCTTTTCTACCCACCTTTGCTCCAGCAGGGGATTGCATTACCAGCCCACTCCTGAGACCCTAGAATCTGAGTACAAAAGACACACACTCGGCCTCGTTACTTTAACTTGCCTGTTAAGCACAATTGCTGAGCACAAATATCTCCCGCCTGGAAATGCATGCCCTTTCCAATTTATTATCTCCATCTCTCCTTCTATCCTAAACTTAGTGGCTTGTTCTATCTAGCCCCTGCCAAACATCTTTGGCAACCTGGCCACAGGCCATAGCTGCCCACAAGATCTTACATGGTTGCTGTGTCCCTTTCCTCCAATGCACGGAAGAAAAGCCCTCTCTCTCCTTCCCTCATCTACTTTCCTACACACCTCACGCAAATATTGCTATCAAGAATCCTGGTGTCTCAGAAATGATAATAAATGCTTTTTCTGCTTCTCACCCCCAGCAGGCTGAGTGCCATAGTGGGTGGGTATAACCCCCTCTTTTCAGGAGAGGCCTCAGCCCAAGCCAATAGGCTACACAAGTCTTTAGCATCTCAGGACTTCTGGAAAGACAAGATCATCCAATCTTTTATAGGTTCGAATCTTCTCAGAGGACTCAAGCCTTTCCAGCCCTGTAGGAAAAGGCATTGAACAGCTGAGTCCTGGGTGTAAGTTGCCAGCCACTACTCTCTAAGAAGCAGCTCCTACTGGAAGGAGCTGCTTACAGTCACTTGGATGGTTAGAGATGAAGTCCAGCGTCCTTCCCTGCAGCTTATCTCACACTGGGCACTAGTAACGGGGATACAGCAGCCCTGGCATTGACTGTAGCGAAACCAGAGGAGTGTGGCCCCTTGCCATGCACCCTGCACAGAGGCTCCAAGCTGAGCCATCTGGTCCTCAACTAAGGGTGTCAGAAGAGAACTGGATGCCTGTAAGGGCTGAAAACTTAGGAGAGCCCTGTCGATGGGGCTGGGCCACAGCAAGAACTGACCATGCTTTTTCCATAACACAAGTTTATTTGGCATTGGATGAAATGGTTCTCACAGCATCTTAAGAAAGGATCAATGCCAACCTGACCAAAAAATACACCCAAACTAAAACCTTTAATGAAAGGAATATGTAAAAACAGGCATTGAGACAATGTACAGTATCAAATTCCACTTCAAGGCAGGTCAGCGGGCACCTGGCCTCAGGAGAGCGGCAAGGCAGTCCTGGGAAAGGGGCCTCCTAGGAGCCTGTCTCTCTGGGGCCTTGCGGGACGGGTAAGGAAACACAAACCTCATCAAATCTTGGATTTGGGATTATTCACCAGTAAGAGCTGGCAGACTCCAGTGCTTGGAACTGGAATAGCAATAGTCCAAACAGCCCCCAACAGAGAGGCCTTCCATGCACTCCGAAGGCATGGGGGCAGACCCCGCAGTCCTGACAAGCCTACCTCTGCAGCACCAGTCCACTTTAGGTCACCCTCTCCACTGGGCCTCCTATCTCAACCTGAACAGCCATTTGGTCCCCACGTAAGTCCCAGTCTGTACAGTCTTCTGAGGCACTGCTGTGTGGTCCTTAGGGCTCTTTTGGGTGGCCTGACACCAACACAATTCCTGACTGTTGCTCTGGAGCATGGCTGCCCAGTGCCCAGCACTTAGACTTGCTGGAGGCATGATGAACTTCCTGATGTCCTGAGTGATGGGTACAGGGGGCAAGAGCCCTCTGCAGAGGGACGTCTGCAGCAGTTGGTCTGTGGGCTCGGACATGGGGCAAACTATCCATGAGCAATCATACATCCCCGTCAGCCCTGGGGATCTGGTCTGAAGATGCTCCGTACGGGAAGGGGAAACATAGGTTCCAAGTAATGTAAGGCTGCACCTAGAGCTGTGTGGGTCTGATCATGTACAACAGAACAGATGCCAGTCACCTCCACTCCTGTTCTCACCTGGACAGGAGCCACAGCCCCATTGACCACAGTCTAGAAGCTCAAAGGTGCAAGAGCGGCCCATGGGCGAATGGCTCATGTGGGGTACTGGCCCCTGTCCTGAGCTCCTGTGAACCATTATCACCTGCAAACATTTGGCCACATGAGGACACACACAGATATAAAGACCCAGACATCCAACATAGAAAAGACATGAATGTGCTAAAAATTGCACAGAACCTTGCTTAATCTCCAAACCTTAGAAATGCTAAAGGCCTGTGTCAGGAGACAAGACCACTGCATGGAGCTGGAGCTGGCAACGGAGTCCTTTGGGCAAAATGCCCAGGTACCCGGTTGCTGTGGAGGGACTGGGAGGCATGTATGTGGCTGGCAAACACTGGGCTCCAGCAGTGTTCATGGGGTGAAGTGGACTCAGATGACAACTCAGGATGTCCACTTGAACCACTCTTCCCAAACAAACAACCCTTTATGGCACAGATAGGGTGAACAGGCATGGCTAGACCCAGTGGTCATTCACCAGCAAGCAGAGCACAGGGATCCAGAGTGTGGCAGAGAAAAGCCAGCATGCCCCAACCCTCCACAAGGGTCTAGAGTCTACTCCTGGGGAGCCATGCAGAGGTATACCATGGAAGAGTGCTAGGAATGAGCAGGGCCTCCTGCCACAGTGCTGGCCTCAAAGCAAAGCTAGAAATGGCGTGGCAAGTTCAATTTCCTCCCAGGGATCGGCACCTTGAAATTTGCAGCTGGCCCCGGACAGGAACCCCAGAAAGCCAGTACAGCAGCTGCGAATGCTTTCCCTGGAAGCAGTCCAGACGCTCTGCTACCTCTAAGCAGCCACTAGTGCTAGCTCTACTGTGTCTACACTGGCTGATGACTGGTTTCTAAGGGTGAGAGTGCAGTAAGCGAGCCCATCCAAAGATGCATTTGGTGTGAGTGAAGCCCACTGCCTCTGCTCTCTTGGAAACGCGTGCTTTCAACACCTGTGTCATTCCACCATTTAAAGAAGAGACTAATAGCCCCAGGTAAAGTCGGTACAGGCACTTGCTCCACTCTGAGTGCCTGATTTCAGTTTCTATGTACACACCCGCTGCTGGTTGGGGATGTGGCAGTGGAGTAGGGTCCAGGCTGTGACAGGACCCTTTCAAGTCCCCCACTGAGATAGCTGTCTTCTGGACAAGAAACACACTCCTAGCCCACAGGGGCCACAAGCTGAGCCACCTAAACCACAGTGTTGAGGGAAGCACGTGGGAGGCGCCCACCCCCTGGTGGTGCTTCTGTAGCTGGGGTGCTTCCACTCTGGGTGGGATCAGGAGGCACCAGCAGGGCACTGCTACTGTCTGTAGAGTCTTCCAGATCTGCTAAGGAGGTCTCTGCAGGAGGCAGTGGCTGATCCAAGTGCCTGGGCAATGCACCTTCAATGCCACCATCCCTTGGGGTTGGCAGGCTGGCCTCCACAGGCTCAAAGGCATCGTCATCTGCAGGGAAGAAAAGGATGTCAAATATAAGCGAAGGCCTGGACAGAAGTAGAATTCCTGTCCTAAACATGCCCTGATTTCTGAGTGCTCAACAGGACCCAGGGGAGCTCCTTGCTTAATGTTCTAGCAGACAAAAAGTTCATCTTGCCTCAGTTTATGGTAGGTGAAATGCAGTAACCAACTCGTCAGAACAAAGGGAGAACAGAGGGGAACCTCCTCTGACTCAGCAGGGACATAACACCCAGGGCTGCAGCACAACTTTGGCAACTAGAGCAAAGGGGGTTGGTGGGGCAGGCAGCCTCGACACCTACCGCTGTCAGCAGACTCCAGACCAAGGCTCCTCCAGTCTACCCTGCCTTGGACTTTGGGCTGTTTCTAAGTGCTGGTGAGGAGGCCTTGGCTACGAAGTCTCCAGGACTCCAACCCTGCCCTGAAGTCGAGGCTGGAGAGAGTGGGGATCTACAGCCATCTAGTACAGTCTTGGCAGAAAGCTTTCTTTCTCAACCCCCCTGTGGTGTGAAGATCCAAGAAGGGCGTCTATGCTAGGCAAACATGCTGTCAGTTGATCCGTGCTCCCAGCTGTGACTGGGGCCTCTAAGAGGAGTTTCTGACCATTTGATCTGAAGGCAGGAATCATATACTCTTAGTCCTAGACCACGGCAGTGTTAAAAGTCCCACTCTGATAGAGTGCAGGCCTGTAAGGAGCCAGGCATGCTCCACACAAGGAACAGGATACTCCTGCCTAATGAGCCAGGCAAGGAGCAAGGATGGAAGGGGCGTACTGGACACTCCTAGGGTCAGGTGGAGAACAGAAGCCCTCAAAGCAGCTTTCTGACAACAGGAGGAATTGTTATAATGGTGTCTTTATGGTTCGGAACAAGCTCCTGATCTGGGTCAGGACCAGTTCTGTCCTCAGAATTCCTACTGCCTATCTTCCCTCACCCCCACCCCAACTGCTTCACAAAATGGGCTGAGAGGTCCTGAGGGCTGTACCACTAATAGGTGCTCATAGGAGGAAGAGAAGGATGCTGTCTTCTGGCTCCCCAGAACTCTCAAAACCCCTAAGGAGGCCAGGACCAAATGCCTTCTGCAGGGGCAATCTTGGAAGGGGCCCTAAAGATTGGGAAGGCAGCCAGAAAGAAAGGAGGGTTCCCAGGTCCCAGCAAAGCCTGTGGTCCTGAGTCTGAATTCCTGACAGCTTGACAACTCCATATTCCCTCTCCCTGGGGTGAACAGGCACCTGCAGGGTCGTAGAACACACTGTCTGGGTTGATAGAAGCCTCATAGGGTGGTGGTGGATCATCCGGCTGGTCCATGTCTGGGTACTTGTAAGCTGTATAAGGAGGCGGAGGGTCGTGGAAATGGAAAGTCCCACCTTCCCCGTCATCAGAAAGATGTAGTGGAGTGAGGCCTGTGCCAAACCCATCCGGACCATAGTCAAAGCCAGGGATCCTCCGGCCAAGGTTGAAATGGTGCACTGAGCCGTCAAAACAGAAATAGGAGGGAAGCTGTGAGATTTGGAGCAGGCTGCTGGTTCCCAAGCCTCAATCCCAGTGTCCCTAGCCTAGAGCCTGCCACATCTGACATGTCACATGAGACCCTGATTTGGCCAGAACCTCCCATCCCTGGGTCTCTCCAACCAAAGTGCCCTCACCCCACTTATATGCAACCTATTCCAGCCCTGTCATTGGACTGCAGAAGGAACCTTGCATTGCTATAGCCCCCAGGTCCAACTCACTTTTCGGTATCCATCTACTATAGAAGTAAGTGACCATAAGGCAGACTAGGAGAACTGCTGCCCATGGCCTAGGACACACTGCGGACCCTTCACGGAGCAAGTGAAATCCCTTGTAGCGGCTGGCAACTTGCTCCCAGCCTTCTTGTTGCTAGGAGGAACATTCCAGTGAAGAGGAGAGGAAGTCTTTGGCTAAGACTGTTTCTCAGGTGCCCGCTGTGGCTACTGGTATCTGAGTCTCCTCCTCTCACAAGTGGCCCATACTCGCAGCTCATCACGAGAAGTACGTGGCTATTCAGGGATGCTGCTCTTGTTACAGAGCTGGGAGGATAGAAGGCCTACCTTCAACTTTAGCCCACGAATAACCTCTCAGGTATCCTGTTTCTCTGGCTCCCGGGGGGGGGGGGGTCAGCCACAAGGAAAGCAGGTGTGTGGCTACAGAGGGACACAACTCAGACAGGGGGACCTGGAGACCTAGGGCTGGAGTGTGTGTGAGACTATTGTGGCTCTTGGAGGGCACTCACAGTTTGCTCCGATCAGGGACTCGATGCGCTCCCGGCGCCGCTGGCGTAGCCGGTGGACCATGAAAAGCAGCAGTGAAAGGATGAGGAAGGAGGAGATACAGCTAACGACCAGGCGCATCCCACTGGCCATGGAGTCAAACAGACTGCTACCATCTATGAGGAGGGGTGAGGAGGAAGAAAACCAGTGGCTCTGAGAAAAGGAACTTGCAGGGCTACAGGTGGGGTAGACAAATGCAGGCAAGTTCTGAGTGTCTGGGCTTCTCACCTACACCCAGTAGCTTTTACAATGTTCTTGACAATTTTTTAGTACAGAGGGTAAAACAAAACTTTTCAAAATTGAGACTACTGACACAACACTGAAAATGTGCAAGGGAGCACAGCTCTGCCCGCAGTCTCCAGAGGCTATCTGTCCCACCCTGTACTTTCTCACCTGCCACTACCGTGTGAAATGCTGCTGTAACTGTCACGAAGCAAGGATGCAGAGACTTCTGTTCTAGACTGAGGGAGCTGGGCTGTGACATATCTTAGGGGCCAGGGCCCTTCCCAAGGGTATGTGTGTCTAACAGCGACAGAATAACAATATGGGTAAGACTAAGCCTGGACTCTGAAGGACTGCACGGAGGAGAGCTTCAACAGTGTCCTCCAATAACTGTCTGGGCCAAGATTCACAAAGGAGAGTCACCCTGGTCACTGTGCACTGCAGCTCTGAGTCCTCAAGCTACAGCAGAGAGAAGTCACCATCTCAGTGCACACCGAGCATGGGCACACCATGCACTGCAGCAAGTTAGGTCTCACTGGATAGCACATTTGCCTGTACTGCACACGCCTGAAGCAAGCTTTCTAGAAAAAGACCCAGTACAAGGCACACACTTACGCAGGTGCAGGAGGGGCAGGAGCAGCACCAGCAACCTCTGTACTGAATCAATTTTGGGGAAAGAAGATGCTAAACTGGATGCACTGGAGATCAAGCTTGTCCTGCCTGTAGGGCCTTCCTCAGCCCTTCTGTTTTTAGTGGTCCTGACTCAGGGAGGGGGCACTACTGGCCTTTAGTAAGCCTAGGCCAGAGAAAAGGCAGCCAGGAAGTCCCTTACCAACTCCACATTGGTTCGATAACCTACTCGATGACCTACGAAGCTTCAGATCTAGACTTGTCTACTCTCTACCTTTACAACAGTTTTAGAAGGCAGGTCCTCAAAGATTAGCCCAGAAAAAAATACTCCACAACTAACACATGAACAGTGGCTATAGAGTCTTAATAAATCCTGCTGCCAACCAGCTTGATCTAGACCAGTACCAATGGCCCAGATAGATCTGCCCTCTTCTCATATGACCAGGAAGTGACGCTTAAGATTGTGGAGTGGATACGGGAAAAACATCTACCCAGTCAATTAGCTGCCTGTTTGCATGCCTCTAATGACGGTCCAGGATTCCTGCCTGAGGGATGATAACAGGCCTACTTGTGGGAGTCCAGCACTAGGTTCCCAGGTGAGTCCTAAGGAAGCAGATGGATTCCGAATTGGTTCTAACAATAAGTCCCAGGGCTGGCACTGTGGGGTGCAGGAAGACACTGTCTAAGAGCAAGCCACCTACAGTCAGGTACAAAAACCAAATGGGGAGCCAGAGGTCCTCAAGGACACACGAGGGATTTAGCCACTCCATGCCAGGACTTGGTACTAGTTTAACTTTTTTTCCAGTCCACACACATTTATTTCCCATATGACTGATAATAACATTTTTTCCAGGTTCTTCACAGTACAGTTATATATCTTCAGTTCACAGTACAGTTATATATCTTTATTGGTTAAGTACAATTTAAATGACTTTTAATACAATTGCATTTTCTCATTACTGAGGTTTTAGGGTATTTTGTCTGGCCTGGAACATGCTGTATAGCCCAGGACAGCCCTGGCCTTTCCCTCTTCTGTGCTACAGGCCTGTGCAGTCAAGCCCTATTCTGCAGTGCTGGAGATTAAACCCAAGGACTTGTGAGTGCACGCTAGGCAGACATGGTATGAACTGTTATGTTCCCAGTCTCCAGAGTTCTTTATATATTCTGAATGTAAGAATTGTGACGGAACTTATGTAAGCGGCATGTTTGTCTTTTCATCTCTTTGTCAGTGTATTTAAAGGAGCAGGTTGAAAGTGTAATGAAATTTGGCTTAGCAATCTTTTTAAGGATCATACATGTATTTAAATGTTTGCCTATCCCACGGCAAAGATTTCCCCTTCTATTTTCTTACAGAAATTTCATAACTTACCAATTTCAAATCTGGCTAATGAGAAGTCCGAGTTTCTCCTGTGCAGTAGCAGGAGCGGCATGGAGGCCTGTGTGGACGGCTGGCTGCCCCAGCACTGTCTGCTCCAGGACCATGCTAGCCCTGCTGAGTCTCTCTTCTCTGTTATCAAATACGAACTGACCACACTGGGATTACTTCTGTCCTTTATTCATCAACCATAGCTCAGTTCCTATTTACAGCACACTGTTCTGATTAATAAGACCGTAGTCTATGTTGTGAATCAGGCACCACAGACCCTCTCTCTGGATTCTCCTACCTCTTTTGTCATTATAAGTAAGCTTGAAGATCAGCTTAAGAACACACCAGCTGGGCTGGTGAGATGGCTCAGCGGGTAAGAGCACCCGACTGCTCTTCCTAAAGGTGCAGAGTTCAAATCCCAGCAACCACATGGTGGCTCACAACCATCC